>NW_026046019.1:0-350807 GCF_023898315.1 Schistocerca nitens
CACTAATGCTGCTGAGTCGCGAGGTCGGTAAAAGGAGCCAATTATCAACCTAGCTCGGCTGTTGAGTGTACCCTCCACCCACAATAGTTCACAGGAACCGTCCACCACTTCTACTTCACTACACAGGATAAACTACTACTAACAGCGACGAACCACTCCACCACCGGTTGCATGCACGCTATCCTTTCTAAAGCACCGTCTGTACCTATAACGATTGCAGCTTCGGCGCTTTCTATCAGCGCTTGACGTTCCGGTACTTTACCAACGCAGAGCTTCGACAGTTGACAATTACAATACCGATTGCCGCTTGGTCCCCGCATGTCCTGACCTTGCCCCGCGCCCGTTGCCCTTTCCGTACTTGCCCAAGGGCCATCCAACCTAAACAGAACCGCCCAGCCCACGCCACACAACCCCTGCTACCCGTGTAGCCGCTTGTTGCGTATAGTGGACTCCACCTAAGACTATATAACATAACATGCCCTAAGGCATTCGCGGTGTACACCACCCTAAGGTGAGGTTAGGTTAGGTGGACGTGGGTTAGGTTAAGGGTTACAGTTAGGTTAAGCGTCAAAGTTAGGTTAAGCGTTCGGACGTGAGGCGTCAGGTGGCCGCACCTACCTTTACGGCCGGACATCTTAGGTTAGAGGTTAGGTTAGGTTAAGGCGCCGAGAGGTCCGCGGTCAGGTTACGTTCACCTTCGGGCGCCACACGTAGGTTTCAAAGGTGTGTCGGTCGGTCGTCGGCAAGCCGCAAAAACTACAGACGACGTCGACCAAACCGCCGCAAGACCGAGCAGGAGGCAGATATAAAACACACACACACACACACACACACACACACACACACACACACACAAAAACAAAATTTAAACACCACCCACCGGCCAAAGGGCACCAAAAACCACAAACCCGAGCACCACGTCGACCAGAGGCAACCCGCCGCTCACGCGACATGGCTGGCAACTAAGGGGCAAACGGCAACGGCGCTTTCCGCACCGGGCCGGATGCACGTACGACAACACCGCTACCCGTACGCAGGCCTCCCATTGCACACAGCCGCTCTGTGTTTGAACATCATCAATGGCGCGCCCGCGGCTCGTCGCGGGCGCAGCCATAACGCCGCCACTTTTGCACCAACACATTCACGCACCGCAAAACAGCTCGCCGACACAGCACAGCCGACAAAACAAAAACAACCCGCGAGACGGGGGCGACAAACGACAACGATAACAACAACAACAGCAGCAAACAACTCGCACCAAGCGTCCAACAGGTAACAAACGGACAAGCACAGCCTCTGCTAACGGCCACGACGCCAGCGGCACACTGCTCCTTTCCCGCCACACTCGATTTCACAACGCACGCACGCGACCCCGTCAACGACACCGACACGACACACGACGGGCTCCCTTCCCGCAACCTACACCTTTCCGCCACTACGCACAGCTCCACCCGACGCGCCCGTCGCAACGACACTACTGCACGCACTATCCACCCGCCTCCTCCTCTCCCCCCCCCCCCCCTTCCCGTACACAACAACACAGCCAAAAACAACACTCACGACCCAAACATACTAACGACATGGCACGTGCATCGGCGCACACCCCAACCAGTCACCGTCGACAACCACACGCAAGGCACGAAACCGGCGTCCTTCCACGTTGCCATCAAAGCTGCACAAACAACCACAGGAGGAACCACCAACAACGGCCCGCCCGCCCGCCCGCCCGCCCGCCCGCCCCAATATTCTCCCACCCTCACCTCACGCCGCAACCACCAAACGCACATTCCCGCTCGCTACCACACACCTCTCGGCAGCCGCTTCGCAAACACATGACGTGACGTGACATCATCACATCACGGGCTACGCACGCACACCGACCCACTTTCCTGCCCTTCGCCCTCTTCTTTCCGACGCCTGCCTTCGGCCGAGCACACGTACGTGGCACAACGCCCAACACAGTCACACACAGTCGACAGGCGCACGCCCAGGCACGCAACGACGCAGCGCAGCAAAGGCGCCCGCAACACATACCTCCTCTCTCTTCTCGCCGCCGCCGCCGACCGCCCGCCAGCCAGCCAGCCAGCCAGCCAGCCACTCGCAATGTGCACTGCCAACCAGCCACACGTCCACCGCGCCGCCTCCGACCACCCGCCAGGGGGCGCTCACGTCCGCGACAACAGCGCGGCCCGCCGCCGGGCGGGCCCAGCCGAACCCAGCCCAGCCGGCGCGCGCTGCTCTGCACTCGGCGCGCCACACATCCTGCTGCAGACCGGGCTCGTCTCTCTGTACGCGTCTGCCCGCATCTCGTCTTCCTGCGCATCAACACAACGAGGCCGCGTGAGCAAACCACCCCCCCCCCCCCCCCCGTCACAACGCCACATCACACACTGCCTTGTCTACCGCCGAAATGCACTCACCAGCCATCCGCTTCGTCTTCGTCTTGTTTACTCGTTGTTGTTGCAGCGGCGCACACAGCCCCGGCCGGCCGCATCCGAGGGTGGCCCGCCGCCAGCGTCTCCTCCTTGGGCACAGGTGCGGTGCCGTGCCGTGCCGTGCCGTGGCCGCCCATCCATCCAACCGCACGCATTTGCTGGCCGCCTCTGCTGCAGAAGAAGACAAAAAACGAAACGTACAAACATACACGCACCCACAGCGTGGCCACACACGGACGGGACCGACAGGCTCCAAGGCGACCAAAGGATAAAAACAAAATAAAAAAACAAAAACAAAAAGACGCAAAGCAAGCAACAAGCACAGGCTGTCGCCTCGCGCCTCTGTCCTTCCGCCCCCGCCCTTCTCTCCCACCACATGCCCACAAACACCACCGCCTCCCCCTCCCCGCACCTCCACATTCGCCCCCTCCATTTGTTCCTTTCTCGCTCTTCCCTTCTGTGTGTCTGCGTGCGTGCGCGGGCGGCGCCTCTCAACATCCGCCGGCCGTCCGTCCCGTTTTCGCCGTACCACACACGCCACCGCCTCCTCCCCGTCCACCACCGCCGCCCCTGTCCGCCCCGCACAACACCATACACCGCTGCTTGTCCTGGCCGTTGCCACCAAAGGCGCCAGCCGCAAACCGCGCCAACGCCGCAGCGCGCGTGCGTCCTTCCTTCTCCGTGCCGACGCGGCCTCTATTCCCGCACCCATTCGGCCGACGACACAGCCGTTGGGCTCCGCACTGCGCGTACCGGCGTTACGCACGCACACCCACCCCCCTCGCGAACGCACGACTCATTGTCTTTGTTGTTTCTCCTCTTTCTTAACGTCTTTGTTTGTTGTTTGTTGTTTGTTTTGTTTTTTGTTTTTTGTTTTTTTTTTTCGTTTTTCCCCACCGCCACATGTGACACAATGCCGCCCTCCACCTTTCGTTCGTGGTTGCTTGCTTGCTTGCTTTGTTTCTCTTTCTCATTGGTACACGTCCGACGCGCTCCATTTCCACCACACCACGGCCATCAGCCTCCTCAACGGGCAGGCGCAGTGTGCCATTCTCCGGCGCACAAGCACACCGCGCGGTACTGGCGCGGCTCGCTCTCCTCGCCCCCACGCCACGCCACGCCACGCCACCGGTGCGCAGCAGCACATGTGATGTCTCGCAACACGACACGCGGTGCGCACACCCCGACCACGCGGCTCTAAAGGCATGGCACCGGCGACATGCGCCGCCCCAGCCACGCATCCGTCGTCTCACGTTGTTCACTGCCAGCCGCGTCGGAGGCTACAACCGCAACCACCACAACAACGGTCCCCCTCCCGGCAACACATTTGTTGCACAAACAAACACAACCGCCGAGCGCAGCGCGAACCACCCACACGCGCCCTCCGCGTCTCCTTTCTCCTTTCGCCCCCTCCCATCTCCCGAATATGCCAGCAGCGCAGCGTTACGCGTGCCCCTCACCCGTCCACACTACCGCGAAACGAACACGCCTTCCGGGCCACCTGCAAGGGCACGCCCACCACCAAATACTGCCGTATTCACGGACGCAGTTCGCAACACGCAACGCACTCTCCACCTACCTTCTTTCTCTCGTCCCTTCTCTTTAAAAACAAAACAAACACACAAACCAACCACGGCTAACACACTTTTTCGCGACACCTTTGACTGCGTTATCTCGACCGTGACGGCAGCTATCGACCATCCATTCCCCACTACACACACACACACATCATTCGCTACACCGCACACGAAACGGCAAGGGCAAGGCACTCTCTCATAGATTCTTCCTCCGAGCCATATCGGGCGAACGTTGCATCCGGGAAGGCAATGCAATTCAGCCGTCACCACGGCCGACACTTGCAGCCGCGCCGTAAACGCATGTCAGTGCGGCTGCAATGCACGGGAACGTTCCGTTGCTCTAGACAGCGCCTCTCCGTTTTTCCCCTGTCTCGTTTTCCGGTGATTGCTTCTCCTTCTTCTTTTTCTTCGTTTCGTTTCGTTTTATTATTTTCGTTCCCCTCCTCCACCATTGTTTCCGTCCCCACAGTTTTTTTTTTTTTTTTTGCTCATTCCACACGTTCTGCCCAGACAAGACATGACATCCGACCGATCACAGTCAGCCTTTCGTCACCGTTCGCAGCGCCGACGGTGCCACAGTGAGACGGGTGTTCAGACCGACACGTTGCCATGATGCCCATAGACAGCTACTCAGGGCCGCCGGATCGGATCACATCACCGACAAACCGGCCATTTCACCGGGGGACACAGACAACCGCGTGTACGCCCATAACAACAAACAACGGCCGTCGTCGTCTACCGTCACTGAACCGAACACACGTGCACCTTGAATGACGACACCGGCGTGCGTGCGCACAACAATCAATCATTCAAATCAACTGCAGAAACGGCTATCAAAATCAAGGGCCAAATAAATGGGTACACCACCGTGCGTGTCGCCTACCCCACCCGCCCGTACAATTCTTGCGTCTTCTTAATGACTAGTAAAGACACGTCCATTTTTTTTTTTTTTTTAAAACGTCACCAACACACCTCCACGCCGTACAGCAAAGGGAATAGTAGACGGCAACACAACATTTCACCCTCGCCATCATGTATGTATGATGTGACAACAAACAAACCCGCAGACGGCCCTAACGGTGACATCCAACAATCGCGAGGGGTTTCAATTGCAGTCACGTGACTAACCGGGCAGACAGAGACAAAGAAAGGAAAGGAATCAGCGACACAGACAACACCTCCTGTCTGTGTGTCGACAAACAACCAACCAACCAACCAACCACGCCACGACTCGCGAGCACGCATAACCACCACCACCACCACCACCAGCTGCTTCGCAACCAACCAAACCGGGTAGCTATGCGCCGCCTCACACAAACAACAATTCCGCTCTTCCCGCAAAGGCAATTTGGTGGCCCTGAAAAGGGCCGTTTTGCCGCTCTCGCAACGGAGGGGAGCTCCCTAGAGCCTTAACCCCCTCACTTGGAGCTCGTGTACTTGGTCACCGCCTTCGTGCCCTCGCTCACGGCGTGCTTGGCCAGCTCGCCAGGCAGCAAGAGCCGCACAGCCGTCTGGATCTCGCGGGACGTGATGGTCGAGCGCTTGTTGTAGTGCGCCAGGCGAGACGCCTCGGCCGCAATGCGCTCGAAAATGTCGTTCACGAAGCTGTTCATGATGCTCATCGCCTTCGACGAGATGCCCGTGTCGGGGTGCACCTGCTTCAGCACCTTGTAGATGTAGATGGCATAGCTCTCCTTCCTCTTGCGCTTCTTCTTCTTGTCGCCCTTCGAAATGTTCTTCTGCGCCTTGCCAGCCTTCTTGGCGGCCTTCCCGCTAGTCTTGGGCGGCATCTCGAACGTACAACAGCAAGCAGCAAGCGCTCCGCTCTAGTCAGCGTCTCCCCACACAGTGGCACCCGCCGCTACCGCAACACCCCACCTTTACCAGCTCGCCCTGTTGCGGCCGCCGACCAATGGGGCGCGCGCGCAACCGGCCGCCGCACCCGAGCCCATAAAGGGACCCCCACCCTAGTCCCGCCGCCACGCACTCCGCTGCTCGACTCGCTGCGGCTCGCACCGTTACGTTACGTGTTTCAACTAGCCAAACGCCATGTCCGGACGCGGAAAGGGAGGCAAAGTCAAGGGCAAGTCAAAGTCCCGCTCAAGCAGGGCTGGGCTCCAGTTCCCGGTCGGCAGAATCCACCGCCTCCTGCGCAAGGGAAACTACGCCGAGCGCGTCGGCGCCGGGGCGCCCGTCTACCTCGCCGCCGTCATGGAGTACCTCGCGGCTGAGGTGCTCGAGCTGGCCGGAAACGCGGCCCGCGACAACAAGAAGACGCGCATCATCCCGCGCCACCTGCAGCTCGCCATCCGCAACGACGAGGAGCTCAACAAGCTCTTGTCGGGCGTCACCATCGCACAGGGTGGTGTCCTGCCCAACATCCAGGCCGTCCTGCTGCCAAAGAAGACCGAGAAGAAGGCCTAAACAGAGAGCGCGGCGCTGCGCTTGCGTGCTCCCTGCACGCAAACGCGCCTGCCTTTGCCTTGCCGGCTCGGCTCACAACAATCGGCCCTTTTCAGGGCCACCACACAAACCTACGTCCAAAGCAAAGTTTCCGTCGTCCGTGCTCGCCGCACTTTACACAACACGTCCACATACATACATTGCACAGCCAGCGCCGGCGCACGTCCGCCATCTTGTCCACAGCCCGTGTGGCCGAACGCGCACACATTTTGTCGTTTCTCTCTTTTTGTCTTTTTTGTTTCTGCACCCCTCCGCGCACGCACAGAGTCGCGTTCCAAACGACAACGACATCAATACACCGATAATGTGATGATCATTGTTAGCATTATAATGTTTCAATTAAAGGGGCGCGCGTGGCACAGACAAAAAAAACCAAACAGCTGATCCGATCGATCGATCGATCGATCCGGCCCGCCCGCCTATGCCCACGCCACAAACAAACAACAAACCACGCACACACTGGACTCAGCCGCGCCCATCGCGTCAAACTCAAAAACTAACGCACGCGCAGCAGCAACAACAACAACAACACGCACAGGCAACACAGACTCTTTCGCACTTTTCAATCTCCGAACAGTGTGGTGGCCCTGAAAAGGGCCGTTTTCGTCTCTCCCACCAAGCACGGGCACGGCACGGCCGCGGGAAGGCCACAACGCAGCACAGCACACCGGCTGGCTGGCTGCCTGCCTGCCTAACCGCCGAAACCGTACAGGGTGCGCCCCTGCCTCTTCAGGGCGTACACCACGTCCATGGCCGTCACAGTCTTGCGCTTGGCGTGCTCAGTGTACGTCACCGCGTCGCGGATCACGTTCTCCAGGAACACCTTCAGCACTCCGCGGGTCTCCTCGTAGATCAGACCAGAGATGCGCTTCACGCCGCCCCTGCGAGCCAGGCGGCGGATGGCGGGCTTCGTGATGCCCTGGATGTTGTCGCGCAACACCTTGCGGTGCCGCTTGGCGCCACCCTTGCCCAGCCCCTTTCCTCCCTTGCCGCGGCCTGTCATTCTTCTTCCTTCCTCCTCCTCAAAGCAAGCAAGCGAAAAAACACAAGCGCCAGCTCCTCACCCGGCGCTAGCGAGTCGGCTACGGTGCGAGCTCGCTGCGCTGCGCTGCGTGGATTCTTCGCGAAGAGACTTCAGTCTTCGAGTAAGGCGGAGTTCGCAACATGTACATGTTTTGCCTCCTATTAAATTCTGGTGGTGCGTCTTCTTGAGTTGATTGGCTTCTGGTTGTTTCCACTCTGTTTTCTTCTTCAGTTACAGTCTATGCCGTAAGGAGCTGGGGCCAGCGTGTGTTGGCATTGCGCCGTATCTTCTGCCCCAGAGAGCGTATGTGCCGGTTCTCGGATTGCCGCGCCTGGTCGTAGAAGCGGCGGGCAACCATACGGACGTGGTCCTTCACTTTGCGGACCTCAGCGAGGTCGTGCAGCGGTCCAGATGGGAAGTCCCTCGGCAGGTGCAGCGCGAGGCGGAGAGCCCTGTTCTGCAGAGATTGTAGCTTCTTCAGGTGGTCGTCTGCTGCATTCCCCCAGACGACAGCTGCGTAATCGAAGACAGGGCGGATTAGCGCCTTGTACAACGTGACGCCCAGTCGCGGAGGAAGAGTCGACGTCGGGTTGAGCAGGGGGTAGAGCTGGAGGAGACGACCCCTTGCTTTGTTGACGACGCCCTTCACGTGCGGGCCCCAGGTGAGGCGGCGATCCATGGTGACCCCAAGATACTGCGCTGTCGGTCTCCAGTTGACAGGACTGCCTCCAACGACGAGTGGGGGCAGAGCGGCGGGGATGACGCGACGGGTTGCAATGAAAAATTGCGTCTTGGCGCCGTTGAACTGCAGTTTCCACTTGACGGCCCAATCGGCTAGGGTGTCGACAGCGTGCTGCAACCTCTGGCGAAGTGTGTCCGCGCGCATACTTCGTGAGTAGAGCGCAGTGTCGTCGGCGTACAACGCTAGGTGCACACGAGGGACCGTTGGTGTATCAGACGTGTAGAGCGTGTACAGAATCGGCCCCAAGACCGACCCTTGAGGCACGCCTGCTCTGATGGGACGGACTGTTGACAGGCCAGTTTCTGCGCGGACGTGAAAAGTCCGTCCATCGAGGAAGGACCGTAGCAGACGGATGTGGGATCCAGGGACCCCCATTTCGAGAAGTTTAAAGAGCAGCCCATCGTGCCAGACGCTGTCAAAAGCGCGCGAGACATCAAGGAAGACTGCTCCGAAGTATTCGCGCCTCTCCATGGAATCGAAGGCTTCTTCCACGAGTCGGAGAAGTTGGTGCTCCGTAGAGTGGCCCTTACGGAAGCCGAACTGGGCATCTGGGAGTAGGGCTTCGGCGGTGACGTGTTGCTGGAGTCTCTTCAGGTAGATGCGCTCGAAAACTTTCGAGATGGCAGGCAGCAGACTAATTGGGCGATAGCTCTTCGGCTGCCGGAGATCTTTTCCCATCTTAGGAATAGCCACAATCTCAGCATGCTTCCACTGCAGGGGAAAGTGGCCGGTGCGAAAAATCTTGTTGAAGATTGCAGCCAGGTGAGTAGAGGCGTCCGCAGGCAGTTGCTTCAGCATGGCATTGGAGACGTCGTCAGGGCCTGCAGCTCTCTTTGGGTTGAGGGACTTCAGAGCCGTCGATACTTCTTCAGGAGTTGTGACCTCGATGTCTTCGTCGCCCTCCGTTTCCAGGTAGCGAGGGAGCCGGTCGGCGACCATCTCGTCATGTTCTGCGTCCAGTGGATCCTCTACAGGCTTGAAGTTCGCTTCGAAAACATCGGCGAGTGCATCAGCCTTCGCATTGGGTTCACAGACGGTACCAGTTGCAGTTCGGAGAGGCGGCATACGCTGCGTGCGCCGCAGGAAATGTTTCGTGGTCCTCCAGGCAGACCCGTCGTCAAGCTGAAGAGTCGCCACACGGCTAGCCCACTCCCGGTTTCGATGATTGTCCACAGCCACCGTTATTTCGCGCCGCATACGGTTGAGTTGCCGTTTGGTGGCGGGGTTCCGTGTACGCTGCCATTCGCGGTACACTCTATTCTTCTCGGCAATTTGTGCAAGGAGATCGGGGGGCAGCTGACGAGAGTGGTCCTGGCTCTCGCGTCTGCGCGGAGCCGCTTCTTCGACTGCGGCGAGGGCGGCGTCCGTGAAGCGGAGGAGGGAATCTTCAGCTTCTGCATCGTCTACAGGCGGCATCCCAGCTAGGGACTCGGTCAGAGTGTGGCGGAAGAGATCCCAGTTGACTCCAGAGAGTGGCACCCCACGCCTGGGTAGCTGCAGGGGGTCGAGGTCTACGTCAAAGACAACTGGCACATGGTCGGAAGAGAGAACATTCCGGGTTGAGGCGAGGATGCGTTGCGGAATGCCTTTCACGACCGCGAAGTCGACGATGTCCGGTCGTCCATTAGCGGGGAAGATGGTGGGATCATAGGGACCCACCACCACGGCGTCGTTGCGATCTACGATGCGTAGGACGCGGCGTCCGTCGCTGTTGGTGAGTCGTGAACGCCAAGCGATGTGCTTGGAGTTATAGTCTCCGGCGATGAAGAGCTTGCCTCCGATGGAGAGAAGAGACTCTAAGTCCGCATCAACCCATGGATGCGACGGTGGCTTGTAAATGGCAACGAAGGTTATGGCTCCCGCTGAGGTGTGCGCGACAACTCCAATCGCCTCCAGAGTCACGAGCGGCGGCAGTTGAATCTGGTGGTGACGGATCCCATTCCGTATGTAGATGGCCATTCCTCCGCCGGCAGTTGGCCTGTCTGCACGGTAACAGGAGTAGTTCGGCGCTTTGACTGCAATGCCTGGTTTAAGGCGGGTTTCGCTGAGCAGACAGATGTCCACGGCTTCATCGCGAAGAAATTGACGAAATTCGCCAGCTTGTGTGCGCAGACAGAGGGTGTTCCACGCGACGACCGTGAGTCCTCTAACACTTCCCATGATGAGTAGTGGGGGAGCGTCTGGTGGCTGCCGGAGTGGCAATCTTCTGTGCAGCGGTCAGGTGCTGCGTGAGGACATCGAGCAGTTTTGTCGTGCTCGCCACAAGTGCGGTGAGTTGAGTAATCAGACTGGCGATGTCCGTGGCGGAGGCGGCAGTAGCCGTATCTTCTCTGGCGCCAATGGAAGTGGCCATCCCGTCGCCGTTGTGTGTGGCTTCTTCTGGAGCGTCGGTTGTACGACCCCCGGTCTTGCGCCGGCCGCCGCGGCGTTGGGGGCGTGCTTCAGACGTCATGGGTAGAGCAGCAGAGGAGGGGCCCGGTGTCGGGTCCGACGAATTCGGCGCAGGTGGAGTGGCGCCGTTTAGTAGTGGATGTCGTGCTCTTGTGTCTTCAGAGACATCGCGGGTGTTAGAGTCGTCGTTGCGGCGACGTGCCTGTGGGCCTGCATTGTCGGCGTCAGCGTTGTTGGGTCGGCGGGGCGCCAGACCTCTGGCGACAGCCGTGGCGTAGGAGATTGTAGGTTCAGCCTTGGCAGATTTCTTCTGTTTCGCGGCGACTGGCTGGCCGCGCTGACGAGCATTGGCGCGTCTCCAAGCTTCACAGCCGCGGTAGCTGGCAACGTGAGCGCCCCCACAGAGAGCGCACGTTGGCTGCTGCTTCTGAGGGATGGGGCAGTCCTTCGCTGGGTGTGCACCGGCGCATTTCACACATTTCTCAGGCATGGAGCAATGCCGGGCGACATGGTTGATGCCCTGGCATCGGTAGCATTGAACAGGGCCTCTCTTGGCGCGCAAGTCTTCTGTGGTCACCGAGACGTTGGCGAGTCGGGTGAGCTGGTAGAGCTTCCTGTTCTCGATTGTATCGGTTGCAATGACGAGAAACAGGGGCATGTAGTCACGAGATTTGGGCTGCTTCATCTTGACCACAGTTCTGACACTGAAGTCGAGCTCTTCGAGTTCTTCTTTGATGTGATCCGGCTCCATGTTGAAGGGCAGATGCCGGATGACAATCTTCAGGACGCGGTCCGGTGTGGTGGCGTGTGTGAAGAAAGGGATTGCCCTGTCGGACGCCTCCTGCGTCACGCGTCGGTAGTCGTCAGCTGAGCGCAGCGTAATCTTATACATATCTCTTCCGGCGACCTTTACATTGTAGACTGCCGTCGTCCAGCTGTTGAGGAGCTGTTGCAGTTGCCGGAAGGTACCTTCGTATTTAAGAACGATCGGCGGAAGTGGCGCGTCCCTTCTTGGTGCCGTGGAAGGGCGCGGAGGTTCCTCAGGGGCATCCTCAAGGGCAGCAAAAGTGTTGGCTGTGGATGCCGGCTCGTGGGTGGACAGCACCCGTCGTCGCGCTGTATGGCGGCGCTTCGGGCGAGTGAATCCGTCAGCGTCGTCAGCAGGCGTGTGTTTTGATCGTTTCTCGGCCGGTGAGCTGCGCCCGCCGGTTGGGGCTGTGTCTTCTGCTCTTCTACTTTTGCCGGATTGCCGACGAGACGGTGGTACGGCAGACGGCTCGTCTTCTTCCGACTCCGGAAGCGGAACTGTAAGCGCATCCATAGCGACATCCATCGTGTCCTCATTCGTTGCGTGGTCCGTCATAAGTGGGGGGCCAGATGGGGCCGCCGACGGAGCAAGCTCCGCCGGACGGCGATCTGCCACACCCTTCGCAGTACGTAGCTCCGTTCGCTTCGACATCTCTCGCAGGACTACGGAGGAGGAGAGACGGGGTGCGAGCTCTCTGCCGCCGCCCCCCTATATAGACTCTGGCCCGCCCTCCCCCCACCACGCGCACCGAGGGCATATAAGCGCGGCGCGGGGCCGCGCGGGCCCGGTAATACGAGGCAATAAAAATGATTCGCATCACAGCTAGCTTCTAGTGTAGTCCTGCGAGAGATGTCGAAGCGAACGGAGCTACGTACTGCGAAGGGTGTGGCAGATCGCCGTCCGGCGGAGCTTGCTCCGTCGGCGGCCCCATCTGGCCCCCCACTTATGACGGACCACGCAACGAATGAGGACACGATGGATGTCGCTATGGATGCGCTTACAGTTCCGCTTCCGGAGTCGGAAGAAGACGAGCCGTCTGCCGTACCACCGCCTCGTCGGCAATCCGGCAAAAGTAGAAGAGCAGAAGACACAGCCCCAACCGGCGGGCGCAGCTCACCGGCCGAGAAACGATCAAAACACACGCCTGCTGACGACGCTGACGGATTCACTCGCCCGAAGCGCCGCCATACAGCGCGACGACGGGTGCTGTCCACCCACGAGCCGGCATCCACAGCCAACACTTTTGCTGCCCTTGAGGATGCCCCTGAGGAACCTCCGCGCCCTTCCACGGCACCAAGGAGGGATGCGCCACTTCCGCCGATCGTTCTTAAATACGAAGGTACCTTCCGGCAACTGCAACAGCTCCTCAACAGCTGGACGACGGCAGTCTACAATGTAAAGGTCGCCGGAAGAGATATGTATAAGATTACGCTGCGCTCAGCCGACGACTACCGACGCGTGACGCAGGAGGCGTCTGACAGGGCAATCCCTTTCTTCACACACGCCACCACACCGGACCGCGTCCTGAAGATTGTCATCCGGCATCTGCCCTTCAACATGGAGCCGGATCACATCAAAGAAGAACTCGAAGAGCTCGACTTCAGTGTCAGAACTGTGGTCAAGATGAAGCAGCCCAAATCTCGTGACTACATGCCCCTGTTTCTCGTCATTGCAACCGATACAATCGAGAACAGGAAGCTCTACCAGCTCACCCGACTCGCCAACGTCTCGGTGACCACAGAAGACTTGCGCGCCAAGAGAGGCCCTGTTCAATGCTACCGATGCCAGGGCATCAACCATGTCGCCCGGCATTGCTCCATGCCTGAGAAATGTGTGAAATGCGCCGGTGCACACCCAGCGAAGGACTGCCCCATCCCTCAGAAGCAGCAGCCAACGTGCGCTCTCTGTGGGGGCGCTCACGTCGCCAGCTACCGCGGCTGTGAAGCTTGGAGACGCGCCAATGCTCGTCAGCGCGGCCAGCCAGTCGCCGCGAAACAGAAGAAGTCTGCCAAGGCTGACCCCACAATCTCCTACGCCACGGCTGTCGCCAGAGGACTGGCGCCCCGCCGACCCAACAACGCTGACGCCGACAATGCAGGCCCACAGGCACGTCGCCGCAACGACGACTCTAACACCCGCGATGTTTCTGAAGACACAAGAGCACGACATCCACTACTAAACGGCGCCACTCCACCTGCGCCGAATTCGTCGGACCCGACATCGGGCCCCTCCTCTGCTGCTCTACCCATGACGTCTGAAGCACGCCCCCAACGCCGCGGCGGCCGGCGCAAGACCGGGGGTCGTACAACCGACGCTCCAGAAGAAGCCACACACAACGGCGACGGGATGGCCACTTCCATCGGCGCCAGAGAAGATACGGCTACAGCCGCCTCCGCCACGGACATCGCCAGTCTGATTACTCAACTCACCGCACTTGTGGCGAGCACGACAAAACTGCTCGATGTCCTCACGCAGCACCTGTCCGCTGCACAGAAGATTGCCACTCCGGCAGCCACCAGACGCTCCCCCACTACTCATCATGGGAAGTGTTAGAGGACTCACGGTCGTCGCGTGGAACACCCTCTGTCTGCGCACACAAGCTGGCGAATTTCGTCAATTTCTTCGCGATGAAGCCGTGGACATCTGTCTGCTCAGCGAAACCCGCCTTAAACCAGGCATTGCAGTCAAAGCGCCGAACTACTCCTGTTACCGTGCAGACAGGCCAACTGCCGGCGGAGGAATGGCCATCTACATACGGAATGGGATCCGCCACCACCAGATTCAACTGCCGCCGCTCGTGACTCTGGAGGCGATTGGAGTTGTCGCGCACACCTCAGCGGGAGCCATAACCTTCGTTGCCATTTACAAGCCACCGTCGCATCCATGGGTTGATGCGGACTTAGAGTCTCTTCTCTCCATCGGAGGCAAGCTCTTCATCGCCGGCGACTATAACTCCAAGCACATCGCTTGGCGTTCACGACTCACCAACAGCGACGGACGCCGCGTCCTACGCATCGTAGATCGCAACGACGCCGTGGTGGTGGGTCCCTATGATCCCACCATCTTCCCCGCTAATGGACGACCGGACATCGTCGACTTCGCGGTCGTGAAAGGCATTCCGCAACGCATCCTCGCCTCAACCCGGAATGTTCTCTCTTCCGACCATGTGCCAGTTGTCTTTGACGTAGACCTCGACCCCCTGCAGCTACCCAGGCGTGGGGTGCCACTCTCTGGAGTCAACTGGGATCTCTTCCGCCACACTCTGACCGAGTCCCTAGCTGGGATGCCGCCTGTAGACGATGCAGAAGCTGAAGATTCCCTCCTCCGCTTCACGGACGCCGCCCTCGCCGCAGTCGAAGAAGCGGCTCCGCGCAGACGCGAGAGTCAGGACCACTCTCGTCAGCTGCCCCCCGATCTCCTTGCACAAATTGCCGAGAAGAATAGAGTGTACCGCGAATGGCAGCGTACACGGAACCCCGCCACCAAACGGCAACTCAACCGTATGCGGCGCGAAATAACGGTGGCTGTGGACAATCACCGAAACCGGGAGTGGGCTAGCCGTGTGGCGACTCTTCAGCTTGACGACGGGTCTGTCTGGAGGACCACGAAACATTTCCTGCGGCGCACGCAGCGTATGCCGCCTCTCCGAACTGCAACTGGTACCGTCTGCGAACCCAATGCGAAGGCTGATGCACTCGCCGATGTTTTTGAAGCGAACTTCAAGCCTGTAGAGGATCCACTGGATGCAGAACATGACGAGATGGTCGCCGACCGGCTCCCTCGCTACCTGGAAACGGAGGGCGACGAAGACATCGAGGTCACAACTCCTGAAGAAGTATCGACGGCTCTGAAGTCCCTCAACCCAAAGAGAGCTGCAGGCCCTGACGACGTCTCCAATGCCATGCTGAAGCAACTGCCTGCGGACGCCTCTACTCACCTGGCTGCAATCTTCAACAAGATTTTACGCACCGGCCACTTTCCCCTGCAGTGGAAGCATGCTGAGATTGTGGCTATTCCTAAGATGGGAAAAGATCTCCGGCAGCCGAAGAGCTATCGCCCAATTAGTCTGCTGCCTGCCATCTCGAAAGTTTTCGAGCGCATCTACCTGAAGAGGCTCCAGCAACACGTCACCGCCGAAGCCCTACTCCCAGATGCCCAGTTCGGCTTCCGTAAGGGCCACTCTACGGAGCACCAACTTCTCCGACTCGTGGAAGAAGCCTTCGATTCCATGGAGAGGCGCGAATACTTCGGAGCAGTCTTCCTTGATGTCTCGCGCGCTTTTGACAGCGTCTGGCACGATGGGCTGCTCTTTAAACTTCTCGAAATGGGGGTCCCTGGATCCCACATCCGTCTGCTACGGTCCTTCCTCGATGGACGGACTTTTCACGTCCGCGCAGAAACTGGCCTGTCAACAGTCCGTCCCATCAGAGCAGGCGTGCCTCAAGGGTCGGTCTTGGGGCCGATTCTGTACACGCTCTACACGTCTGATACGCCAACGGTCCCTCGTGTGCACCTAGCGTTGTACGCCGACGACACTGCGCTCTACTCACGAAGTATGCGCGCGGACACACTTCGCCAGAGGTTGCAGCACGCTGTCGACACCCTAGCCGATTGGGCCGTCAAGTGGAAACTGCAGTTCAACGGCGCCAAGACGCAATTTTTCATTGCAACCCGTCGCGTCATCCCCGCCGCTCTGCCCCCACTCGTCGTTGGAGGCAGTCCTGTCAACTGGAGACCGACAGCGCAGTATCTTGGGGTCACCATGGATCGCCGCCTCACCTGGGGCCCGCACGTGAAGGGCGTCGTCAACAAAGCAAGGGGTCGTCTCCTCCAGCTCTACCCCCTGCTCAACCCGACGTCGACTCTTCCTCCGCGACTGGGCGTCACGTTGTACAAGGCGTTAATTCGCCCTGTCTTCGATTACGCAGCTGTCGTCTGGGGGAATGCGGCAGACGACCACCTGAAGAAGCTACAATCTCTGCAGAACAGGGCTCTCCGCCTCACGCTGCACCTGCCGAGGGACTTCCCATCTGGACCGCTGCACGACCTCGCTGAGGTCCGCAAAGTGAAGGACCACGTCCGTATGGTTGCCCGCCGCTTCTACGACCAGGCGCGGCAATCCGAGAACCGGCACATACGCTCTCTGGGGCAGAAGATACGGCGCAATGCCAACACACGCTGGCCCCAGCTCCTTACGGCATAGACTGTAACTGAAGAAGAAAACAGAGTGGAAACAACCAGAAGCCAATCAACTCAAGAAGACGCACCACCAGAATTTAATAGGAGGCAAAACATGTACATGTTGCGAACTCCGCCTTACTCGAAGACTGAAGTCTCTTCGCGAAGAATCCACGCAGCGCAGCGCGCGGGCCCGTTGTCAAGGCAGCACCGGACGCTTCGTGTACCGCACGCACCTCCACGCCGCTAACCGCTATGGCCCGCACAAAGCAAACGGCCCGCAAGTCCACCGGCGGAAAGGCGCCGCGCAAACAGCTCGCCACCAAGGCGGCGAGGAAGAGCGCGCCCGCCACCGGCGGCGTCAAGAAGCCCCACCGCTACAGGCCGGGCACCGTCGCCCTGCGGGAAATCAGGCGCTACCAGAAGAGCACAGAGCTGCTCATCCGCAAGCTGCCGTTCCAGCGCCTAGTGCGCGAGATCGCCCAGGACTTCAAGACCGACCTGCGCTTCCAGAGCTCCGCAGTCATGGCCCTGCAGGAGGCCAGCGAGGCCTACCTCGTCGGCCTCTTCGAAGACACCAACCTGTGCGCAATCCACGCCAAGCGCGTCACCATCATGCCCAAGGACATCCAGCTCGCGCGCCGCATCCGCGGCGAGCGCGCCTAGAAACCGCGCCGCGCACGCGCACGCGCGCCCGCCCAACAAAAACGGCCCTTTTCAGGGCCACTAACATCTCTCCGTCGCGAGCAAAACTTTTGTCGGTCTTGCCGCCCCGCAAAACAACAACAACCAATTCCCCTCCCGTCCACAGCCGCTCTCGCCAACAATCGACGTCACTCCCATCCCTCACAATACACACACACACACACACACACACACACACACACAACAGCCGGACGACGTCACCACACACCACGGGTGGCTGGCCGCCGCCGTCTCCGAGGCGCGCGCACGCTACGCTACACTACAACGTCAACGCCACCGCGCCTTCCCAATTCCCGCCGGCCACTTCCACGTCTCACGTCCCCCCGCCGCTTTGAGACAGAGAGAGACACAACACACACACAAAAGACACGACATCCGCAAAGCAAGCAAACACACAAACAAACAAGAGTCTCCAGAAACATACATGAGCAACCAAACGTCGGCCGCCGCAAAAAAAAAAAAAAACAACTACAACAACAACAAAAACAAATAAAATAAAATAAAAAGACCAACAAACGGCCACAACCGCTCCGCTACCGCGCGCCGCCGCCTACCGCCACCGGCACCACAATCCAACCACCACGGCACGCAAACAGTACCCACAAGGGTCACACACAACCAACCAACCAACCACACCGGCGCATGCACGACAATCAACGCCTTCCCGACGTCCTTTGATGGCCCTGAGAAGGGCCGTTTTGGGCCGCGCGACAGCCGCAGCCGTGCCATCGCGCGCCACTAAGACGACGCGGGGGAGGGCGGTGGGGGACGACGGCGTCAAGCGCCAACCCCTCTCCCTTGCCTTTCTTTAACGTTACTACTTTACTTCTTCTTCTTGGGCGACGCCTTCGCCTTAGACGGCGTCGTCGCCTTCTTCGGGCGCGGCGCCTTCGGCTTCTTCGTCGGAACCTTGGCGGCCTTCTTCGCCTTCGACGGCGACTTGGCCTTGGCCGGCTTGGCCGCAGCCGCCTTCTTCGCACCCGCGGGAGCCGCCGACGCCGCAGACGCCTTCTTGGCGGCGCCCGCCTTCCGACCGGTCGCCGCCTTCACGCCACCAGCCTTCTTTGCGCCGGCCGCGCGGCCGCCCTTCTTCTCCTTGCTGGCCGGAGCGGCGCGCTTCTTCTTCGCACCGCCGGCACGGGCCTTGCCGCCCTCGGCCGCCCCGCCGCCGGCGCCGGCAAGCTTGAAAGAGCCGGACGCGCCCTTCCCCTTCGTCTGCACCAGCTCGCCAGCCACGACGGCCGACTTGAGGTACTTCTTGATAAAGGGCGCCAGCTTCTCCGCGTCCAGCTTGTAGTGCGCGGCAATGTACTTCTTGATCGCCTGCAGCGACGAGCCGCCGCGCTCCTTCAGACTCTTGATGGCGGCCGTCACCATCTCAGAGGTGCGCGGGTGCGCAGGCTTGGCGCGCGGCTTCTTCGCAGACGCCGCAGACTTGGCCTTCTTCGTCGTGCCGGTGGCGGCGGGTGCCGCAGCAGTCTCGTTCGTAGCCGCCTGATCTGCCATTATTTCGACGGACGACGCGCGTACACACAACAACAGAACAGCGAGAGAGCGGCGAGCACGGCAGAGAATAGCCGCCGCGCCGCCAGGCCCAGCCAGTGTCGCGGGCGGGCGCGGACGGCCGAGAGAGCGGCCGCCACTCTGCGCGCCGCCGCGCCGCGCCTCCCGCGCTTGCTACCGCCCAACGTCCGACAGCCTGTGCGGACCAGCCCCAAACCTGCGCCGCAACCACCCGCGCCATTCAAACCACCGAGGATGGGGCTACACACGGCCACACCACAGTCGCCAACCAGTCGCCACGGCAGCGCCGCAAACCACGGCCAAACTGCAGCTACCGCGCGCCACAGCCTGGCTCGGCCCGCCGAGAATCGCCGCCCCCGCCCAAATGCCGCCCCCACAGCCCCAGCCGACGACCCGCCACAATGGCCAAACCTTCGGCAAAACTGGCGCACCGTCGCCGCGCCAGCCCGGCCAGCGCGGCCGCCGCCACAGCCACACAAGCGGAGGCGTGCGGCGATGACGGCCGTGCAAACGCACCTCCGCCGCCCCATCGCCCTCCCACCGTTTCCCGATCGGCCCGCGGCCGTCGGGCCACCTCGCCCGCCAACATTCGCGCCCGTTTCTCACAACATTGCCCGCCGCAAAACAAAAACGAGCGCCGCCTGCGCAACATGGGCACCGGCCAACCGAGGCGCCGCCGCCCCTCGCCGCTTTCAGCGAGGGTGGCTAACCGCCATCCGCAACTACAGACGCACCGAATCTGCCTTCATCAAAAGCACACACCGACAGCCGACCTCTAACATTTAGACTCCGCAAGCCACCCAACGGTGTGTGGCGGAGGGCACTTCACGTGCCAATGTCATTTACCTCCCTTTGCTGTTCCAGTCGCGTATGGTTCGCGGGACGAACCGACAGTCTGCAAAAAAAAAAAAAAAACGCCTCCGTGCGCGCTCGAATCTCTCTAACCACATCCATTCGTGATCTCCTCGGGAGGTATACGCAATATATTCGATACCCCATCCAGAAACGCAATATCTCGAAACCTGGCGAGCAAGCTACACCGCGATGCAGAGCGCCTCTATTGCAGAGTCTGCCGCGTGGGTTTGTTAAACATCTCCGTAACGCTATCACGGTTACCAAATGACCCTGCGACGAAACGTTGGATCGTCTCCGTCGCCTCCGTCAACGCGACCTGGTACGGATCCCACACTGATGGGCAACACGCACGTATAGGTCGAACGAACGGGTGTTTTGTAAGCCACCTCCTCCTTTGTTGATGGACGACATTTGCTACGCATTCTCCCAATAAATCGCAACCTGGTACCCGCCTTACCAACAATTACTTTTGTTTGTTTTTTTTTTTTGTTTTTTTTTTTTAATATGATGATCATCCCACTCCCAATCACTCCGCACGCATACTCCCAGATATTTTACAGACGTAACTGCTACCAGTGTTTGTCCCGCTATCATATACTCAATCATACAATAAAGGGTCCTTCTTTCTATATTATTCGCAATACATGTTAAGGGACAGTTGCCACTCCCTGCACCACGTGCCTATCCGCTGCAGATCGTCCTGCATTTTTCGCTGCAACTTCTCTGTATACTACAGCATCATCCGCGAAAAGACGCATGCAACGTCCGACACTATCTACTAGGTCATTTATATACATTGTGTGTGAAGAGCAATGGGTCCCATAACACTCCCCTGTGGCACGCCAGAGGTTACTTTAACGTCTGTAGACGTCTCTCCATTGATAACACAACATGCTGTGTTCTGTTTGCTACAATCTCTTCAGTCCAGCCACACACTTGGTCCGACATTCTGCAGACACTTACTTTGTTTATCAGGCGACAGTGCGGAACTGTATCGAACGCCCTCCTTCCGGATGTCAACCAAAATGGCATCTACCTGGGAGCCTGTATCTAATATTTTCTGGGTCCCATGAACAAATAAAGCGCGTTGGGTCTCACACGATCGCTGTTTCCGGAATCCATGTTGATTCCTACATAGTAGACACTGGGTTTCCAAAAAACGACATGCTACTACTCGAGCATAAAACATGTTCTCAAATTCTACAACCGATCGACGTCACAGATATAGGGCCTATAGTTTTGCGCATCTGCTCGACGACCCTTCTTCAAGCCCGGGACTACCTGTGCTCTTTTCCAATCATTTGGAACCCTCCGTTCCTCTAGAGACTTGCGGTACACGGCTGTTAGGAGGTTCTGTCGCGTACTCTGTGTAGAATCGAATTGGTATCCCGTCGGGTCCAGTGGACGTTCCTCTGTTGAGTGATTCCAGTTGCTTTTCTATTCCTCCTTGGACACTTATTTCGATGTCAGCCATTTTTTCGTTTGTGCGAGAAGGAACTGCAGTGCGGTCGTCCTCCGTGACACAGCTTTTGGAAACAGGTGTTTAGTATTTCACAGCTTTACGCGTGTCATCCTCTGTTTCGAGCCGCTTACTACTGATTCAACGTACGACCACAACGTCCTAGGATTTGATTTGATTTCCTGTCACGTCGGTACATGGAATTGTACTTTCGCATTCACCGGACGCTTCACGCATAGCCCTCCTTACGCTAACTTTGGACATCGTTTAGCGTCTGTTTGTCTGAGAGGTTTTGGCTGCGTTTCAACTTTGAGTGAAGCTCTCTTTGCTTTCGCTATAGTTTCCTAAACTTTGGTTGTTGTACCGCGGTGGGTTTTTCCCATCCCTCGCAGTTTTACTCGGCACGTACCTGTCTAAGACGCATTTTACGATTGCCTTGCACTTTCTCCATAAACACTCAACATTGTCAGTGTCGGAGCAGACATTTGCGTTTGCATCTGCCTGGTAGTCTCAAATCTGCCTTCTATTACTCTTGCTAAACAGATAAACCTTCCTCCCTTTTTTTTTTTTTTTTTGTTTTTTTTTTTGTTTTTTTGTTTGTATATTCCTACTAACGTCCATATTCAGCGATGCTGCAACGGCCTCTTGTTCACTGGGTCCCTGTTCTGCACATACAGAGTCGACAAGTTCGGGGTCTGTTTGTCATCGGTAGGTCCACGATGTTATCTCCACGAGTCGGTTCTCTCTCTGTTTAATTGCTCGCGGCATTTTTCGTTCGGATGGTGCACTCAGTATACTGTCACTCGATGCTCTGTCCCTACCACCCGTCCTGAACATCTGGCACATTGAAATCTCCACCTAAGACTGTAACACGCTGCGGAAAGGAAAATGTATGTCCACATTTTCTCTCACTTGTTCGGCCACTAATGCTGCTGAGTCGCGAGGTCGGTAAAAGGAGCCAATTATCAACCTAGCTCGGCTGTTGAGTGTACCCTCCACCCACAATAGTTCACAGGAACCGTCCACCACTTCTACTTCACTACACAGGATAAACTACTACTAACAGCGACGAACCACTCCACCACCGGTTGCATGCACGCTATCCTTTCTAAAGCACCGTCTGTACCTATAACGATTGCAGCTTCGGCGCTTTCTATCAGCGCTTGACGTTCCGGTACTTTACCAACGCAGAGCTTCGACAGTTGACAATTACAATACCGATTGCCGCTTGGTCCCCGCATGTCCTGACCTTGCCCCGCGCCCGTTGCCCTTTCCGTACTTGCCCAAGGGCCATCCAACCTAAACAGAACCGCCCAGCCCACGCCACACAACCCCTGCTACCCGTGTAGCCGCTTGTTGCGTATAGTGGACTCCACCTAAGACTATATAACATAACATGCCCTAAGGCATTCGCGGTGTACACCACCCTAAGGTGAGGTTAGGTTAGGTGGACGTGGGTTAGGTTAAGGGTTACAGTTAGGTTAAGCGTCAAAGTTAGGTTAAGCGTTCGGACGTGAGGCGTCAGGTGGCCGCACCTACCTTTACGGCCGGACATCTTAGGTTAGAGGTTAGGTTAGGTTAAGGCGCCGAGAGGTCCGCGGTCAGGTTACGTTCACCTTCGGGCGCCACACGTAGGTTTCAAAGGTGTGTCGGTCGGTCGTCGGCAAGCCGCAAAAACTACAGACGACGTCGACCAAACCGCCGCAAGACCGAGCAGGAGGCAGATATAAAACACACACACACACACACACACACACACACACACACACACACACAAAAACAAAATTTAAACACCACCCACCGGCCAAAGGGCACCAAAAACCACAAACCCGAGCACCACGTCGACCAGAGGCAACCCGCCGCTCACGCGACATGGCTGGCAACTAAGGGGCAAACGGCAACGGCGCTTTCCGCACCGGGCCGGATGCACGTACGACAACACCGCTACCCGTACGCAGGCCTCCCATTGCACACAGCCGCTCTGTGTTTGAACATCATCAATGGCGCGCCCGCGGCTCGTCGCGGGCGCAGCCATAACGCCGCCACTTTTGCACCAACACATTCACGCACCGCAAAACAGCTCGCCGACACAGCACAGCCGACAAAACAAAAACAACCCGCGAGACGGGGGCGACAAACGACAACGATAACAACAACAACAGCAGCAAACAACTCGCACCAAGCGTCCAACAGGTAACAAACGGACAAGCACAGCCTCTGCTAACGGCCACGACGCCAGCGGCACACTGCTCCTTTCCCGCCACACTCGATTTCACAACGCACGCACGCGACCCCGTCAACGACACCGACACGACACACGACGGGCTCCCTTCCCGCAACCTACACCTTTCCGCCACTACGCACAGCTCCACCCGACGCGCCCGTCGCAACGACACTACTGCACGCACTATCCACCCGCCTCCTCCTCTCCCCCCCCCCCCCCTTCCCGTACACAACAACACAGCCAAAAACAACACTCACGACCCAAACATACTAACGACATGGCACGTGCATCGGCGCACACCCCAACCAGTCACCGTCGACAACCACACGCAAGGCACGAAACCGGCGTCCTTCCACGTTGCCATCAAAGCTGCACAAACAACCACAGGAGGAACCACCAACAACGGCCCGCCCGCCCGCCCGCCCGCCCGCCCGCCCCAATATTCTCCCACCCTCACCTCACGCCGCAACCACCAAACGCACATTCCCGCTCGCTACCACACACCTCTCGGCAGCCGCTTCGCAAACACATGACGTGACGTGACATCATCACATCACGGGCTACGCACGCACACCGACCCACTTTCCTGCCCTTCGCCCTCTTCTTTCCGACGCCTGCCTTCGGCCGAGCACACGTACGTGGCACAACGCCCAACACAGTCACACACAGTCGACAGGCGCACGCCCAGGCACGCAACGACGCAGCGCAGCAAAGGCGCCCGCAACACATACCTCCTCTCTCTTCTCGCCGCCGCCGCCGACCGCCCGCCAGCCAGCCAGCCAGCCAGCCAGCCACTCGCAATGTGCACTGCCAACCAGCCACACGTCCACCGCGCCGCCTCCGACCACCCGCCAGGGGGCGCTCACGTCCGCGACAACAGCGCGGCCCGCCGCCGGGCGGGCCCAGCCGAACCCAGCCCAGCCGGCGCGCGCTGCTCTGCACTCGGCGCGCCACACATCCTGCTGCAGACCGGGCTCGTCTCTCTGTACGCGTCTGCCCGCATCTCGTCTTCCTGCGCATCAACACAACGAGGCCGCGTGAGCAAACCACCCCCCCCCCCCCCCCCGTCACAACGCCACATCACACACTGCCTTGTCTACCGCCGAAATGCACTCACCAGCCATCCGCTTCGTCTTCGTCTTGTTTACTCGTTGTTGTTGCAGCGGCGCACACAGCCCCGGCCGGCCGCATCCGAGGGTGGCCCGCCGCCAGCGTCTCCTCCTTGGGCACAGGTGCGGTGCCGTGCCGTGCCGTGCCGTGGCCGCCCATCCATCCAACCGCACGCATTTGCTGGCCGCCTCTGCTGCAGAAGAAGACAAAAAACGAAACGTACAAACATACACGCACCCACAGCGTGGCCACACACGGACGGGACCGACAGGCTCCAAGGCGACCAAAGGATAAAAACAAAATAAAAAAACAAAAACAAAAAGACGCAAAGCAAGCAACAAGCACAGGCTGTCGCCTCGCGCCTCTGTCCTTCCGCCCCCGCCCTTCTCTCCCACCACATGCCCACAAACACCACCGCCTCCCCCTCCCCGCACCTCCACATTCGCCCCCTCCATTTGTTCCTTTCTCGCTCTTCCCTTCTGTGTGTCTGCGTGCGTGCGCGGGCGGCGCCTCTCAACATCCGCCGGCCGTCCGTCCCGTTTTCGCCGTACCACACACGCCACCGCCTCCTCCCCGTCCACCACCGCCGCCCCTGTCCGCCCCGCACAACACCATACACCGCTGCTTGTCCTGGCCGTTGCCACCAAAGGCGCCAGCCGCAAACCGCGCCAACGCCGCAGCGCGCGTGCGTCCTTCCTTCTCCGTGCCGACGCGGCCTCTATTCCCGCACCCATTCGGCCGACGACACAGCCGTTGGGCTCCGCACTGCGCGTACCGGCGTTACGCACGCACACCCACCCCCCTCGCGAACGCACGACTCATTGTCTTTGTTGTTTCTCCTCTTTCTTAACGTCTTTGTTTGTTGTTTGTTGTTTGTTTTGTTTTTTGTTTTTTGTTTTTTTTTTTCGTTTTTCCCCACCGCCACATGTGACACAATGCCGCCCTCCACCTTTCGTTCGTGGTTGCTTGCTTGCTTGCTTTGTTTCTCTTTCTCATTGGTACACGTCCGACGCGCTCCATTTCCACCACACCACGGCCATCAGCCTCCTCAACGGGCAGGCGCAGTGTGCCATTCTCCGGCGCACAAGCACACCGCGCGGTACTGGCGCGGCTCGCTCTCCTCGCCCCCACGCCACGCCACGCCACGCCACCGGTGCGCAGCAGCACATGTGATGTCTCGCAACACGACACGCGGTGCGCACACCCCGACCACGCGGCTCTAAAGGCATGGCACCGGCGACATGCGCCGCCCCAGCCACGCATCCGTCGTCTCACGTTGTTCACTGCCAGCCGCGTCGGAGGCTACAACCGCAACCACCACAACAACGGTCCCCCTCCCGGCAACACATTTGTTGCACAAACAAACACAACCGCCGAGCGCAGCGCGAACCACCCACACGCGCCCTCCGCGTCTCCTTTCTCCTTTCGCCCCCTCCCATCTCCCGAATATGCCAGCAGCGCAGCGTTACGCGTGCCCCTCACCCGTCCACACTACCGCGAAACGAACACGCCTTCCGGGCCACCTGCAAGGGCACGCCCACCACCAAATACTGCCGTATTCACGGACGCAGTTCGCAACACGCAACGCACTCTCCACCTACCTTCTTTCTCTCGTCCCTTCTCTTTAAAAACAAAACAAACACACAAACCAACCACGGCTAACACACTTTTTCGCGACACCTTTGACTGCGTTATCTCGACCGTGACGGCAGCTATCGACCATCCATTCCCCACTACACACACACACACATCATTCGCTACACCGCACACGAAACGGCAAGGGCAAGGCACTCTCTCATAGATTCTTCCTCCGAGCCATATCGGGCGAACGTTGCATCCGGGAAGGCAATGCAATTCAGCCGTCACCACGGCCGACACTTGCAGCCGCGCCGTAAACGCATGTCAGTGCGGCTGCAATGCACGGGAACGTTCCGTTGCTCTAGACAGCGCCTCTCCGTTTTTCCCCTGTCTCGTTTTCCGGTGATTGCTTCTCCTTCTTCTTTTTCTTCGTTTCGTTTCGTTTTATTATTTTCGTTCCCCTCCTCCACCATTGTTTCCGTCCCCACAGTTTTTTTTTTTTTTTGCTCATTCCACACGTTCTGCCCAGACAAGACATGACATCCGACCGATCACAGTCAGCCTTTCGTCACCGTTCGCAGCGCCGACGGTGCCACAGTGAGACGGGTGTTCAGACCGACACGTTGCCATGATGCCCATAGACAGCTACTCAGGGCCGCCGGATCGGATCACATCACCGACAAACCGGCCATTTCACCGGGGGACACAGACAACCGCGTGTACGCCCATAACAACAAACAACGGCCGTCGTCGTCTACCGTCACTGAACCGAACACACGTGCACCTTGAATGACGACACCGGCGTGCGTGCGCACAACAATCAATCATTCAAATCAACTGCAGAAACGGCTATCAAAATCAAGGGCCAAATAAATGGGTACACCACCGTGCGTGTCGCCTACCCCACCCGCCCGTACAATTCTTGCGTCTTCTTAATGACTAGTAAAGACACGTCCATTTTTTTTTTTTTTTTTTTTTTTAAAACGTCACCAACACACCTCCACGCCGTACAGCAAAGGGAATAGTAGACGGCAACACAACATTTCACCCTCGCCATCATGTATGTATGATGTGACAACAAACAAACCCGCAGACGGCCCTAACGGTGACATCCAACAATCGCGAGGGGTTTCAATTGCAGTCACGTGACTAACCGGGCAGACAGAGACAAAGAAAGGAAAGGAATCAGCGACACAGACAACACCTCCTGTCTGTGTGTCGACAAACAACCAACCAACCAACCAACCACGCCACGACTCGCGAGCACGCATAACCACCACCACCACCACCACCAGCTGCTTCGCAACCAACCAAACCGGGTAGCTATGCGCCGCCTCACACAAACAACAATTCCGCTCTTCCCGCAAAGGCAATTTGGTGGCCCTGAAAAGGGCCGTTTTGCCGCTCTCGCAACGGAGGGGAGCTCCCTAGAGCCTTAACCCCCTCACTTGGAGCTCGTGTACTTGGTCACCGCCTTCGTGCCCTCGCTCACGGCGTGCTTGGCCAGCTCGCCAGGCAGCAAGAGCCGCACAGCCGTCTGGATCTCGCGGGACGTGATGGTCGAGCGCTTGTTGTAGTGCGCCAGGCGAGACGCCTCGGCCGCAATGCGCTCGAAAATGTCGTTCACGAAGCTGTTCATGATGCTCATCGCCTTCGACGAGATGCCCGTGTCGGGGTGCACCTGCTTCAGCACCTTGTAGATGTAGATGGCATAGCTCTCCTTCCTCTTGCGCTTCTTCTTCTTGTCGCCCTTCGAAATGTTCTTCTGCGCCTTGCCAGCCTTCTTGGCGGCCTTCCCGCTAGTCTTGGGCGGCATCTCGAACGTACAACAGCAAGCAGCAAGCGCTCCGCTCTAGTCAGCGTCTCCCCACACAGTGGCACCCGCCGACATGAAATGGCTGGGTCTACACCCATGATGTGCTTGAAGAGCCAGCGCCCTTGAAGACGCTCTGTCTTTCGAAATGTTCCTTGATGGTGCGAATTCGGGGGTTATACGGTATTGGCTAGGGGTCGGTTTTCCCCTGGGTAGATGATGTTAGTGGAGGCGGTGGCAATGACGATGTAACTTTATGATTGTATGTGAAAGCATATGACTATCGCCTGAATTGGCGATGGATGGTGGCGATTGGTGCTCTCTGGTCAGGGTTATCATCCCTTCCCAGAGAGTTGATGAGTTGGTGTGGTGATGCGTTGGATGATTCGTAGAATTTTAATGATTTTTGTTTAATGAGATGATAGAATGAGGGCTGTCCTAACATTGCTCTGATCTCCTCATTGCTCGAGGACCATGGAGCGTCTGCAACGATTCGGAAGACTTTGTTTTGGATGATTTCCAACTGTTTGAGGTTGGTGTCTGCTGCCATACTCCATGCTTCTGATCCATAGAGCACGGCTGGCAGGATGATTGTTTTCCAAATTTTCAGTTTGGCATGTACTGTGAGTCCCCTGCCTTTAAGAAGGGGATATAACTGAAAGAGCCGGGCGGAGCCCTTGTTTCTGGCCTCTTTGATGTGATGGGTAAATGTCAGATTCTTATCCAGTTTTAGCCCTAGGTAGGTAACTACTTCTTTCCAGGGTAGTACCAGGTCGTTGTGCGTGATGTTCACTATGGGGCGTTTGATTTTGTGGCTGAATAAGATAGTCTGGCATTTGTCTGCATTAATCTTTATTTTCCACAGATTGCACCACTTTGTCACTTTCTCTAGGTGTCGTTGTAGGCGGTAGGCTAGATAATTGATGTTTCTGCCACTGTGGTATAATGCAGTGTCATCTGCATATAGGGCAATGTTGCCGCCCGGCTCCTTCGGTAGATCGTTTGTGTATAGTAGATATAGGAGGGGGCCAAGCACAGATCCCTGTGGGACACCCGCTTCTATTTGTTTTAGCTCGCTGTTTGCTCGATCTACTGAGGAGTAGAACTTCCTTTCCACCAGGAACGAGTGGACTATTTTAAGCAGGTGAAGTGGGCAATTCATCTTTGACAGTTTGTATAGCAGACCGCCATGCCAAACACGGTCGAACGCTTTTTCAATGTCCAGGAAAATGGCAGCTGTGCTATTACCCTGGCTCTTCTCTGTGCAGATGTGCTCCACCAGACGAATGGCTTGTTGTGTTGTGCTATGCCCAGCACGAAATCCAAATTGTTCAGGGATAAGGATGTTGTTGGCAGATAGGAATTGTAGCAGGGAGTTTTGGATGAGGATTTCAAGTAACTTAGACAGATGGTTGAGCAGGGAGATTGGTCGATAGTTTTGAGGGAATAGGTGATCTTTATTTGGTTTCGGGATTGAAATTACTTTAGCAACCTTCCAGGTTGAAGGGAAATACTGTGCTGTAAGACAATTATTTAGGATGGCAGTGAGATGGGAGATTGCAGGTTGGGGGAGGGCCTTAAGGAAGGGTGGTTTGATGTTGTCAGGACCAGGGGCTTTTGCAGTGCCGATTCGCCTGATGATAGCTGCAACTACACGCTCGCTGGTCAGCTCGAAGGTCGTGTCGGACCTGGCGCGAAGTCGTCGATGGAGGTGTCGTTCTACCCGCTGTTCCAGGGCATCTGCTTCGTCCTCGTCGTCCTCTATGATATTCTCCTGGAATTGGAGCTCGAGGGTGTTTGACATGGCAGTCGCTTTGTCCTCTGGTGTATATACCAAGCCGTTCTGCCCGTGTAGTGGTCTGTTGGCTTTGTGGGGTTGCCGCCTAGCTTTTATTATCCCCCAGAACTTTTCCGGATTTCTCTCAGCTGCCTGGAGACTTTGTTCCCACCTGGAACATCTCAGGAGCTTCAGTCTGGTCTGTATTTCGTGGGCCATATGGTTCATGTGTCTCCTATCCCGGGGGTCTCGGTAGGTCTGCCATCTTTTGCGCATGCGGTTTTTGTCCGATATTAGTTGCGCTAGATCTGGGGGCAGGTTGGATCGCCCATTGTTGTGTGTGATTTTGGTGGTGGCAGCCTTTCCACACGCCTTGATGATTTTGGTAAACTCCTCTATTGCTTGGTCTATTTCCACATGGGTTGGCATGTCTGGTGCATGGTCTGGGATGTGTGAGGCAACCAGTTGCTTGTATCTCTCCCAGTCGGTGTACAGTGTTGTGTGCACTCTGTTGTTGGGTATGTCCTGATCTCCCTCAAATCTGAGTACCACAGGGCTGTGATCTGAATTTAGTCTGTTGACAACTTCTGTAGTGGTTGCTAGATTGATATTTTTTAGTAGAAATATGTCGAGTATGTCTGGTCGACACCGTGAATCATACGGGACGTGAGTGGGCTCGTCTGGAGAGACAACCTGCACTGCCGGATGATTATCGAGATACCTTAATAACCGATTTCCACTGGTGTTCGTGGTGCGGCAACCCCATGCCCTGTGCTTGGCGTTCAGGTCCCCTCCTACTATTGTGTTGTGACTGCCATTCAAGAGACCGTCCAGGTCGTGGGGAAATAGTGTTGTGCTCGGTGGGTGGTATACTGCCACCAGGTGTGTGGGGCGGTTGTTGAGAACAACTTCTATCGCTGTTGCCTCCGTGTTAATGAGTCTTGGTACAGGTACCTGGCGATGGCATATGCGCCGTTTTATTAGGATACCTGTACCGCCACCTTGTCTGTTAGGACGGTCCGTCCTAATTAGTTGGTAGTTGCGGACCTGGAAGGTGTCGTCTGGGGTGAGATGTGTCTCACTGAGGAGAGCTACATCAATTCCATGATCGTCCAAGAACATCTCAAGCTCGAACCTGTCATGGTAGATGCCATCTGCATTCCAGATGGCGATGGTGATATGCTGCCTCTCATCTTCATCTGCCATTGGAGAGCAGTGGCAAGATGTTGGTGGCGAGTATTGAGATTGTAGTGATTATGTCTGGGGCTGTTTCTATTTTGGTACATAGCTGGGTTATGCATTCAAGGAAGGCTGGTGAAATGAGAGACTTTAAGAACGCCCACATCTTAGAGAGGAACTGGCGTGGCTGTTCCTGTTCGGCCTGAACAGAACTTTCCTGCGCAGTGGTCTGGCCACTGACGATGTTAGTAGTGTTGATAGTATCTGCTGGTGCAGCTGTGGCTTGGGCGGATTCGGTGGGTATGGCTTGGGCTGGTATGGCCCTTGGTGGTTGTACGTTTGTGGCCCTTGATGTTGAGGCCAGTGGTGTTTTCTCTGCCCTCTCCGGTTCAGGTTGGGTTAGGGTGGGGAGGGGTGTGGATTGTGGGGGAGAGACGACCTGTGGGGGTGGAATTCTTTTTCTAGGCAGAGTTGCCTTGTGGGGGGATCGTTGCGGCTTTGGTTTAGGGGTGTTTGGCGGGGGAGGAGTGCGCCCAGTTTTTACGACCTCGGCTAAAGTTCTACTGCCGGTAGGGCTTTCCTCTTGGTGAGGCTGTTGTTGTGGAGTGGATGGTTGTGTTCTCTGCTGTGGTTGAGCAGGGTTGGGAGGATTTGTTGTTTCTGCTCTAGTGGGTGTTGGGGATGGTGGGGGGTTTAATCCTTCCATGGATGGTGCTGGAGGGGGGTTGGGGTCTCTCAGTGGCGCCCTAGGAAGTGGTTCCTGCCTTCTGGGAGCTGATGCTCGCTGGCGCTCCCACGCCTGGACGATCTTCAGTCGTTCTGGGCAGCCCCTGAAGGAGGCTGGATGGTTGCCCCTACAGTTTGCACATATGGCCGGTTCTTCCCTTTTCTTTGTGCAGGCGCCAGAAAGATGCGGTCCTGCACATTTAACGCACCTGGGGGCGAGTTCGCATTGGTTTGCCCCATGTCTAAATCTCTGGCATAGATAGCACTGTGTGGGGCCACTTGGTTTTTGGTATAATTCTACCGTGACTTTCATATGCAGTAGTCTTTCTACTTTAAATATTTTTCTAGCCTCCGCCGTGTTCAATAGATTGACTTGGAAATTGGCCGTTTTTCTTCTTGGCGCTGATACGATGTTTCCAGAGTCATCGATTTCTGTCTGCGGCTTTGACATTTGGAAGACGTCTTGTACCGGAAAGCCCTTCTCAATGAGTGCATTCTTGACGTCCTCTGGGGTCCAGTAGGGCGTCAGTCTTTTAACGACGACCTTCAGTGTACTCTTCGGGTCGTCGTTGTAAGTAAAGAATTCCAGATTTCGTTTCCTGAATTCCTGTTTGAGGTACTGGAAATCCTCCGGGTTTGTAGCCTGATAGACGATGCTATCGCCCTTGTACGTGGTACTGAGGGCACCCGTTAGTTTCCCCTGGATTTGCCCTATCAAGGTCGTGTACCCTCTAGTTTCGAAAACAGTGATAGGGGGAACCCTTCGTCCTCTGTTTGGTTTTTGATTTCTGTTAAGTGCGGGTCCTCCTTGCGTTTGGGGAGTTGCTTGACTTACTTTCTCTTGTCCCCTGTTAACGCCCTCTGGCGTCATCTGGGTGGCATTTGGCGTTGGTGCGGCGCCTTCTGCGTTCGCACTGATATCTATTATTTGTTTTTGTTTTTGGGGGCGGTCGGGTTTCATGATTTCCATTTCCGCGCCCTTGCACTGTTGTGGCAGTACAGGATTTACCTGTTCTGCTGTATCGACATGTTTGGAGTTTTCCTCCGCAATGACGGGTTGCAGGGGCTGCCCAGATTTTTCATGTTTTTGAAGCAGCCTCCCGCTTCGCCGCAGACGCACCTCGCCCGATGAGGAAACAGAGCTGGTGTCACTGTCGGTGGCAATGACTAGATTGTCAGAGTCCGAACTAGCGACTGAAGATGGTGATGGGGGTGGATGGTCCATGGATGAAGAATGAGATGGCGATGAAGTCGTGATGGTTGTCGGGTCCACACTGTGTGAGTCGCCGCTTGGATTTTGATCTTGTGGGTGCCCCATCGTGGGGCAACCGCGAAGTGAAGCGGTTTACAGAATTTGTCCTATATTTCGACAATTTCCGTGCCAGTGAACTTTCCCTACACCTAGCAGGCGCGGGATACCACCAAGGGCCTCACAGTCAGTCTGTTAGACTATGTGGCTCGGCGGGTCCCTGGACTGCAGCTTCCCTAACACCTATGGCACAGAAATTCTCGAACAATATCGCCAATTTATAGTCGCCTACCTGAGGCGCGATGTTCTTCTCTCTTCTCGATCTACCCCATGTCAGAACGAGCGCTCAAGTGGTCTAGAATTCCGTCCCAGGTCCTGAGTGTGCAACACGACTTTTGCTTTTCTAGAAACGACAATTTGCTTTTACAGACAACGCACACTCGACCACGTCCGGAAAACCAGAACACAGCGCGGCCCGCTAACCCCGACGATACGGCAAAACACGCCGCTATAGAGCGAGCACGCAAGGCGGCGACCAAGCACACGAGAACCAAGCAGGGAGGCGAGCTCCAGACAAAGGCTGCGAGAGCGCGCGGTGGGAAATTCCAGGGCTGAGAGCACAATAGCGGCGCGGAGCACAGGTAAACGCACGTCCGTCCGCTTCGCAGTCCCACCTCGGAATGGCCTGGCACCTGGCACCCGCCGCTACCGCAACACCCCACCTTTACCAGCTCGCCCTGTTGCGGCCGCCGACCAATGGGGCGCGCGCGCAACCGGCCGCCGCACCCGAGCCCATAAAGGGACCCCCACCCTAGTCCCGCCGCCACGCACTCCGCTGCTCGACTCGCTGCGGCTCGCACCGTTACGTTACGTGTTTCAACTAGCCAAACGCCATGTCCGGACGCGGAAAGGGAGGCAAAGTCAAGGGCAAGTCAAAGTCCCGCTCAAGCAGGGCTGGGCTCCAGTTCCCGGTCGGCAGAATCCACCGCCTCCTGCGCAAGGGAAACTACGCCGAGCGCGTCGGCGCCGGGGCGCCCGTCTACCTCGCCGCCGTCATGGAGTACCTCGCGGCTGAGGTGCTCGAGCTGGCCGGAAACGCGGCCCGCGACAACAAGAAGACGCGCATCATCCCGCGCCACCTGCAGCTCGCCATCCGCAACGACGAGGAGCTCAACAAGCTCTTGTCGGGCGTCACCATCGCACAGGGTGGTGTCCTGCCCAACATCCAGGCCGTCCTGCTGCCAAAGAAGACCGAGAAGAAGGCCTAAACAGAGAGCGCGGCGCTGCGCTTGCGTGCTCCCTGCACGCAAACGCGCCTGCCTTTGCCTTGCCGGCTCGGCTCACAACAATCGGCCCTTTTCAGGGCCACCACACAAACCTACGTCCAAAGCAAAGTTTCCGTCGTCCGTGCTCGCCGCACTTTACACAACACGTCCACATACATACATTGCACAGCCAGCGCCGGCGCACGTCCGCCATCTTGTCCACAGCCCGTGTGGCCGAACGCGCACACATTTTGTCGTTTCTCTCTTTTTGTCTTTTTTGTTTCTGCACCCCTCCGCGCACGCACAGAGTCGCGTTCCAAACGACAACGACATCAATACACCGATAATGTGATGATCATTGTTAGCATTATAATGTTTCAATTAAAGGGGCGCGCGTGGCACAGACAAAAAAAACCAAACAGCTGATCCGATCGATCGATCGGGCCCGCCCGCCTATGCCCACGCCACAAACAAACAACAAACCACGCACACACTGGACTCAGCCGCGCCCATCGCGTCAAACTCAAAAACTAACGCACGCGCAGCAGCAACAACAACAACAACACGCACAGGCAACACAGACTCTTTCGCACTTTTCAATCTCCGAACAGTGTGGTGGCCCTGAAAAGGGCCGTTTTCGTCTCTCCCACCAAGCACGGGCACGGCACGGCCGCGGGAAGGCCACAACGCAGCACAGCACACCGGCTGGCTGGCTGCCTGCCTGCCTAACCGCCGAAACCGTACAGGGTGCGCCCCTGCCTCTTCAGGGCGTACACCACGTCCATGGCCGTCACAGTCTTGCGCTTGGCGTGCTCAGTGTACGTCACCGCGTCGCGGATCACGTTCTCCAGGAACACCTTCAGCACTCCGCGGGTCTCCTCGTAGATCAGACCAGAGATGCGCTTCACGCCGCCCCTGCGAGCCAGGCGGCGGATGGCGGGCTTCGTGATGCCCTGGATGTTGTCGCGCAACACCTTGCGGTGCCGCTTGGCGCCACCCTTGCCCAGCCCCTTTCCTCCCTTGCCGCGGCCTGTCATTCTTCTTCCTTCCTCCTCCTCAAAGCAAGCAAGCGAAAAAACACAAGCGCCAGCTCCTCACCCGGCGCTAGCGAGTCGGCTACGGTGCGAGCTCTCTGCCGCCGCCCCCCTATATAGACTCTGGCCCGCCCTCCCCCCACCACGCGCACCGAGGGCATATAAGCGCGGCGCGGGGCCGCGCGGGCCCGTTGTCAAGGCAGCACCGGACGCTTCGTGTACCGCACGCACCTCCACGCCGCTAACCGCTATGGCCCGCACAAAGCAAACGGCCCGCAAGTCCACCGGCGGAAAGGCGCCGCGCAAACAGCTCGCCACCAAGGCGGCGAGGAAGAGCGCGCCCGCCACCGGCGGCGTCAAGAAGCCCCACCGCTACAGGCCGGGCACCGTCGCCCTGCGGGAAATCAGGCGCTACCAGAAGAGCACAGAGCTGCTCATCCGCAAGCTGCCGTTCCAGCGCCTAGTGCGCGAGATCGCCCAGGACTTCAAGACCGACCTGCGCTTCCAGAGCTCCGCAGTCATGGCCCTGCAGGAGGCCAGCGAGGCCTACCTCGTCGGCCTCTTCGAAGACACCAACCTGTGCGCAATCCACGCCAAGCGCGTCACCATCATGCCCAAGGACATCCAGCTCGCGCGCCGCATCCGCGGCGAGCGCGCCTAGAAACCGCGCCGCGCACGCGCACGCGCGCCCGCCCAACAAAAACGGCCCTTTTCAGGGCCACTAACATCTCTCCGTCGCGAGCAAAACTTTTGTCGGTCTTGCCGCCCCGCAAAACAACAACAACCAATTCCCCTCCCGTCCACAGCCGCTCTCGCCAACAATCGACGTCACTCCCATCCCTCACAATACACACACACACACACACACACACAACAGCCGGACGACGTCACCACACACCACGGGTGGCTGGCCGCCGCCGTCTCCGAGGCGCGCGCACGCTACGCTACACTACAACGTCAACGCCACCGCGCCTTCCCAATTCCCGCCGGCCACTTCCACGTCTCACGTCCCCCCGCCGCTTTGAGACAGAGAGAGACACAACACACACACAAAAGACACGACATCCGCAAAGCAAGCAAACACACAAACAAACAAGAGTCTCCAGAAACATACATGAGCAACCAAACGTCGGCCGCCGCAAAAAAAAAAAAAACAACTACAACAACAACAAAAACAAATAAAATAAAATAAAAAGACCAACAAACGGCCACAACCGCTCCGCTACCGCGCGCCGCCGCCTACCGCCACCGGCACCACAATCCAACCACCACGGCACGCAAACAGTACCCACAAGGGTCACACACACACACACACAACCAACCAACCAACCACACCGGCGCATGCACGACAATCAACGCCTTCCCGACGTCCTTTGATGGCCCTGAGAAGGGCCGTTTTGGGCCGCGCGACAGCCGCAGCCGTGCCATCGCGCGCCACTAAGACGACGCGGGGGAGGGCGGTGGGGGACGACGGCGTCAAGCGCCAACCCCTCTCCCTTGCCTTTCTTTAACGTTACTACTTTACTTCTTCTTCTTGGGCGACGCCTTCGCCTTAGACGGCGTCGTCGCCTTCTTCGGGCGCGGCGCCTTCGGCTTCTTCGTCGGAACCTTGGCGGCCTTCTTCGCCTTCGACGGCGACTTGGCCTTGGCCGGCTTGGCCGCAGCCGCCTTCTTCGCACCCGCGGGAGCCGCCGACGCCGCAGACGCCTTCTTGGCGGCGCCCGCCTTCCGACCGGTCGCCGCCTTCACGCCACCAGCCTTCTTTGCGCCGGCCGCGCGGCCGCCCTTCTTCTCCTTGCTGGCCGGAGCGGCGCGCTTCTTCTTCGCACCGCCGGCACGGGCCTTGCCGCCCTCGGCCGCCCCGCCGCCGGCGCCGGCAAGCTTGAAAGAGCCGGACGCGCCCTTCCCCTTCGTCTGCACCAGCTCGCCAGCCACGACGGCCGACTTGAGGTACTTCTTGATAAAGGGCGCCAGCTTCTCCGCGTCCAGCTTGTAGTGCGCGGCAATGTACTTCTTGATCGCCTGCAGCGACGAGCCGCCGCGCTCCTTCAGACTCTTGATGGCGGCCGTCACCATCTCAGAGGTGCGCGGGTGCGCAGGCTTGGCGCGCGGCTTCTTCGCAGACGCCGCAGACTTGGCCTTCTTCGTCGTGCCGGTGGCGGCGGGTGCCGCAGCAGTCTCGTTCGTAGCCGCCTGATCTGCCATTATTTCGACGGACGACGCGCGTACACACAACAACAGAACAGCGAGAGAGCGGCGAGCACGGCAGAGAATAGCCGCCGCGCCGCCAGGCCCAGCCAGTGTCGCGGGCGGGCGCGGACGGCCGAGAGAGCGGCCGCCACTCTGCGCGCCGCCGCGCCGCGCCTCCCGCGCTTGCTACCGCCCAACGTCCGACAGCCTGTGCGGACCAGCCCCAAACCTGCGCCGCAACCACCCGCGCCATTCAAACCACCGAGGATGGGGCTACACACGGCCACACCACAGTCGCCAACCAGTCGCCACGGCAGCGCCGCAAACCACGGCCAAACTGCAGCTACCGCGCGCCACAGCCTGGCTCGGCCCGCCGAGAATCGCCGCCCCCGCCCAAATGCCGCCCCCACAGCCCCAGCCGACGACCCGCCACAATGGCCAAACCTTCGGCAAAACTGGCGCACCGTCGCCGCGCCAGCCCGGCCAGCGCGGCCGCCGCCACAGCCACACAAGCGGAGGCGTGCGGCGATGACGGCCGTGCAAACGCACCTCCGCCGCCCCATCGCCCTCCCACCGTTTCCCGATCGGCCCGCGGCCGTCGGGCCACCTCGCCCGCCAACATTCGCGCCCGTTTCTCACAACATTGCCCGCCGCAAAACAAAAACGAGCGCCGCCTGCGCAACATGGGCACCGGCCAACCGAGGCGCCGCCGCCCCTCGCCGCTTTCAGCGAGGGTGGCTAACCGCCATCCGCAACTACAGACGCACCGAATCTGCCTTCATCAAAAGCACACACCGACAGCCGACCTCTAACATTTAGACTCCGCAAGCCACCCAACGGTGTGTGGCGGAGGGCACTTCACGTGCCAATGTCATTTACCTCCCTTTGCTGTTCCAGTCGCGTATGGTTCGCGGGACGAACCGACAGTCTGCAAAAAAAAAACGCCTCCGTGCGCGCTCGAATCTCTCTAACCACATCCATTCGTGATCTCCTCGGGAGGTATACGCAATATATTCGATACCCCATCCAGAAACGCAATATCTCGAAACCTGGCGAGCAAGCTACACCGCGATGCAGAGCGCCTCTATTGCAGAGTCTGCCGCGTGGGTTTGTTAAACATCTCCGTAACGCTATCACGGTTACCAAATGACCCTGCGACGAAACGTTGGATCGTCTCCGTCGCCTCCGTCAACGCGACCTGGTACGGATCCCACACTGATGGGCAACACGCACGTATAGGTCGAACGAACGGGTGTTTTGTAAGCCACCTCCTCCTTTGTTGATGGACGACATTTGCTACGCATTCTCCCAATAAATCGCAACCTGGTACCCGCCTTACCAACAATTACTTTTGTTTGTTTTTTTTTTTGTTTTTTTTTTTAATATGATGATCATCCCACTCCCAATCACTCCGCACGCATACTCCCAGATATTTTACAGACGTAACTGCTACCAGTGTTTGTCCCGCTATCATATACTCAATCATACAATAAAGGGTCCTTCTTTCTATATTATTCGCAATACATGTTAAGGGACAGTTGCCACTCCCTGCACCACGTGCCTATCCGCTGCAGATCGTCCTGCATTTTTCGCTGCAACTTCTCTGTATACTACAGCATCATCCGCGAAAAGACGCATGCAACGTCCGACACTATCTACTAGGTCATTTATATACATTGTGTGTGAAGAGCAATGGGTCCCATAACACTCCCCTGTGGCACGCCAGAGGTTACTTTAACGTCTGTAGACGTCTCTCCATTGATAACACAACATGCTGTGTTCTGTTTGCTACAATCTCTTCAGTCCAGCCACACACTTGGTCCGACATTCTGCAGACACTTACTTTGTTTATCAGGCGACAGTGCGGAACTGTATCGAACGCCCTCCTTCCGGATGTCAACCAAAATGGCATCTACCTGGGAGCCTGTATCTAATATTTTCTGGGTCCCATGAACAAATAAAGCGCGTTGGGTCTCACACGATCGCTGTTTCCGGAATCCATGTTGATTCCTACATAGTAGACACTGGGTTTCCAAAAAACGACATGCTACTACTCGAGCATAAAACATGTTCTCAAATTCTACAACCGATCGACGTCACAGATATAGGGCCTATAGTTTTGCGCATCTGCTCGACGACCCTTCTTCAAGCCCGGGACTACCTGTGCTCTTTTCCAATCATTTGGAACCCTCCGTTCCTCTAGAGACTTGCGGTACACGGCTGTTAGGAGGTTCTGTCGCGTACTCTGTGTAGAATCGAATTGGTATCCCGTCGGGTCCAGTGGACGTTCCTCTGTTGAGTGATTCCAGTTGCTTTTCTATTCCTCCTTGGACACTTATTTCGATGTCAGCCATTTTTTCGTTTGTGCGAGAAGGAACTGCAGTGCGGTCGTCCTCCGTGACACAGCTTTTGGAAACAGGTGTTTAGTATTTCACAGCTTTACGCGTGTCATCCTCTGTTTCGAGCCGCTTACTACTGATTCAACGTACGACCACAACGTCCTAGGATTTGATTTGATTTCCTGTCACGTCGGTACATGGAATTGTACTTTCGCATTCACCGGACGCTTCACGCATAGCCCTCCTTACGCTAACTTTGGACATCGTTTAGCGTCTGTTTGTCTGAGAGGTTTTGGCTGCGTTTCAACTTTGAGTGAAGCTCTCTTTGCTTTCGCTATAGTTTCCTAAACTTTGGTTGTTGTACCGCGGTGGGTTTTTCCCATCCCTCGCAGTTTTACTCGGCACGTACCTGTCTAAGACGCATTTTACGATTGCCTTGCACTTTCTCCATAAACACTCAACATTGTCAGTGTCGGAGCAGACATTTGCGTTTGCATCTGCCTGGTAGTCTCAAATCTGCCTTCTATTACTCTTGCTAAACAGATAAACCTTCCTCCCTTTTTTTTTTTTTTTTGTTTTTTTTTTTGTTTTTTTGTTTGTATATTCCTACTAACGTCCATATTCAGCGATGCTGCAACGGCCTCTTGTTCACTGGGTCCCTGTTCTGCACATACAGAGTCGACAAGTTCGGGGTCTGTTTGTCATCGGTAGGTCCACGATGTTATCTCCACGAGTCGGTTCTCTCTCTGTTTAATTGCTCGCGGCATTTTTCGTTCGGATGGTGCACTCAGTATACTGTCACTCGATGCTCTGTCCCTACCACCCGTCCTCAACATCTGGCACATTGAAATCTCCACCTAAGACTGTAACACGCTGCGGAAAGGAAAATGTATGTCCACATTTTCTCTCACTTGTTCGGCCACTAATGCTGCTGAGTCGCGAGGTCGGTAAAAGGAGCCAATTATCAACCTAGCTCGGCTGTTGAGTGTACCCTCCACCCACAATAGTTCACAGGAACCGTCCACCACTTCTACTTCACTACACAGGATAAACTACTACTAACAGCGACGAACCACTCCACCACCGGTTGCATGCACGCTATCCTTTCTAAAGCACCGTCTGTACCTATAACGATTGCAGCTTCGGCGCTTTCTATCAGCGCTTGACGTTCCGGTACTTTACCAACGCAGAGCTTCGACAGTTGACAATTACAATACCGATTGCCGCTTGGTCCCCGCATGTCCTGACCTTGCCCCGCGCCCGTTGCCCTTTCCGTACTTGCCCAAGGGCCATCCAACCTAAACAGAACCGCCCAGCCCACGCCACACAACCCCTGCTACCCGTGTAGCCGCTTGTTGCGTATAGTGGACTCCACCTAAGACTATATAACATAACATGCCCTAAGGCATTCGCGGTGTACACCACCCTAAGGTGAGGTTAGGTTAGGTGGACGTGGGTTAGGTTAAGGGTTACAGTTAGGTTAAGCGTCAAAGTTAGGTTAAGCGTTCGGACGTGAGGCGTCAGGTGGCCGCACCTACCTTTACGGCCGGACATCTTAGGTTAGAGGTTAGGTTAGGTTAAGGCGCCGAGAGGTCCGCGGTCAGGTTACGTTCACCTTCGGGCGCCACACGTAGGTTTCAAAGGTGTGTCGGTCGGTCGTCGGCAAGCCGCAAAAACTACAGACGACGTCGACCAAACCGCCGCAAGACCGAGCAGGAGGCAGATATAAAACACACACACACACACACACACACACACACACACACACACACACAAAAACAAAATTTAAACACCACCCACCGGCCAAAGGGCACCAAAAACCACAAACCCGAGCACCACGTCGACCAGAGGCAACCCGCCGCTCACGCGACATGGCTGGCAACTAAGGGGCAAACGGCAACGGCGCTTTCCGCACCGGGCCGGATGCACGTACGACAACACCGCTACCCGTACGCAGGCCTCCCATTGCACACAGCCGCTCTGTGTTTGAACATCATCAATGGCGCGCCCGCGGCTCGTCGCGGGCGCAGCCATAACGCCGCCACTTTTGCACCAACACATTCACGCACCGCAAAACAGCTCGCCGACACAGCACAGCCGACAAAACAAAAACAACCCGCGAGACGGGGGCGACAAACGACAACGATAACAACAACAACAGCAGCAAACAACTCGCACCAAGCGTCCAACAGGTAACAAACGGACAAGCACAGCCTCTGCTAACGGCCACGACGCCAGCGGCACACTGCTCCTTTCCCGCCACACTCGATTTCACAACGCACGCACGCGACCCCGTCAACGACACCGACACGACACACGACGGGCTCCCTTCCCGCAACCTACACCTTTCCGCCACTACGCACAGCTCCACCCGACGCGCCCGTCGCAACGACACTACTGCACGCACTATCCACCCGCCTCCTCCTCTCCCCCCCCCTTCCCGTACACAACAACACAGCCAAAAACAACACTCACGACCCAAACATACTAACGACATGGCACGTGCATCGGCGCACACCCCAACCAGTCACCGTCGACAACCACACGCAAGGCACGAAACCGGCGTCCTTCCACGTTGCCATCAAAGCTGCACAAACAACCACAGGAGGAACCACCAACAACGGCCCGCCCGCCCGCCCGCCCGCCCCAATATTCTCCCACCCTCACCTCACGCCGCAACCACCAAACGCACATTCCCGCTCGCTACCACACACCTCTCGGCAGCCGCTTCGCAAACACATGACGTGACGTGACATCATCACATCACGGGCTACGCACGCACACCGACCCACTTTCCTGCCCTTCGCCCTCTTCTTTCCGACGCCTGCCTTCGGCCGAGCACACGTACGTGGCACAACGCCCAACACAGTCACACACAGTCGACAGGCGCACGCCCAGGCACGCAACGACGCAGCGCAGCAAAGGCGCCCGCAACACATACCTCCTCTCTCTTCTCGCCGCCGCCGCCGACCGCCCGCCAGCCAGCCAGCCAGCCAGCCAGCCACTCGCAATGTGCACTGCCAACCAGCCACACGTCCACCGCGCCGCCTCCGACCACCCGCCAGGGGGCGCTCACGTCCGCGACAACAGCGCGGCCCGCCGCCGGGCGGGCCCAGCCGAACCCAGCCCAGCCGGCGCGCGCTGCTCTGCACTCGGCGCGCCACACATCCTGCTGCAGACCGGGCTCGTCTCTCTGTACGCGTCTGCCCGCATCTCGTCTTCCTGCGCATCAACACAACGAGGCCGCGTGAGCAAACCCCCCCCCCCCCCCGTCACAACGCCACATCACACACTGCCTTGTCTACCGCCGAAATGCACTCACCAGCCATCCGCTTCGTCTTCGTCTTGTTTACTCGTTGTTGTTGCAGCGGCGCACACAGCCCCGGCCGGCCGCATCCGAGGGTGGCCCGCCGCCAGCGTCTCCTCCTTGGGCACAGGTGCGGTGCCGTGCCGTGCCGTGCCGTGGCCGCCCATCCATCCAACCGCACGCATTTGCTGGCCGCCTCTGCTGCAGAAGAAGACAAAAAACGAAACGTACAAACATACACGCACCCACAGCGTGGCCACACACGGACGGGACCGACAGGCTCCAAGGCGACCAAAGGATAAAAACAAAATAAAAAAACAAAAACAAAAAGACGCAAAGCAAGCAACAAGCACAGGCTGTCGCCTCGCGCCTCTGTCCTTCCGCCCCCGCCCTTCTCTCCCACCACATGCCCACAAACACCACCGCCTCCCCCTCCCCGCACCTCCACATTCGCCCCCTCCATTTGTTCCTTTCTCGCTCTTCCCTTCTGTGTGTCTGCGTGCGTGCGCGGGCGGCGCCTCTCAACATCCGCCGGCCGTCCGTCCCGTTTTCGCCGTACCACACACGCCACCGCCTCCTCCCCGTCCACCACCGCCGCCCCTGTCCGCCCCGCACAACACCATACACCGCTGCTTGTCCTGGCCGTTGCCACCAAAGGCGCCAGCCGCAAACCGCGCCAACGCCGCAGCGCGCGTGCGTCCTTCCTTCTCCGTGCCGACGCGGCCTCTATTCCCGCACCCATTCGGCCGACGACACAGCCGTTGGGCTCCGCACTGCGCGTACCGGCGTTACGCACGCACACCCACCCCCCTCGCGAACGCACGACTCATTGTCTTTGTTGTTTCTCCTCTTTCTTAACGTCTTTGTTTGTTGTTTGTTGTTTGTTTTGTTTTTTGTTTTTTGTTTTTTTTTTTCGTTTTTCCCCACCGCCACATGTGACACAATGCCGCCCTCCACCTTTCGTTCGTGGTTGCTTGCTTGCTTGCTTTGTTTCTCTTTCTCATTGGTACACGTCCGACGCGCTCCATTTCCACCACACCACGGCCATCAGCCTCCTCAACGGGCAGGCGCAGTGTGCCATTCTCCGGCGCACAAGCACACCGCGCGGTACTGGCGCGGCTCGCTCTCCTCGCCCCCACGCCACGCCACGCCACGCCACCGGTGCGCAGCAGCACATGTGATGTCTCGCAACACGACACGCGGTGCGCACACCCCGACCACGCGGCTCTAAAGGCATGGCACCGGCGACATGCGCCGCCCCAGCCACGCATCCGTCGTCTCACGTTGTTCACTGCCAGCCGCGTCGGAGGCTACAACCGCAACCACCACAACAACGGTCCCCCTCCCGGCAACACATTTGTTGCACAAACAAACACAACCGCCGAGCGCAGCGCGAACCACCCACACGCGCCCTCCGCGTCTCCTTTCTCCTTTCGCCCCCTCCCATCTCCCGAATATGCCAGCAGCGCAGCGTTACGCGTGCCCCTCACCCGTCCACACTACCGCGAAACGAACACGCCTTCCGGGCCACCTGCAAGGGCACGCCCACCACCAAATACTGCCGTATTCACGGACGCAGTTCGCAACACGCAACGCACTCTCCACCTACCTTCTTTCTCTCGTCCCTTCTCTTTAAAAACAAAACAAACACACAAACCAACCACGGCTAACACACTTTTTCGCGACACCTTTGACTGCGTTATCTCGACCGTGACGGCAGCTATCGACCATCCATTCCCCACTACACACACACACACATCATTCGCTACACCGCACACGAAACGGCAAGGGCAAGGCACTCTCTCATAGATTCTTCCTCCGAGCCATATCGGGCGAACGTTGCATCCGGGAAGGCAATGCAATTCAGCCGTCACCACGGCCGACACTTGCAGCCGCGCCGTAAACGCATGTCAGTGCGGCTGCAATGCACGGGAACGTTCCGTTGCTCTAGACAGCGCCTCTCCGTTTTTCCCCTGTCTCGTTTTCCGGTGATTGCTTCTCCTTCTTCTTTTTCTTCGTTTCGTTTCGTTTTATTATTTTCGTTCCCCTCCTCCACCATTGTTTCCGTCCCCACAGTTTTTTTTTTTTTTTGCTCATTCCACACGTTCTGCCCAGACAAGACATGACATCCGACCGATCACAGTCAGCCTTTCGTCACCGTTCGCAGCGCCGACGGTGCCACAGTGAGACGGGTGTTCAGACCGACACGTTGCCATGATGCCCATAGACAGCTACTCAGGGCCGCCGGATCGGATCACATCACCGACAAACCGGCCATTTCACCGGGGGACACAGACAACCGCGTGTACGCCCATAACAACAAACAACGGCCGTCGTCGTCTACCGTCACTGAACCGAACACACGTGCACCTTGAATGACGACACCGGCGTGCGTGCGCACAACAATCAATCATTCAAATCAACTGCAGAAACGGCTATCAAAATCAAGGGCCAAATAAATGGGTACACCACCGTGCGTGTCGCCTACCCCACCCGCCCGTACAATTCTTGCGTCTTCTTAATGACTAGTAAAGACACGTCCATTTTTTTTTTTTTTTTTTTTTTTAAAACGTCACCAACACACCTCCACGCCGTACAGCAAAGGGAATAGTAGACGGCAACACAACATTTCACCCTCGCCATCATGTATGTATGATGTGACAACAAACAAACCCGCAGACGGCCCTAACGGTGACATCCAACAATCGCGAGGGGTTTCAATTGCAGTCACGTGACTAACCGGGCAGACAGAGACAAAGAAAGGAAAGGAATCAGCGACACAGACAACACCTCCTGTCTGTGTGTCGACAAACAACCAACCAACCAACCAACCAACCAACCAACCACGCCACGACTCGCGAGCACGCATAACCACCACCACCACCACCACCAGCTGCTTCGCAACCAACCAAACCGGGTAGCTATGCGCCGCCTCACACAAACAACAATTCCGCTCTTCCCGCAAAGGCAATTTGGTGGCCCTGAAAAGGGCCGTTTTGCCGCTCTCGCAACGGAGGGGAGCTCCCTAGAGCCTTAACCCCCTCACTTGGAGCTCGTGTACTTGGTCACCGCCTTCGTGCCCTCGCTCACGGCGTGCTTGGCCAGCTCGCCAGGCAGCAAGAGCCGCACAGCCGTCTGGATCTCGCGGGACGTGATGGTCGAGCGCTTGTTGTAGTGCGCCAGGCGAGACGCCTCGGCCGCAATGCGCTCGAAAATGTCGTTCACGAAGCTGTTCATGATGCTCATCGCCTTCGACGAGATGCCCGTGTCGGGGTGCACCTGCTTCAGCACCTTGTAGATGTAGATGGCATAGCTCTCCTTCCTCTTGCGCTTCTTCTTCTTGTCGCCCTTCGAAATGTTCTTCTGCGCCTTGCCAGCCTTCTTGGCGGCCTTCCCGCTAGTCTTGGGCGGCATCTCGAACGTACAACAGCAAGCAGCAAGCGCTCCGCTCTAGTCAGCGTCTCCCCACACAGTGGCACCCGCCGCTACCGCAACACCCCACCTTTACCAGCTCGCCCTGTTGCGGCCGCCGACCAATGGGGCGCGCGCGCAACCGGCCGCCGCACCCGAGCCCATAAAGGGACCCCCACCCTAGTCCCGCCGCCACTCGCTGAGTAGCAGTCGAGGGTTGAGCATCGCTCCTCTCACTCGCATACTGTCAGCCATAGGCCCCCGCTTGCACGGGAGTACAAACAGGAGTGTTCACCGGCTTTGTTTTTATTAAAACATTGACGGGCACTTGCGTCGAGGTCTTAGCACGGACGGCACAGGGATAAAATTTTGCATGGCGTCGCCTGGCAGAGTTGTCGTGTCTCCTCGTCGTCGTGATATGCCGAGCTTGGGTGGCGCCTTGGGGTCGCGGCGGTCTCTTTCCGCCGATGACACGAGGCGCGCCTTCTTGTTGCCGCGGGCCGCGCGGCCGGCCGTCTCGAGCACTTCGGCTGCCGCAGAGTCAGTCTCTGCCCCCCCCAAGAATAGGGAAAAAGTAGGCCAGGACCTGGAAGCGGGCCGCGGAACCACAGAGAGGTTTTCCGCCGCCCCCGTTCAGAATTCCGCGTCTGCCATCGTGCTATTAGGGTCAGCTCTGCAACCGGAAAACCCAACGGTGCCAACAAAAGTTGCAACTGACAATAACCTGGCAGCAAGCCCCCTTTCCGCTACCGACATGGCAAAACCACACAAAACGCAGACAGACAAATACATCGTCAGGATTTGCGATCCCGCCCCTCCCTCCCCTCTCCTCAGCCCTCTCCTGCTTGCCAACAGCTGTGGCCTCCTTGCTGATCACATCCGTAACCTGAATGGCAAGCAGAAGTCCAGTCAGCCGGCTAAAATCCTCCCCAAACCCGCAACTGCCACCCAACCCCCTACCCGATCCCAGTTCCTCAAATCCCCCCCACTCAAGTTCACCACATCCAAGCAACGGCGTGTAAGGAAGGACAAGAAGGAGAAGCACTCCAAGGGGAAAAAACACTCCACCACCACCACCCCAACCACTTCCACACCCTCTGAGGAGCCAGCGCCCCCGACAGCACCTGTCGTCGTCCTGGGAGGGGACCAGGAAACATCGGCACTGGAAGGGAACCACGAAACCGGGCAGGATACGGATGGTTTCGTGCTGGCGAAGAAAACGTTTCGCCAGCCGAGGCTCCCGCCGGCCCGGGGACTGGAACCCACCCCGAACAGGTTCCAGGCGGTGGCTGATGAGCCAGACACACCGCAAGAAACAACGCAAACACAAAACCAGGTCACCCACCACCTCCCTCCGATCGTCGCGGAGTTCACTCGGAACTACGAGGAACTCTTCGAAATGCTAAAAGCAGCAATCGGGGGAGGCAATTTCAAAGCAAAACCTGCTGGTGGTGACAAAATAAAAATAACATTACTCACACTCGAGCACTACAACACAACAAAAACACTTCTCAACAGCAAAAACATACCTCACTACACTTTCCCCACAACAAAAACACGAAACAGAAACATAGTCATCAGAGACCTACCGAGACGAGTGGCCCCCCAGGCGATCAAAACGGACCTGACTGCCCAGGGGTACATCGTCAAGGCGGTCCAACAGATGGGAAACATAGGCAGCAAATGGCCCCTGTATCAGGTCACACTGCCAGACGTCCCACAGAACAGAAGGGACATTAAGACGATCCTGGCGGTCCCTGTGACCACTGAACCACTGCGCCGCAAAAACAAGACGGTGCAGTGCTTCAGATGTCAGGGCCTCAACCACATTGCGGCACACTGCTCAATGGCAGTGAGGTGCAGAAAATGCGCCGAGGCCCATGACACACGAACGTGCAACATAAAACACACGGACCCGCAAATAAGGTGCGCGCTGTGTGGCAAAAACCACACAGCGGGCTACCAAGGTTGTGAGGTCCATAAAAGACACACACAGCAGGCAAAGGGCGCAAAGGCCGCCCCCCACACACGAAAAGAAAACACCATGAACCCATCGAGACACACAAGAAACCGAAACATTACAACACACACAGACAAGGCCTGGGGAAAACCAAGGCCGGACACACCGAGGGCGACATATGCGGAAGTGGTTTCTCCTCCGAGGAACCATGAAAGCGTGGCCCAATCACCACAACACCAGACGCTATCACAAGAACAACACCGGGAAACACACAGCAACAACGACCAGGTCCACCATGACGGGGGAAGATCTAGGGAACCCCACACACACTCCCCCCCCATGGATCAGTTGTTAGGCGTAATGGTGCAGACCATGAACCTCGTCATGGAAATGATGAAGGAATTCAGGGAAGCCCAGAAGCAGAACACACAGATCCTCGTCGCCCTTCAGGCAACAGTCCAGCAGTCGCTCCCCTCTGCGACTTCCTCAGTAGTATCAAAACCCCAACATGAATAGACGACCGAATATTCAAGGCCTGACAACGTGCGTCTTTAACGCAGACGGCATTGTTAATCAAGAGGTCGAGTTCCGAGAACTCATGAAGGAGTTCTCCATCGACATATGCATGATGGGGGAAACCCACCTAAAGCCGGGAATAAAAGCGACAGTTCCCAACTACGTTACCTACCGTAAAGACAGGCCAACCCAAGGCGGAGGAGTGGCCATATATGTAAAAAGAGGGATCCCCCACCACCAGGTATTCTTACCAGCTACCAACAAAATCGAAGCAGTAGCGGTGGAAGTAACCACTGCCACTGGACCCCTAACAATTGTCGCAGTCTACCGACCCCCACATGACCAGATAGATGAGGGAGACATAGCTGCTCTAGGGCAAATTGAAGGCAAACTCATAATAGGGGGAGACTTCAATGCCAAACATCCTGACTGGAATTCTAGAGTAACCTCCAGAGCAGGCGCCAAACTGCAACAACTAGCGCGCACCCACCACTTCGAAACATGGGGTCCAGTCGAGCCCACACATTTTCCAAAAAATGGAGCCAGGCCCGACGTGTTAGACATAGCTCTCACTAGGAGGATCGCAGGGTTTGTGGCCGCAAGGACAATCAACAGAATGTCCTCCGACCACAACCCAGTGATTCTGGAGGTCGATGTGGGAGAATGGGTAGCACTCCCACGGTACCAGACGTCGTACAAACGTACAGACTGGGAGCGATACCAAGAAACTGTCGCCTCTGATATCGCTCGCGCTCCGCCACCTACTGCGGAAACAGTAGAACAAGCGCTACAAGACCTAACAGGCACCATCTTGCAGGCAGCGGAAGAAGCCACCCCTCCACAAAGGGATGGCCCTCCGCCGCAAATACAGCTCCCGGAACACTTGCTAGCTCAAATTCGACACAAGAACAGAGTGGCAAAAGAGTGGAAGATCACCAGAAACCAGGCCACCAGGAGGCTGCTCAATCGTCTACAGAGAGAACTAAAGGTAGCGCTCAATGAGCACAGAAACCAGCAATGGCAAAACCGCCTCACAGCTCTCAAAGTAGACGACCATACACTATGGCAAGCGACCAAACAGTTTACAAAACGACGCGCTAGGATGCCGCCACTGCATGGCGAGCGTGGACTGGTCTACAGCCATGCTGGAAAGGCCAACGCCCTCGCCGACTCCTTCGAGAAGCAGTTTCAAACGGCAGAACCCCAGGATGAAGAGCATGAAGAGGTAGTTAGTCGTCAACTGGCTGTCTTCCTCAATGCTGAGGAGGACCCAGAGGACGAACCCACACTTTTTGCCCCCGAGGACGTGGCAAGAGTAATCAGGTCCCTACCTACAAAAAAGGCGCCAGGGCACGATAGTGTCACAAACCAGCTAGTCAAAAAACTCCCACCCACAGCGATCACACACCTCGCGAACGTCCTCAACGAGATTACTCGTTCCCGTATTTTCCCAGCTTGCTGGAAACATGCGGAAGTGGTCGCGATACACAAACCAGGGAAAGACCCTCTATTCCCGCAGCACTACAGGCCGATTAGCCTCTTGCCAACTCTCAGCAAGATCTATGAGCGCCTCCTGCTAAGACCCATACAAGAACATATTACCAGAGAGCAAATTCTGCCGGATTTCCAATTCGGATTCCGGCAGAACCACTCTGCCCCACAACAGGTCATGAGAGTGGTTGAAGCAGCCACGGAGGGCTTCAACCACAGAGGCTACTGCGGGATAGTGCTACTAGACGTAGCCAAAGCCTTTGATTCAGTATGGCATAGAGGGCTACTCTACAAGTTGTACACACAAGGGTTTCCTGGGAGTATAGTTCAGCTGATCAAGAGCTATCTCACCAATAGGACTTTCTCCGTCAAAGTAGAAACTGCCACCTCCACCAGAAGGCGTATTCGTGCGGGGGTGCCACAGGGATCGGTCCTGGGGCCCGTATTGTACAGTCTGTACACTGCGGACACTCCAACGGCCCCCCTGGTGCATACTGCGCAGTACGCTGACGATACAGCCTTCTACACGAGAAACGCGAACAAGGACCTGGTCATTCGTAGGCTACAAAGGGTTTTAGATGACACAGAAACCTGGGCCCGTCGCTGGCGCATCACCATCAACTCGGAGAAGACACAGGCAATGCTGATTACCCGCAGGCTCGGAAGGCGCGTACCTCCTCAACGTCCCCCCCTCCACCTTCACCTAAATGGAACCCAACTCCCCTGGCGCAGAACCGCCAAGTACCTTGGTGTAACCCTGGACTCTCGACTTACGTGGAAACCCCACATAGACGAGGTCCACAGGAAGGTCTGCGCCAGAATGTCCATCCTATACCCTATCCTGAACACAACCAGCTCCCTTCCTTGCCCAGTAGCAGTAAATGTATACCAGGCCCTGATCCGGCCGGTAATGGAGTATGCGTGCCCTGTCTGGGGATACGCGGCAAAGCAGCACCTGGACAAACTCCAGAGGCTGCAGAACCGCGCCCTCAGAAGGGCATTGCACCTACCTCTCGGATTCCCTACAGACGACTTGCACGCCGCAGCCGAAATCCCACTCCTGAGAGAGCGTTTCCAGGATCTGGCAAGGGCCTTCTATGAGGGTTCTTCCAGATCCGGAAATGCACTCATCCACTCCCTAGGTCGGTATGACATGTCCCGCGATAAGCATAAGCGCCCTATGACGATCTTCGACGACTAAGTCGAAGAGAAAAATCCCAATATCCATTCCCAAATCCTGCTCCTACCCAAACCACTACAATTATCTCGCCAAACCTCAGGCAAGTACCAGACTCACACAGAACAAACATCACATTTCATAGACACCAAAAAAATACAGAAATAATCATACACACAAGTACACAGGGGAGTAAAAGCCGAAAGGCTACAAACTCCCCCTCACACTTCTCCAAAGAGGAGAAAGTATTAGATGTAAGCAGCAGCAGTAGTAGTCCCGCCGCCACGCACTCCGCTGCTCGACTCGCTGCGGCTCGCACCGTTACGTTACGTGTTTCAACTAGCCAAACGCCATGTCCGGACGCGGAAAGGGAGGCAAAGTCAAGGGCAAGTCAAAGTCCCGCTCAAGCAGGGCTGGGCTCCAGTTCCCGGTCGGCAGAATCCACCGCCTCCTGCGCAAGGGAAACTACGCCGAGCGCGTCGGCGCCGGGGCGCCCGTCTACCTCGCCGCCGTCATGGAGTACCTCGCGGCTGAGGTGCTCGAGCTGGCCGGAAACGCGGCCCGCGACAACAAGAAGACGCGCATCATCCCGCGCCACCTGCAGCTCGCCATCCGCAACGACGAGGAGCTCAACAAGCTCTTGTCGGGCGTCACCATCGCACAGGGTGGTGTCCTGCCCAACATCCAGGCCGTCCTGCTGCCAAAGAAGACCGAGAAGAAGGCCTAAACAGAGAGCGCGGCGCTGCGCTTGCGTGCTCCCTGCACGCAAACGCGCCTGCCTTTGCCTTGCCGGCTCGGCTCACAACAATCGGCCCTTTTCAGGGCCACCACACAAACCTACGTCCAAAGCAAAGTTTCCGTCGTCCGTGCTCGCCGCACTTTACACAACACGTCCACATACATACATTGCACAGCCAGCGCCGGCGCACGTCCGCCATCTTGTCCACAGCCCGTGTGGCCGAACGCGCACACATTTTGTCGTTTCTCTCTTTTTGTCTTTTTTGTTTCTGCACCCCTCCGCGCACGCACAGAGTCGCGTTCCAAACGACAACGACATCAATACACCGATAATGTGATGATCATTGTTAGCATTATAATGTTTCAATTAAAGGGGCGCGCGTGGCACAGACAAAAAAAACCAAACAGCTGATCCGATCGATCGATCGATCGATCCGGCCCGCCCGCCTATGCCCACGCCACAAACAAACAACAAACCACGCACACACTGGACTCAGCCGCGCCCATCGCGTCAAACTCAAAAACTAACGCACGCGCAGCAGCAACAACAACAACAACACGCACAGGCAACACAGACTCTTTCGCACTTTTCAATCTCCGAACAGTGTGGTGGCCCTGAAAAGGGCCGTTTTCGTCTCTCCCACCAAGCACGGGCACGGCACGGCCGCGGGAAGGCCACAACGCAGCACAGCACACCGGCTGGCTGGCTGCCTGCCTGCCTAACCGCCGAAACCGTACAGGGTGCGCCCCTGCCTCTTCAGGGCGTACACCACGTCCATGGCCGTCACAGTCTTGCGCTTGGCGTGCTCAGTGTACGTCACCGCGTCGCGGATCACGTTCTCCAGGAACACCTTCAGCACTCCGCGGGTCTCCTCGTAGATCAGACCAGAGATGCGCTTCACGCCGCCCCTGCGAGCCAGGCGGCGGATGGCGGGCTTCGTGATGCCCTGGATGTTGTCGCGCAACACCTTGCGGTGCCGCTTGGCGCCACCCTTGCCCAGCCCCTTTCCTCCCTTGCCGCGGCCTGTCATTCTTCTTCCTTCCTCCTCCTCAAAGCAAGCAAGCGAAAAAACACAAGCGCCAGCTCCTCACCCGGCGCTAGCGAGTCGGCTACGGTGCGAGCTCCGGGTGTGCTAATGTATGGAACGGTGGGAGTGTGTTCCACATGGTTAAGGTGTAGGTTGTAATAGCCTAGCGCTATTTTTCCTACATTAAGTTTGTTAGAGTTATGGGATATGCGTTTGAGTTCTTAAGCTGTCCTGCACGGGGACATATGTTGTTACGGTTGCTGCATCACTCTTACCGGCGCAGCAGGTCTGGCCAGCGTAATGACGCTCGCCAGTGTGGTCGGCTGCCGAGTCCTCTGACCAGCTGGTTGGTCGACCTCTCGGCTTTATTGTAGAATGTTGTCGCTGCGTCCTTAAACCTCTGGCGTAGAGGCTGGACGGCAGCGACGCGGTGAAGCTCCTCCGTGGGGAAGTCCTTGGGCAGGTGGAGTGCCAGTCGTAGCGCCCTGTTTTGGATCGTCTGCAGGCGCTTCAGATTTGTATCGGCCGTGTTTCCCCACACGACCGCTGCGTATTCCAGCAGCGGTCGTATGGCGGCCTTGTACAGCGTAAGACCGACGTCTTCTGGCAGCGTTGACGTGGGGTTGAGCACAGGGTAGAGCAGCCTCAACCTACCCAACGCCTTGCCCCTGATGTTTTCAACGTGTTGCCGCCATGTGAGCCGCCGGTCTAATGTGACGCCTAAGTATTTTGCTGTGTCGTTCCACTCGACTGGCACTCCACACACCGATACTGTTGGCGCGTCGTGGCGGAAGGGGCGACTAGCTATAATAATCGCCTGACTCTTCTCGCCATTGTAGGCGAGGCGCCACTTCTTTGCCCACTCGGTGAGCTCGTCGGTGGCCGCCTGTAGACGCCGCTGCAAGACGTCGACGCTCCAGCTGCTGCTGTAGATCGCCGTGTCGTCAGCATAAAGCGCCGTCTGGACGCGGTTCGTGCGTGGCAGGTCGGCGGTGTAGAGGGAGTACAGCGTCGGACCGATGACCGAGCCTTGAGGTACACCCGCAAGAATTCGGCGCTCCGTGGAAATTCCACTGGCTGCGCGGACGTGAAACGTCCTTTCCTGCAGATAGCTCTGCAGGAGCCTCACGTGCGACACAGGTACCCCCTGCACAAGAAGCTTGTACAGGAGGCCGTCATGCCACACGGAGTCAAAGGCACGAGACACGTCCAGCAAGAGAGCGCCGAAATACTTACGTCGGTCAACGGCTCCGAACGCTTCCTCCGTCAGGCGCAGCAGCTGGTGCGTCGTCGCGTGCTCCCGACGAAACCCGAACTGCTCGTCGGGGAGAAGTCCTTCGGCGTTTACGTGGGCCAGCAGGCGGACCAGGTAGAGCCTTTCGAATACCTTTGATGTTGCTGGCAGGAGGCTGATGGGGCGGTAGTTTTTAGCCAAGCGAGTGTCCTTCCCTGGCTTGGGAAGAGCAACTACCTCCGCATGCTTCCAGCAAGATGGGTATACGCTGGTGCGCAGTATCCCGTTAAAGATTGCCGCAAGATGGTGTGCTGCGGCGTCGGGAAGCTGCTTCAGCAACATGTTGGTGACGTTATCTGGTCCGCCTGCTTTCTTGCGTTGCAGGTGGCGAAGTTGCAGCTGGACCTCTTCCGGCGAGACGGGCTGTATCTCGTCGTCCTCCGCGCGTTCGCGGAGAAATACCGGCAGGCGGTCCGCTACTAGGCGCAAGTGTTCCTCGTCGACGGGTTCTTCAATGGTTGTGAAATTTGCAGCGAACGCGTCCGCCAGTGCGTTTGCCTTGGCGTCCGGTTCGCTGACAAATCTGTTGCCCACTTGTAGAGGAGGGATGGGCTGAGTGCGTCGGAGGAAGCTTTTCATTGACTTCCACGCCGTCCCGTCCTCGGTGTTCAGCCCTTCAATTTTGGCGGCCCACTCGGCGTTCCTGTGCGCGTCTACGTCCGCCTTGATGTGGCGGCGCAGCCTGTTGAGTTGCCTTTTCGTCCTCGGGTCCTTGGTTAGCTGCCATTCTCGTTGCAGCCTGTTTTTGGCAGCTATCTGGTCCCTAATGTGACGTGGCAGTATGCGCGGCGTGTGCTCGTCTGCCGCGTGGCGCCTTGCGGGTGTTGCGGCCGTTGCTGCCTCCGTGATGGCTTGTGTTAAGTGTTGCAGTGCGACCTCTGCACCTTCAGCGTCGACGTCGGGTAAGGCCTCCAGTGCTTCTGCGACGTTTTCACGGTACTCTTCCCAGTTGATGCCCCTGAGGTCGAGTCCGTGTCGTCGCATCGGCATTATCTCCGAGTCGAGCGTGAAGATTACAGGCAGGTGGTCGGAGGAGAGTGCCGTCCGGGTGCTGGCTGCTACGTGTTGCCGGATTCCTTTAAGGATAAGGAAATCCAGCACGTCCTCACGCCCTCTTGCTGGGTAGATGGTCGGCTCGTGTGGTCCCGCGGCTATCGCGTCGTGACGTTCGATGACACGTTGTAACCGGCGACCGCTGGTGTTGGTGACGCGGCTGTTCCAGGCAGCGTGCTTAGCGTTCCAGTCGCCTCCCAGTATGATGTTGCCTGGGAGGGACAGGAGCTTGTTTACGTCTTCTGCGTCCAGTGCGCCGCGTGGTGGCCTGTAGACGGCGCAGAACGTGATTCTTCCGTGCACGGTGTCGACTGCAACGGCGGCTGCTTCCATTGCAGTGAGCTCCGGCACAGGAACACGGTGGTGTCGAATGGAGCGTCGGACGTAAACAGCCGTGCCGCCCCCTGCAGTCGGTCGGTCGTACCGGTAGCAGGCGTAGTTGGCCACTCCGACTCGTACGCCAGGCTTCAGGTGCGTTTCCGCGACGAGGCAGATGTCGATGTCTTCGTCGCGTAGGAACTGCCGGAACTCGCCGTCTTGCGTCCTCAGGCCGTTTGCGTTGAACACGCAGATCCTCATGCTCCTGTGGTGTTCAGGCATGCTGGGCTGAGGATGTTGCAACGGCGAGTACCTGATGCACTGCGGCCATTAGCTCGGACATGCGAGCCATCATGTGCTGCATTGTGTCGAGGAGACGGTCAATGCGGTCGCCATCTTGTCGGGGGCCGACAATATGGCCGCTTCCAGTCTCCCGGTTGCCGCCATTTTGTTGGCTGGCGTCGACGTGGGTTGCGGGAGTTTGCTGCTGTACCGTGGTTGGCCGCTGCTGCCGTGGAGGTTGCTGCTGAGCCGTGGTTGGCCGCTGCTGCCGCCTTCGCGGCTCGGGAAAGTCCGCCATGCTGTCCCGGTCCGGGGCGGGCGGCGCTGATTGGTCCGCCTGGCTGCGGTGAGGAACGGCCGGGGGGGCCGCTTGCCGTGGCAGGGGCGCAGGAGGCGGGGCTACCAGCCGCTGGGCTGCCGTCACGGCCGCGCGCTGCGGCGGGGAGGGCGGAGCTACGGCCTGGTGAGCTGCTGCAGGGGCAGCTGGTTGGCGCACAGGTACCTGGAGTATGGCGGCGTGCGGAGCTGGTCCGCCATTTCCTTTTGCTGCCGGGGCGGTGTTCTGCGGCTGCCTGTGGGGCCGCTGCGGGTCTTTGTTCCGGGCGTTGGAGTTCCCCTGCTGCTGGCCGGGGTTGACGACCGCTCTGGAATGCGCTCTTCCGGTGGCGCGGCCTCGGCGACCACGTCTTCTCTTTGTCCGGCTGTTGGCGGGCGCTGGGGCTCCACGTGGGTGAGAGTTTCCCGCCGGAACTCTGCGTTGCTGCGCGTCGTGTCCGCGTGCGCGGGCCGCGAACGCTTTATGTTTCGTGCAACCTCTGTAGTTGGCGCAATGTTCTTCGCCACACAGTTTGCACTTAGGTGTGAAGTCTTTGTGCGGCACTCCCGTTTTTTCACACCCTTCAGTGGCGTGTTGTTCGCCGCACTTCACGCAGAAAGCGGGCATGCCACAGTATTTCGTGGAGTGGCCAAGTTCGAGGCAACGGAAACACTGTGTGTATGCCGCTTTATTACGAAGCACTTCGGCAATCACTTCGATGTTGCCTATTCGTTTCAGTTGGAACAGCTTCCTGTTTTCTGCGTTGTTAGCCGCAATTACGAGGAATAGAGGGTTTCGCCCTTTGGTGCGATGAGGTCCCATTTTAATCACCTCCTCAACGCAGTAACCCATCTGTTCTAGGTCTTCTTTAACCTCTGCAGGTTTCATGCTGCGAGGTATTTTGCGGAAGACCACCTTAATAGGCTTCTTCCTGTTGGCGCTGTAAGTGAAAAAGTGCCATCCGCGTTTGGTACACTCTTCACTCACTATTACGAAGTGTTCACTGGTCTTAATTTTCACTCTGTGCAGGTCCTCGCCTGAAACACTAACACTATAATTGTCCCTGCCAATAAGCAAGTTAAGAGCATTCTGAAGCTCGCGAAAATGCCCTTCAAACTTGATCACGAGCGGCGGCGGCGTCTGTCGCTGTTGCGGTGGTGGCAGCGTCAGGTCCTCGTCTTCCGAGTCACTGAGGGCGTCGAAGGAGTTGCTTGTGCCTAGGGGAGCTGCGGCCAGCTGTTCCCTGGGTTTAGCGGTCTTCTTCGCTGGCGTGAAGCCGTCTTTGTCCACCCTTGAGGTGCGCGCGCGGCGGCGCGGTATTGTCCCGGTTCTTTGGCCGCTTGGCGCGTTTTCCTTCCGGAATTTGCGCGCGTCCGGGGCTGATGCTTCGTCGTCCGATTTCTGCCTCTTTCGCGAGGATCGTGACGAACTGGCTTGGGCGGTTACCTTTGTATGTTCCACCTGCATCTCCTCCTCTTCATTATCGGTGTCGTCGCCGAGGGGAGCAGCGGCTGCATGTGGCATCAGCCCTATAAGGAGCTGCAGTGCTTCGTCGCTGTTCTGCAGCGTAGTGGGGACGTCCGGAGGCGTCTCCAACGGCTGCTGCATCGATGCACAACACTCGCGCGTGACCGTAAACGCAGTCTCGCTAACGCGGGTGACGCGAACAGCAGGTGCACTGTTAATTACACTCGCGTCGACGCTCGTTGGGGGAGGAGTACTATCAGAGGTGCTCGGTTGCGTCTCTGACGTACTCGACTCGACCCCAGTAGCGTGCAGGGACGCGGCCCTGTCCGCTGGAGCGGTCGTACGCATGTTGGCGGGCTCGGGAGCGGAGCGCTCGGCGCGTGCGTCCGTCTCGCTCGGCATCGCTAACTCGAGTACGGTGCGAGCTCTCTGCCGCCGCCCCCCTATATAGACTCTGGCCCGCCCTCCCCCCACCACGCGCACCGAGGGCATATAAGCGCGGCGCGGGGCCGCGCGGGCCCGTTGTCAAGGCAGCACCGGACGCTTCGTGTACCGCACGCACCTCCACGCCGCTAACCGCTATGGCCCGCACAAAGCAAACGGCCCGCAAGTCCACCGGCGGAAAGGCGCCGCGCAAACAGCTCGCCACCAAGGCGGCGAGGAAGAGCGCGCCCGCCACCGGCGGCGTCAAGAAGCCCCACCGCTACAGGCCGGGCACCGTCGCCCTGCGGGAAATCAGGCGCTACCAGAAGAGCACAGAGCTGCTCATCCGCAAGCTGCCGTTCCAGCGCCTAGTGCGCGAGATCGCCCAGGACTTCAAGACCGACCTGCGCTTCCAGAGCTCCGCAGTCATGGCCCTGCAGGAGGCCAGCGAGGCCTACCTCGTCGGCCTCTTCGAAGACACCAACCTGTGCGCAATCCACGCCAAGCGCGTCACCATCATGCCCAAGGACATCCAGCTCGCGCGCCGCATCCGCGGCGAGCGCGCCTAGAAACCGCGCCGCGCACGCGCACGCGCGCCCGCCCAACAAAAACGGCCCTTTTCAGGGCCACTAACATCTCTCCGTCGCGAGCAAAACTTTTGTCGGTCTTGCCGCCCCGCAAAACAACAACAACCAATTCCCCTCCCGTCCACAGCCGCTCTCGCCAACAATCGACGTCACTCCCATCCCTCACAATACACACACACACACACACACACACAACAGCCGGACGACGTCACCACACACCACGGGTGGCTGGCCGCCGCCGTCTCCGAGGCGCGCGCACGCTACGCTACACTACAACGTCAACGCCACCGCGCCTTCCCAATTCCCGCCGGCCACTTCCACGTCTCACGTCCCCCCGCCGCTTTGAGACAGAGAGAGACACAACACACACACAAAAGACACGACATCCGCAAAGCAAGCAAACACACAAACAAACAAGAGTCTCCAGAAACATACATGAGCAACCAAACGTCGGCCGCCGCAAAAAAAAAAAAAAACAACTACAACAACAACAAAAACAAATAAAATAAAATAAAAAGACCAACAAACGGCCACAACCGCTCCGCTACCGCGCGCCGCCGCCTACCGCCACCGGCACCACAATCCAACCACCACGGCACGCAAACAGTACCCACAAGGGTCACACACACACACACACAACCAACCAACCAACCACACCGGCGCATGCACGACAATCAACGCCTTCCCGACGTCCTTTGATGGCCCTGAGAAGGGCCGTTTTGGGCCGCGCGACAGCCGCAGCCGTGCCATCGCGCGCCACTAAGACGACGCGGGGGAGGGCGGTGGGGGACGACGGCGTCAAGCGCCAACCCCTCTCCCTTGCCTTTCTTTAACGTTACTACTTTACTTCTTCTTCTTGGGCGACGCCTTCGCCTTAGACGGCGTCGTCGCCTTCTTCGGGCGCGGCGCCTTCGGCTTCTTCGTCGGAACCTTGGCGGCCTTCTTCGCCTTCGACGGCGACTTGGCCTTGGCCGGCTTGGCCGCAGCCGCCTTCTTCGCACCCGCGGGAGCCGCCGACGCCGCAGACGCCTTCTTGGCGGCGCCCGCCTTCCGACCGGTCGCCGCCTTCACGCCACCAGCCTTCTTTGCGCCGGCCGCGCGGCCGCCCTTCTTCTCCTTGCTGGCCGGAGCGGCGCGCTTCTTCTTCGCACCGCCGGCACGGGCCTTGCCGCCCTCGGCCGCCCCGCCGCCGGCGCCGGCAAGCTTGAAAGAGCCGGACGCGCCCTTCCCCTTCGTCTGCACCAGCTCGCCAGCCACGACGGCCGACTTGAGGTACTTCTTGATAAAGGGCGCCAGCTTCTCCGCGTCCAGCTTGTAGTGCGCGGCAATGTACTTCTTGATCGCCTGCAGCGACGAGCCGCCGCGCTCCTTCAGACTCTTGATGGCGGCCGTCACCATCTCAGAGGTGCGCGGGTGCGCAGGCTTGGCGCGCGGCTTCTTCGCAGACGCCGCAGACTTGGCCTTCTTCGTCGTGCCGGTGGCGGCGGGTGCCGCAGCAGTCTCGTTCGTAGCCGCCTGATCTGCCATTATTTCGACGGACGACGCGCGTACACACAACAACAGAACAGCGAGAGAGCGGCGAGCACGGCAGAGAATAGCCGCCGCGCCGCCAGGCCCAGCCAGTGTCGCGGGCGGGCGCGGACGGCCGAGAGAGCGGCCGCCACTCTGCGCGCCGCCGCGCCGCGCCTCCCGCGCTTGCTACCGCCCAACGTCCGACAGCCTGTGCGGACCAGCCCCAAACCTGCGCCGCAACCACCCGCGCCATTCAAACCACCGAGGATGGGGCTACACACGGCCACACCACAGTCGCCAACCAGTCGCCACGGCAGCGCCGCAAACCACGGCCAAACTGCAGCTACCGCGCGCCACAGCCTGGCTCGGCCCGCCGAGAATCGCCGCCCCCGCCCAAATGCCGCCCCCACAGCCCCAGCCGACGACCCGCCACAATGGCCAAACCTTCGGCAAAACTGGCGCACCGTCGCCGCGCCAGCCCGGCCAGCGCGGCCGCCGCCACAGCCACACAAGCGGAGGCGTGCGGCGATGACGGCCGTGCAAACGCACCTCCGCCGCCCCATCGCCCTCCCACCGTTTCCCGATCGGCCCGCGGCCGTCGGGCCACCTCGCCCGCCAACATTCGCGCCCGTTTCTCACAACATTGCCCGCCGCAAAACAAAAACGAGCGCCGCCTGCGCAACATGGGCACCGGCCAACCGAGGCGCCGCCGCCCCTCGCCGCTTTCAGCGAGGGTGGCTAACCGCCATCCGCAACTACAGACGCACCGAATCTGCCTTCATCAAAAGCACACACCGACAGCCGACCTCTAACATTTAGACTCCGCAAGCCACCCAACGGTGTGTGGCGGAGGGCACTTCACGTGCCAATGTCATTTACCTCCCTTTGCTGTTCCAGTCGCGTATGGTTCGCGGGACGAACCGACAGTCTGCAAAAAAAAAAAAAAAACGCCTCCGTGCGCGCTCGAATCTCTCTAACCACATCCATTCGTGATCTCCTCGGGAGGTATACGCAATATATTCGATACCCCATCCAGAAACGCAATATCTCGAAACCTGGCGAGCAAGCTACACCGCGATGCAGAGCGCCTCTATTGCAGAGTCTGCCGCGTGGGTTTGTTAAACATCTCCGTAACGCTATCACGGTTACCAAATGACCCTGCGACGAAACGTTGGATCGTCTCCGTCGCCTCCGTCAACGCGACCTGGTACGGATCCCACACTGATGGGCAACACGCACGTATAGGTCGAACGAACGGGTGTTTTGTAAGCCACCTCCTCCTTTGTTGATGGACGACATTTGCTACGCATTCTCCCAATAAATCGCAACCTGGTACCCGCCTTACCAACAATTACTTTTGTTTGTTTTTTTTTTTTGTTTTTTTTTTTTAATATGATGATCATCCCACTCCCAATCACTCCGCACGCATACTCCCAGATATTTTACAGACGTAACTGCTACCAGTGTTTGTCCCGCTATCATATACTCAATCATACAATAAAGGGTCCTTCTTTCTATATTATTCGCAATACATGTTAAGGGACAGTTGCCACTCCCTGCACCACGTGCCTATCCGCTGCAGATCGTCCTGCATTTTTCGCTGCAACTTCTCTGTATACTACAGCATCATCCGCGAAAAGACGCATGCAACGTCCGACACTATCTACTAGGTCATTTATATACATTGTGTGTGAAGAGCAATGGGTCCCATAACACTCCCCTGTGGCACGCCAGAGGTTACTTTAACGTCTGTAGACGTCTCTCCATTGATAACACAACATGCTGTGTTCTGTTTGCTACAATCTCTTCAGTCCAGCCACACACTTGGTCCGACATTCTGCAGACACTTACTTTGTTTATCAGGCGACAGTGCGGAACTGTATCGAACGCCCTCCTTCCGGATGTCAACCAAAATGGCATCTACCTGGGAGCCTGTATCTAATATTTTCTGGGTCCCATGAACAAATAAAGCGCGTTGGGTCTCACACGATCGCTGTTTCCGGAATCCATGTTGATTCCTACATAGTAGACACTGGGTTTCCAAAAAACGACATGCTACTACTCGAGCATAAAACATGTTCTCAAATTCTACAACCGATCGACGTCACAGATATAGGGCCTATAGTTTTGCGCATCTGCTCGACGACCCTTCTTCAAGCCCGGGACTACCTGTGCTCTTTTCCAATCATTTGGAACCCTCCGTTCCTCTAGAGACTTGCGGTACACGGCTGTTAGGAGGTTCTGTCGCGTACTCTGTGTAGAATCGAATTGGTATCCCGTCGGGTCCAGTGGACGTTCCTCTGTTGAGTGATTCCAGTTGCTTTTCTATTCCTCCTTGGACACTTATTTCGATGTCAGCCATTTTTTCGTTTGTGCGAGAAGGAACTGCAGTGCGGTCGTCCTCCGTGACACAGCTTTTGGAAACAGGTGTTTAGTATTTCACAGCTTTACGCGTGTCATCCTCTGTTTCGAGCCGCTTACTACTGATTCAACGTACGACCACAACGTCCTAGGATTTGATTTGATTTCCTGTCACGTCGGTACATGGAATTGTACTTTCGCATTCACCGGACGCTTCACGCATAGCCCTCCTTACGCTAACTTTGGACATCGTTTAGCGTCTGTTTGTCTGAGAGGTTTTGGCTGCGTTTCAACTTTGAGTGAAGCTCTCTTTGCTTTCGCTATAGTTTCCTAAACTTTGGTTGTTGTACCGCGGTGGGTTTTTCCCATCCCTCGCAGTTTTACTCGGCACGTACCTGTCTAAGACGCATTTTACGATTGCCTTGCACTTTCTCCATAAACACTCAACATTGTCAGTGTCGGAGCAGACATTTGCGTTTGCATCTGCCTGGTAGTCTCAAATCTGCCTTCTATTACTCTTGCTAAACAGATAAACCTTCCTCCCTTTTTTTTTTTTTTTTTGTTTTTTTTTTTGTTTTTTTGTTTGTATATTCCTACTAACGTCCATATTCAGCGATGCTGCAACGGCCTCTTGTTCACTGGGTCCCTGTTCTGCACATACAGAGTCGAAGTTCGGGGTCTGTTTGTCATCGGTAGGTCCACGATGTTATCTCCACGAGTCGGTTCTCTCTCTGTTTAATTGCTCGCGGCATTTTTCGTTCGGATGGTGCACTCAGTATACTGTCACTCGATGCTCTGTCCCTACCACCCGTCCTGAACATCTGGCACATTGAAATCTCCACCTAAGACTGTAACACGCTGCGGAAAGGAAAATGTATGTCCACATTTTCTCTCACTTGTTCGGCCACTAATGCTGCTGAGTCGCGAGGTCGGTAAAAGGAGCCAATTATCAACCTAGCTCGGCTGTTGAGTGTACCCTCCACCCACAATAGTTCACAGGAACCGTCCACCACTTCTACTTCACTACACAGGATAAACTACTACTAACAGCGACGAACCACTCCACCACCGGTTGCATGCACGCTATCCTTTCTAAAGCACCGTCTGTACCTATAACGATTGCAGCTTCGGCGCTTTCTATCAGCGCTTGACGTTCCGGTACTTTACCAACGCAGAGCTTCGACAGTTGACAATTACAATACCGATTGCCGCTTGGTCCCCGCATGTCCTGACCTTGCCCCGCGCCCGTTGCCCTTTCCGTACTTGCCCAAGGGCCATCCAACCTAAACAGAACCGCCCAGCCCACGCCACACAACCCCTGCTACCCGTGTAGCCGCTTGTTGCGTATAGTGGACTCCACCTAAGACTATATAACATAACATGCCCTAAGGCATTCGCGGTGTACACCACCCTAAGGTGAGGTTAGGTTAGGTGGACGTGGGTTAGGTTAAGGGTTACAGTTAGGTTAAGCGTCAAAGTTAGGTTAAGCGTTCGGACGTGAGGCGTCAGGTGGCCGCACCTACCTTTACGGCCGGACATCTTAGGTTAGAGGTTAGGTTAGGTTAAGGCGCCGAGAGGTCCGCGGTCAGGTTACGTTCACCTTCGGGCGCCACACGTAGGTTTCAAAGGTGTGTCGGTCGGTCGTCGGCAAGCCGCAAAAACTACAGACGACGTCGACCAAACCGCCGCAAGACCGAGCAGGAGGCAGATATAAAACACACACACACACACACACACACACACACACACACACACACACAAAAACAAAATTTAAACACCACCCACCGGCCAAAGGGCACCAAAAACCACAAACCCGAGCACCACGTCGACCAGAGGCAACCCGCCGCTCACGCGACATGGCTGGCAACTAAGGGGCAAACGGCAACGGCGCTTTCCGCACCGGGCCGGATGCACGTACGACAACACCGCTACCCGTACGCAGGCCTCCCATTGCACACAGCCGCTCTGTGTTTGAACATCATCAATGGCGCGCCCGCGGCTCGTCGCGGGCGCAGCCATAACGCCGCCACTTTTGCACCAACACATTCACGCACCGCAAAACAGCTCGCCGACACAGCACAGCCGACAAAACAAAAACAACCCGCGAGACGGGGGCGACAAACGACAACGATAACAACAACAACAGCAGCAAACAACTCGCACCAAGCGTCCAACAGGTAACAAACGGACAAGCACAGCCTCTGCTAACGGCCACGACGCCAGCGGCACACTGCTCCTTTCCCGCCACACTCGATTTCACAACGCACGCACGCGACCCCGTCAACGACACCGACACGACACACGACGGGCTCCCTTCCCGCAACCTACACCTTTCCGCCACTACGCACAGCTCCACCCGACGCGCCCGTCGCAACGACACTACTGCACGCACTATCCACCCGCCTCCTCCTCTCCCCCCCCCCCCCCCTTCCCGTACACAACAACACAGCCAAAAACAACACTCACGACCCAAACATACTAACGACATGGCACGTGCATCGGCGCACACCCCAACCAGTCACCGTCGACAACCACACGCAAGGCACGAAACCGGCGTCCTTCCACGTTGCCATCAAAGCTGCACAAACAACCACAGGAGGAACCACCAACAACGGCCCGCCCGCCCGCCCGCCCGCCCGCCCCAATATTCTCCCACCCTCACCTCACGCCGCAACCACCAAACGCACATTCCCGCTCGCTACCACACACCTCTCGGCAGCCGCTTCGCAAACACATGACGTGACGTGACATCATCACATCACGGGCTACGCACGCACACCGACCCACTTTCCTGCCCTTCGCCCTCTTCTTTCCGACGCCTGCCTTCGGCCGAGCACACGTACGTGGCACAACGCCCAACACAGTCACACACAGTCGACAGGCGCACGCCCAGGCACGCAACGACGCAGCGCAGCAAAGGCGCCCGCAACACATACCTCCTCTCTCTTCTCGCCGCCGCCGCCGACCGCCCGCCAGCCAGCCAGCCAGCCAGCCAGCCACTCGCAATGTGCACTGCCAACCAGCCACACGTCCACCGCGCCGCCTCCGACCACCCGCCAGGGGGCGCTCACGTCCGCGACAACAGCGCGGCCCGCCGCCGGGCGGGCCCAGCCGAACCCAGCCCAGCCGGCGCGCGCTGCTCTGCACTCGGCGCGCCACACATCCTGCTGCAGACCGGGCTCGTCTCTCTGTACGCGTCTGCCCGCATCTCGTCTTCCTGCGCATCAACACAACGAGGCCGCGTGAGCAAACCACCCCCCCCCCCCCCCCCGTCACAACGCCACATCACACACTGCCTTGTCTACCGCCGAAATGCACTCACCAGCCATCCGCTTCGTCTTCGTCTTGTTTACTCGTTGTTGTTGCAGCGGCGCACACAGCCCCGGCCGGCCGCATCCGAGGGTGGCCCGCCGCCAGCGTCTCCTCCTTGGGCACAGGTGCGGTGCCGTGCCGTGCCGTGCCGTGGCCGCCCATCCATCCAACCGCACGCATTTGCTGGCCGCCTCTGCTGCAGAAGAAGACAAAAAACGAAACGTACAAACATACACGCACCCACAGCGTGGCCACACACGGACGGGACCGACAGGCTCCAAGGCGACCAAAGGATAAAAACAAAATAAAAAAACAAAAACAAAAAGACGCAAAGCAAGCAACAAGCACAGGCTGTCGCCTCGCGCCTCTGTCCTTCCGCCCCCGCCCTTCTCTCCCACCACATGCCCACAAACACCACCGCCTCCCCCTCCCCGCACCTCCACATTCGCCCCCTCCATTTGTTCCTTTCTCGCTCTTCCCTTCTGTGTGTCTGCGTGCGTGCGCGGGCGGCGCCTCTCAACATCCGCCGGCCGTCCGTCCCGTTTTCGCCGTACCACACACGCCACCGCCTCCTCCCCGTCCACCACCGCCGCCCCTGTCCGCCCCGCACAACACCATACACCGCTGCTTGTCCTGGCCGTTGCCACCAAAGGCGCCAGCCGCAAACCGCGCCAACGCCGCAGCGCGCGTGCGTCCTTCCTTCTCCGTGCCGACGCGGCCTCTATTCCCGCACCCATTCGGCCGACGACACAGCCGTTGGGCTCCGCACTGCGCGTACCGGCGTTACGCACGCACACCCACCCCCCTCGCGAACGCACGACTCATTGTCTTTGTTGTTTCTCCTCTTTCTTAACGTCTTTGTTTGTTGTTTGTTGTTTGTTTTGTTTTTTGTTTTTTGTTTTTTTTTTTCGTTTTTCCCCACCGCCACATGTGACACAATGCCGCCCTCCACCTTTCGTTCGTGGTTGCTTGCTTGCTTGCTTTGTTTCTCTTTCTCATTGGTACACGTCCGACGCGCTCCATTTCCACCACACCACGGCCATCAGCCTCCTCAACGGGCAGGCGCAGTGTGCCATTCTCCGGCGCACAAGCACACCGCGCGGTACTGGCGCGGCTCGCTCTCCTCGCCCCCACGCCACGCCACGCCACGCCACCGGTGCGCAGCAGCACATGTGATGTCTCGCAACACGACACGCGGTGCGCACACCCCGACCACGCGGCTCTAAAGGCATGGCACCGGCGACATGCGCCGCCCCAGCCACGCATCCGTCGTCTCACGTTGTTCACTGCCAGCCGCGTCGGAGGCTACAACCGCAACCACCACAACAACGGTCCCCCTCCCGGCAACACATTTGTTGCACAAACAAACACAACCGCCGAGCGCAGCGCGAACCACCCACACGCGCCCTCCGCGTCTCCTTTCTCCTTTCGCCCCCTCCCATCTCCCGAATATGCCAGCAGCGCAGCGTTACGCGTGCCCCTCACCCGTCCACACTACCGCGAAACGAACACGCCTTCCGGGCCACCTGCAAGGGCACGCCCACCACCAAATACTGCCGTATTCACGGACGCAGTTCGCAACACGCAACGCACTCTCCACCTACCTTCTTTCTCTCGTCCCTTCTCTTTCAAAACAAAACAAACACACAAACCAACCACGGCTAACACACTTTTTCGCGACACCTTTGACTGCGTTATCTCGACCGTGACGGCAGCTATCGACCATCCATTCCCCACTACACACACACACACATCATTCGCTACACCGCACACGAAACGGCAAGGGCAAGGCACTCTCTCATAGATTCTTCCTCCGAGCCATATCGGGCGAACGTTGCATCCGGGAAGGCAATGCAATTCAGCCGTCACCACGGCCGACACTTGCAGCCGCGCCGTAAACGCATGTCAGTGCGGCTGCAATGCACGGGAACGTTCCGTTGCTCTAGACAGCGCCTCTCCGTTTTTCCCCTGTCTCGTTTTCCGGTGATTGCTTCTCCTTCTTCTTTTTCTTCGTTTCGTTTCGTTTTATTATTTTCGTTCCCCTCCTCCACCATTGTTTCCGTCCCCACAGTTTTTTTTTTTTTTTTTGCTCATTCCACACGTTCTGCCCAGACAAGACATGACATCCGACCGATCACAGTCAGCCTTTCGTCACCGTTCGCAGCGCCGACGGTGCCACAGTGAGACGGGTGTTCAGACCGACACGTTGCCATGATGCCCATAGACAGCTACTCAGGGCCGCCGGATCGGATCACATCACCGACAAACCGGCCATTTCACCGGGGGACACAGACAACCGCGTGTACGCCCATAACAACAAACAACGGCCGTCGTCGTCTACCGTCACTGAACCGAACACACGTGCACCTTGAATGACGACACCGGCGTGCGTGCGCACAACAATCAATCATTCAAATCAACTGCAGAAACGGCTATCAAAATCAAGGGCCAAATAAATGGGTACACCACCGTGCGTGTCGCCTACCCCACCCGCCCGTACAATTCTTGCGTCTTCTTAATGACTAGTAAAGACACGTCCATTTTTTTTTTTTTTTTTAAAACGTCACCAACACACCTCCACGCCGTACAGCAAAGGGAATAGTAGACGGCAACACAACATTTCACCCTCGCCATCATGTATGTATGATGTGACAACAAACAAACCCGCAGACGGCCCTAACGGTGACATCCAACAATCGCGAGGGGTTTCAATTGCAGTCACGTGACTAACCGGGCAGACAGAGACAAAGAAAGGAAAGGAATCAGCGACACAGACAACACCTCCTGTCTGTGTGTCGACAAACAACCAACCAACCAACCAACCACGCCACGACTCGCGAGCACGCATAACCACCACCAGCTGCTTCGCAACCAACCAAACCGGGTAGCTATGCGCCGCCTCACACAAACAACAATTCCGCTCTTCCCGCAAAGGCAATTTGGTGGCCCTGAAAAGGGCCGTTTTGCCGCTCTCGCAACGGAGGGGAGCTCCCTAGAGCCTTAACCCCCTCACTTGGAGCTCGTGTACTTGGTCACCGCCTTCGTGCCCTCGCTCACGGCGTGCTTGGCCAGCTCGCCAGGCAGCAAGAGCCGCACAGCCGTCTGGATCTCGCGGGACGTGATGGTCGAGCGCTTGTTGTAGTGCGCCAGGCGAGACGCCTCGGCCGCAATGCGCTCGAAAATGTCGTTCACGAAGCTGTTCATGATGCTCATCGCCTTCGACGAGATGCCCGTGTCGGGGTGCACCTGCTTCAGCACCTTGTAGATGTAGATGGCATAGCTCTCCTTCCTCTTGCGCTTCTTCTTCTTGTCGCCCTTCGAAATGTTCTTCTGCGCCTTGCCAGCCTTCTTGGCGGCCTTCCCGCTAGTCTTGGGCGGCATCTCGAACGTACAACAGCAAGCAGCAAGCGCTCCGCTCTAGTCAGCGTCTCCCCACACAGTGGCACCCGCCGCTACCGCAACACCCCACCTTTACCAGCTCGCCCTGTTGCGGCCGCCGACCAATGGGGCGCGCGCGCAACCGGCCGCCGCACCCGAGCCCATAAAGGGACCCCCACCCTAGTCCCGCCGCCACGCACTCCGCTGCTCGACTCGCTGCGGCTCGCACCGTTACGTTACGTGTTTCAACTAGCCAAACGCCATGTCCGGACGCGGAAAGGGAGGCAAAGTCAAGGGCAAGTCAAAGTCCCGCTCAAGCAGGGCTGGGCTCCAGTTCCCGGTCGGCAGAATCCACCGCCTCCTGCGCAAGGGAAACTACGCCGAGCGCGTCGGCGCCGGGGCGCCCGTCTACCTCGCCGCCGTCATGGAGTACCTCGCGGCTGAGGTGCTCGAGCTGGCCGGAAACGCGGCCCGCGACAACAAGAAGACGCGCATCATCCCGCGCCACCTGCAGCTCGCCATCCGCAACGACGAGGAGCTCAACAAGCTCTTGTCGGGCGTCACCATCGCACAGGGTGGTGTCCTGCCCAACATCCAGGCCGTCCTGCTGCCAAAGAAGACCGAGAAGAAGGCCTAAACAGAGAGCGCGGCGCTGCGCTTGCGTGCTCCCTGCACGCAAACGCGCCTGCCTTTGCCTTGCCGGCTCGGCTCACAACAATCGGCCCTTTTCAGGGCCACCACACAAACCTACGTCCAAAGCAAAGTTTCCGTCGTCCGTGCTCGCCGCACTTTACACAACACGTCCACATACATACATTGCACAGCCAGCGCCGGCGCACGTCCGCCATCTTGTCCACAGCCCGTGTGGCCGAACGCGCACACATTTTGTCGTTTCTCTCTTTTTGTCTTTTTTGTTTCTGCACCCCTCCGCGCACGCACAGAGTCGCGTTCCAAACGACAACGACATCAATACACCGATAATGTGATGATCATTGTTAGCATTATAATGTTTCAATTAAAGGGGCGCGCGTGGCACAGACAAAAAAAACCAAACAGCTGATCCGATCGATCGATCGATCGATCCGGCCCGCCCGCCTATGCCCACGCCACAAACAAACAACAAACCACGCACACACTGGACTCAGCCGCGCCCATCGCGTCAAACTCAAAAACTAACGCACGCGCAGCAGCAACAACAACAACAACACGCACAGGCAACACAGACTCTTTCGCACTTTTCAATCTCCGAACAGTGTGGTGGCCCTGAAAAGGGCCGTTTTCGTCTCTCCCACCAAGCACGGGCACGGCACGGCCGCGGGAAGGCCACAACGCAGCACAGCACACCGGCTGGCTGGCTGCCTGCCTGCCTAACCGCCGAAACCGTACAGGGTGCGCCCCTGCCTCTTCAGGGCGTACACCACGTCCATGGCCGTCACAGTCTTGCGCTTGGCGTGCTCAGTGTACGTCACCGCGTCGCGGATCACGTTCTCCAGGAACACCTTCAGCACTCCGCGGGTCTCCTCGTAGATCAGACCAGAGATGCGCTTCACGCCGCCCCTGCGAGCCAGGCGGCGGATGGCGGGCTTCGTGATGCCCTGGATGTTGTCGCGCAACACCTTGCGGTGCCGCTTGGCGCCACCCTTGCCCAGCCCCTTTCCTCCCTTGCCGCGGCCTGTCATTCTTCTTCCTTCCTCCTCCTCAAAGCAAGCAAGCGAAAAAACACAAGCGCCAGCTCCTCACCCGGCGCTAGCGAGTCGGCTACGGTGCGAGCTCTCTTTTTTTTTTTTTTTTTTTTTTTTTTTTTTTTTTTTTTTTTTTTTTTTTTTATTTTTTTTTTTTTTAGCACATTTCATTCCCTTCCCTTAGGGGGGAGGGCGGGCTATTCTAGTGCTTGCATTGCACTTTTTAGCCTTAGGCGAGGTTTACAAATTTATTTTCTTTTTTATACAATTTAGAGTGCTTGCAGAAAGGTGCTTTACAATTTTTTGCACTTTGACGTGGTCATTAACAATTAGCATTTAGTATTACATAATTAACAAGTTTATATAATTAACAAGGTTATAATAAAATTAACAAGGTTATATTTTGGTTTAACAAATAGTATAGTATAAGAATTTAACAACGAGATATGATTTGCAAGGTTATGTTTTAGTTCTTAATGTATATAGTACTAGAGTTAACATGTTTATAATAATAGAATATGGAAGGGGAAAGGTTAAGGGAGAGATTTGGGGGTGTGACAGTAGGAGATAGAGATTTAAGCATTGTCATTTGGTGGGGTTTGAGGTGTAACATTGACATATGGTGATATATAATTGTGGTTATTTACATTGGAGTGTGTAGTGTTTCTGTGTGTGATTTGTGTGTAATATTTCCGAAATTACGTCTGTGTTCGGTTGTGGAGCAGAGGTGAAGAGAGCATATGAGAAGAGGTTTTGGATGTTAGTCTGTGAGTAGTGTATAATGATGTTACTATTGTTACTTGCATTGTACAATTATTCAATTACTGCTATTTTCTATTTTCATATTATTCCAGTGGCAGAACAGGATTGAGTAATTGAAGAGTGTGCCGGCTTGTTTAATTGTGCGAGTGTTGTCGTTTTGTTGCTTGTGTGTGTGTGTGTGTGTGTGTGTGAGTGTGTGTGTGTGTGTGAGAGAGAGAGAGAGGGAGAGAGGGAGAGAGTGAGGGAGAGGGAACGAGGGAGAGGGAATATGTCTGTCTGTGTTTTATTGTCTGACGTCTAGGTGGGGAGGGGTAGTGGTATGGGTTGTCAGCGGTTCCATAGTCGGGGCTAGGTCTGGGAAGTGGTGTGATGTGTTTTGTGCTACCGTACGCGCTGGGCAGATATACTTGTGTTTGGGGAGTCGTTGAGTACGAGGTCTTGTTGTAATTAGGTTTTCCATGTCAGGTCTTTGCGTTAGTATTCGTTGTCCGTAGTTCGCGCGTAGTTTTGTCAGTCGTGTCTGGAGTGGTTCCACGTTAACTATTTCGTATACGTCGTTGCTGGGCGTCCTTGCCGGGAGTTTCGCAAGGTTGCGGAGCAGTCGTCGTTCTGTACTGTAAAGTCTGTCTGCTACCGTGTGCGGAATTCCTCCCAGCGGGGCGCTGGCGTATTCTAGGACTGGTCTGATAAAAGTTTTGTATGTGTGTATGGCTGTTTCCATGCTGCAGCCACGGAGGCGTCCTTGTACTTGTCGTATCAGTCTTTGGCGTTTTCTAGTCTTGTCGAGAAGGTAGTTCAGGTGAGTCATCCAGTTCATGTGTTTGTCTAGGAACACGCCAAGGTACCTGGCCGTGTTGACAAGTCTGAGTGGCGTGTTCCAGAGTGTTAATTGTATGTCGTTGTCGTTTTGCTGTCTCTTTTTGGTCAGGTTTCTGTGTCGAAAGAGTACTGTTTGTGTCTTTGCTGGGTTTGGTCTTATTCTCCACTTTTTCATCCAGTCTTCGAGTCGTTTTAGGTATGCGTCCGTCTTCCTCTGTATAGTTGTTGTCCTGAGTGATGTACACCAGTAAGCTGTGTCGTCTGCGTATAGGGCTATTGTTTCGTCTGGGGATTGGGTGGTCGGTATATCTGCTGTGTACAGCGCGTACAGCAGCGGAGACAGGATGCCGCCCTGCGGCACTCCTGCTTGTGGGGTGAAAGGTTGGGAAGAGGTGTTGTGTACGTGTATCCTGCATACTCGGTCGGTGAGGTATGCCTTTATGAGCCGGACCATTTTGACAGGGATCCCTATCTCGCACAGCTTGTAGAGGAGTCCGTCATGCCATAGCTTGTCGAACGCCCTTTCAATATCCAGGAATACTGCGAGGGTGCAGTGTCCATTGTTGAAGCCCTGCGTGACTCCGTTCACGAGTTTGAATAGTGGATCATTCGTGGAGTGCTTACTGCGGAAGCCAGCTTGGATCAGGGGAAGGAGTTCTTTCTGTTCTACGTATGTCTTGAGTCTGTCTGTGATGATTCTTTCATAGGTTTTTCCCAGTACGTCTAAAAGAGAGATGGGTCTGTAGGATCGTGGGTCTGTTCTTAGTTTGTCTGGTTTAGGGATCATGATCGTCTTGCTTGTTTTCCAGGCAGTTGGGATGGTCTCTGTACTGATGCAATAATTGAACATGAGGGATAGGATAGGGATGAGTGTAAGGAGAGGTGCCTTTTGCGAGCTCTCTGCCGCCGCCCCCCTATATAGACTCTGGCCCGCCCTCCCCCCACCACGCGCACCGAGGGCATATAAGCGCGGCGCGGGGCCGCGCGGGCCCGTTGTCAAGGCAGCACCGGACGCTTCGTGTACCGCACGCACCTCCACGCCGCTAACCGCTATGGCCCGCACAAAGCAAACGGCCCGCAAGTCCACCGGCGGAAAGGCGCCGCGCAAACAGCTCGCCACCAAGGCGGCGAGGAAGAGCGCGCCCGCCACCGGCGGCGTCAAGAAGCCCCACCGCTACAGGCCGGGCACCGTCGCCCTGCGGGAAATCAGGCGCTACCAGAAGAGCACAGAGCTGCTCATCCGCAAGCTGCCGTTCCAGCGCCTAGTGCGCGAGATCGCCCAGGACTTCAAGACCGACCTGCGCTTCCAGAGCTCCGCAGTCATGGCCCTGCAGGAGGCCAGCGAGGCCTACCTCGTCGGCCTCTTCGAAGACACCAACCTGTGCGCAATCCACGCCAAGCGCGTCACCATCATGCCCAAGGACATCCAGCTCGCGCGCCGCATCCGCGGCGAGCGCGCCTAGAAACCGCGCCGCGCACGCGCACGCGCGCCCGCCCAACAAAAACGGCCCTTTTCAGGGCCACTAACATCTCTCCGTCGCGAGCAAAACTTTTGTCGGTCTTGCCGCCCCGCAAAACAACAACAACCAATTCCCCTCCCGTCCACAGCCGCTCTCGCCAACAATCGACGTCACTCCCATCCCTCACAATACACACACACACACACACACACACACACAACAGCCGGACGACGTCACCACACACCACGGGTGGCTGGCCGCCGCCGTCTCCGAGGCGCGCGCACGCTACGCTACACTACAACGTCAACGCCACCGCGCCTTCCCAATTCCCGCCGGCCACTTCCACGTCTCACGTCCCCCCGCCGCTTTGAGACAGAGAGAGACACAACACACACACAAAAGACACGACATCCGCAAAGCAAGCAAACACACAAACAAACAAGAGTCTCCAGAAACATACATGAGCAACCAAACGTCGGCCGCCGCAAAAAAAAAAAAAAAAAACAACTACAACAACAACAAAAACAAATAAAATAAAATAAAAAGACCAACAAACGGCCACAACCGCTCCGCTACCGCGCGCCGCCGCCTACCGCCACCGGCACCACAATCCAACCACCACGGCACGCAAACAGTACCCACAAGGGTCACACACAACCAACCAACCAACCACACCGGCGCATGCACGACAATCAACGCCTTCCCGACGTCCTTTGATGGCCCTGAGAAGGGCCGTTTTGGGCCGCGCGACAGCCGCAGCCGTGCCATCGCGCGCCACTAAGACGACGCGGGGGAGGGCGGTGGGGGACGACGGCGTCAAGCGCCAACCCCTCTCCCTTGCCTTTCTTTAACGTTACTACTTTACTTCTTCTTCTTGGGCGACGCCTTCGCCTTAGACGGCGTCGTCGCCTTCTTCGGGCGCGGCGCCTTCGGCTTCTTCGTCGGAACCTTGGCGGCCTTCTTCGCCTTCGACGGCGACTTGGCCTTGGCCGGCTTGGCCGCAGCCGCCTTCTTCGCACCCGCGGGAGCCGCCGACGCCGCAGACGCCTTCTTGGCGGCGCCCGCCTTCCGACCGGTCGCCGCCTTCACGCCACCAGCCTTCTTTGCGCCGGCCGCGCGGCCGCCCTTCTTCTCCTTGCTGGCCGGAGCGGCGCGCTTCTTCTTCGCACCGCCGGCACGGGCCTTGCCGCCCTCGGCCGCCCCGCCGCCGGCGCCGGCAAGCTTGAAAGAGCCGGACGCGCCCTTCCCCTTCGTCTGCACCAGCTCGCCAGCCACGACGGCCGACTTGAGGTACTTCTTGATAAAGGGCGCCAGCTTCTCCGCGTCCAGCTTGTAGTGCGCGGCAATGTACTTCTTGATCGCCTGCAGCGACGAGCCGCCGCGCTCCTTCAGACTCTTGATGGCGGCCGTCACCATCTCAGAGGTGCGCGGGTGCGCAGGCTTGGCGCGCGGCTTCTTCGCAGACGCCGCAGACTTGGCCTTCTTCGTCGTGCCGGTGGCGGCGGGTGCCGCAGCAGTCTCGTTCGTAGCCGCCTGATCTGCCATTATTTCGACGGACGACGCGCGTACACACAACAACAGAACAGCGAGAGAGCGGCGAGCACGGCAGAGAATAGCCGCCGCGCCTACCTACCTACCTACCATCTACCTTACGGGTCTGCCCTGACCCGTGCAGGAGCAGGCTAAGCAGTCTTCTGCTATTCCTGCGTAAACCTTACACTTTGGAAGTGCTGCCTCTCGTAATGGATTGGCCTCTGGTTTTCTTGGATGTAGATGTCCTGTCTCTGTTGCGGAAGTTTTCATTCCCGCAACAGGTCAGGCCAACGAGTTGTTGGCCTGTGGTGTGTAGGGTGGCCCAGATCCCTGATGAGCCGGTTTTCGGACTGTTCGGTCCGCTCGTAGAACGCCCGCGCCGATTGCTTGAAGCGGTCGCGGAGGAGGGGGATTCCCGTCTGCTCGTGTAGCCGAGCGGTCGAATATAACCTCGGCAGGCGCAGAGCGAGCTTGAGCGCCCTGTTCTGCACCCTCTGCAGCTTGCTGATGTGTGTGTCGGCCGCGTTGCCCCACACCACAGCCGCGTACTCCAGCACTGGACGTACCAGCGCCAGATACAGCGTGATGCCGTGGTGAGGTGGCAGCGCAGACGAGGGATTGAGCAGAGGGTACAGGACGCGCAGGCGCCCTATTGCTCTGCCCCTGACGTCCTCGATGTGGGGCTTCCATGTCAGCTTGTGGTCCAATGTGACACCCAGGTAGCGGCCAGTCTTGCTCCATGGGACGGGGCTGCCCATGATGGTGACTGGCGGAAGATCAGGCGGCAGTGGTCGTCTCGTGAAGACCACCGCCTGGCTCTTCGCCGCGTTTTGCTTGAGGCGCCACTTGGTCGACCAGGCGCCAAGGGCCTCGCAACCTCTTTGGAGAAGACGGCGCATCTCGACCGCCTTCATGCTCCGCACGAACAGCGCAGTGTCGTCGGCATATAGCGCCAACTTCACCGGCGTCACGCGCGGAGCGTCGGCGGTGTATAGGGAGTACAATAGGGGCCCAAGGACGGACCCCTGCGGCACTCCAGCACGGATGTGTCGATGGGTGGATGTCCCATCGTCCAGTCTGACATGGAAGGACCGCTCGGCTAGGTATGAGCGGAGGAGGACTCCGTGCGACGTCGGTACCCCGTGCACGAAGAGTTTGTACACGAGGCCGTCGTGCCACACGGAGTCGAATGCCCTGGAGACGTCCAGGAACACCGCCCCAAGGTATTCCCGAGTCTCCAGGGCGCGCATGGCTTCTTCCACCAGCCGCATCAGCTGGTGGACGGTGGAATGGCCCCTCCTAAAACCGAACTGCTCATCAGGGATGATGCCTTCTGCTGACACGTGGCGGAGCAGTCGTCTGGCGTACAGGCGCTCGAACACCTTCGAGAGCGCCGGCAGCAGGCTGATGGGCCTGTAGTTGGCGGCGTCCCGTGGGTCCTTGTTCGCCTTGGGGATTGCCACCACCTCTGCATGTTTCCATACAGTGGGGTAGACCCCAGAGCGAAGGACCTGATTGAAGATGCCTGCCAGGAACGGGTATGCACCCGCCGGCAGGCTCCTCAGCAGATGGTTGGTGACGCCGTCAGCACCGCCAGCCTTCTTGGTGTTGAGCGCTGTAATCTGCGCGGCCACCTCCTCGTCGGAGATGGGGTCGATTACGTCTGCGTCGTCCCTGGCTTCCAGGAACACAGGGAGCTGCTCTTCAACCCGGTGGAGGTGTTCTTCGTCTACGTTGTCATCCACCGGGGTGAATGACAGCTCGAAGTGGTCCGCCAGGGCGCCTGCTTTGCCGTCCGGGCTGCAGACGACGTCTTGTCCGACGAGCAGAGGCGGGACGCGCTGTCGTCTGCGTAAAAAGGACTTCACAGTCCGCCACGCGCTGCCGTCCTCAGGGTTGAGGGAGGCGACGATGTCCGTCCAGACTTGGTTCCTGTGCGCCTCAGCCGCCGCTTTGATGTCTCTCCGCATGCGGTTGAGGCGCCGTTTCGTCGCGGGTTGGCGGGTGAGCTGCCACTCCCGAAAGAGGCGGTTCTTCTCCCGTATTGCGTCCCGGATGTGGGGCGGCAGGTTACGGGAGAAGTCCCTGGTACCCTGTGGAGGGGGAGGGGAGGCCGCGTCGGCTGCTTGCAGCAGCTGGCGAGTGAAGAATTGAAGGGCGGCATCCGCCCCCACTGCCGCGGGGTCAGGTGCGTCCGCCAGAGACGCCAGGACATTGTCCTGGAATCGTTCGCCGTCCAGGCGCCGGTACGTCTGCCGACGTGGCGGGAGCGTGGCTCCAGCGATGTCGATCTCGTAGACCACCGGCAGGTGGTCGGACGACATCGCGCATCGCGTGGTGGCGGTCGTGTGGTGCCCGATTCCTTTGATGACGGCCACGTCGAGCACGTCAGACCGCCCCCTGGCCGGGAAGATGGTGTGTTCCCGCGGGCCCAGGACCAGGGCGCCATTCCTCTGGGCAGCGCGAAGAAGTCGGCGGCCACTGACGTTCGTGAGGCGGGAGTTCCATTCCGGGTGCTTCGCATTGAAGTCACCCGCAATGAAGGTCCTACCCCCAAACGCCAACAGCGCGTCGACGTCCGCCTCCTGGAGGTGTCCACGCGGCCGCCTGTATGCGGCCACGAAGGTTATCTGCCCCGCAGCCGTGGTGACGTTCACCCCGGTGGCTTCCAGGGTGTCCATGGCTGGGAGCAGCACCTGGTGGTGCCGGAGTGAGGCGCGGACGTAGATGGCGGTACCCCCGCCTGCCGTCGGCCTGTCGTTCCGGTAGCAAACATAGTTTGCTACCTTCACGTTAACTCCTGGCTTGAGGTGAGTTTCGCAGATCAGACACAGGTCGATGGACTCGTCCTGCATGAACTGACGAAACTCACCTTGTTGCGGGAACAGGCTGTTGGCATTGAAGCCACAGATGGTCAGGCCATGGATAAGGACGTTATCCATGGTGTGGCTTCGTGGGGACGGTAGCGGCCTGGAGGGCCCCCGTTACGGCGGTGACAAGCACCGGCAGTTGCTGAAGCAGGGCAGAGAGGGAGCTCAGCATTGCTCCCAGGTCTGCTGCTTCCGGTCCTGCAGCTGGAGGTGCCGCAGTTGCGGCTTGCGGCGTGGCTGTGGTGGGGGGACGGGTGTGCCGTCCGCCCTGGTGTTGGTCGTCCTGGGTGCCGGCTGCCTGGTTAGGCGCCGTGATGGCCGGGAATTCCGCCTGCCGCCCCCTGGGGGCGTCCGAAGACTCCCCCTTGGTGGCAGAGGCGAAGCTGGTGCCTGGTTGCACCTTTCGTGCGGGTGCCGCACGTCCTTGCTGCCGTGGGCGACGCCTGAAGGCGACGCAGCCTCTGTAGCTCGCCACATGTGGCTCGCTACAGTTGCAGCACTTGGGCGCCTCCTCCCTCTTCTTAGTGCAGTCCCGACTCTGGTGGGAGTCGGCGCACTTCACGCAGCGGGCCGGCATCGTGCAGTAGCGCGCCACGTGGTCAAGGCCTTGGCAGGAGAAGCACTGGGCGCGCCTCCCCTTGGCCTTGAGTGGCTCCACTTCCACACCGATCCGGGCCACCATCTGTACCTGGAAAATCTTGCGGTTTTCAAAGTTGTCCGGAAGGACAACTAAGAATAGTGGCATCGGTCTCCTCGTCCTGGGAGACTTCATGAGCGTGACCGAGCTGGCCATGTAGCCCAGCCCGGCTAGTTCTCTCTTCAGATGTTCCGTCTCCATTTTAAGCGGAAGGCGGCGGAAGACCACCTTCAGCTGCTTCACTGGCTCAGCATTGTGGGTGAAGCAGTGAAGCTTCTCCTCCTCAATGAGCCGCATGGCAGCTCGATACTCCTCCATTGAGCTGACCGAGACTTTGTACAAGTCCCGACCAGCGCATTTGACCTTGGCGGAGGACATCGCCTTGAACTTATCGAGGAAGGACTCGTACGTGTCCTTCCACGACACGGTGATCGGAGGCGGAGCGGGTGCCCGCCTCTTGGGTGCCTCAGCTGCATCCATGGCCTCTTGCTCTTCTGGTACGTCGACGAAGGCGTTCGCTGTCGGCAGCGGCTGCACAGTCTCAAGCCGTTTGGCCCGAGCAGTGTGCCGCCGCTTCGGGACAACGAAGCCGTCGTCGGTCTCCTGTTCTGCCTCAGAGGGGGCAGGAGCTTCCGGCATCTTCTTCTTCTGACTCCTCCTGAAAGAAGAATCAGAGTTTGCGGAGGACTCGTCCTCCTCCGCCGCTGCAGGCCTCTTTCTAGAGGGCTGTGTAGTATCCATGGCTACCGCCTCGATCAGGTCGCCGAGGTTAGCCTCTGGGATCGTGCTGTCCCGCGGCAGGACGGTGACGTCTTCTGTCGTCACGCCTGGCGGTCCAGCGATCGGTTTCTCTGTGGTCTCTTGACTGGAAGAGACCGGAGTGGCAGACAGCAGTACACCAGTTTCTTCTGTAACTGGGCCTGGTGGTGCAGCACTCAACGGGGCCGCCACTGGCAGAACAGTGTCGTCTTCCCTCGACACGCCTGGCAGGGCTCCCGTCGGTACTCTCGCCTCTTCGTAAACCACGCAACCGAGTGCCCTCAGGTGCTGCTGGAACAAGCGAAGCGCTCGTTCGTCGGCAGCGTATTCCGGGTAAGCTTTACCCAGCGCTAACCGGTGACACACGAGGTACACCTGCTCTGGCGTGAGCGGGCTAACGCTCCTTGGGCGTGCCGTTGCGTAATCCGTTGTCGGTAGCTGCGTCGTATAGGCGTCCCCTCGCGCTGCTCGACCTTTAGCGTTGCCGGGGCACCGCCCCCTCCGTCCGTCTTTGGAAATTAGAAGTTCCCAACTACTGTCCCACACACACCTCTGATACACACCACAATAAAGGAGAACAGAACCTACCGTCCTAAATGACCACAAGATGAAGGAAATGCTATATAGTAAACCCTTCGTTTCATAGCTGCCAAGAGAAGCCAGCAGAATGTGGGCTGGAGAGCGCTTGCTACCGCCCAACGTCCGACAGCCTGTGCGGACCAGCCCCAAACCTGCGCCGCAACCACCCGCGCCATTCAAACCACCGAGGATGGGGCTACACACGGCCACACCACAGTCGCCAACCAGTCGCCACGGCAGCGCCGCAAACCACGGCCAAACTGCAGCTACCGCGCGCCACAGCCTGGCTCGGCCCGCCGAGAATCGCCGCCCCCGCCCAAATGCCGCCCCCACAGCCCCAGCCGACGACCCGCCACAATGGCCAAACCTTCGGCAAAACTGGCGCACCGTCGCCGCGCCAGCCCGGCCAGCGCGGCCGCCGCCACAGCCACACAAGCGGAGGCGTGCGGCGATGACGGCCGTGCAAACGCACCTCCGCCGCCCCATCGCCCTCCCACCGTTTCCCGATCGGCCCGCGGCCGTCGGGCCACCTCGCCCGCCAACATTCGCGCCCGTTTCTCACAACATTGCCCGCCGCAAAACAAAAACGAGCGCCGCCTGCGCAACATGGGCACCGGCCAACCGAGGCGCCGCCGCCCCTCGCCGCTTTCAGCGAGGGTGGCTAACCGCCATCCGCAACTACAGACGCACCGAATCTGCCTTCATCAAAAGCACACACCGACAGCCGACCTCTAACATTTAGACTCCGCAAGCCACCCAACGGTGTGTGGCGGAGGGCACTTCACGTGCCAATGTCATTTACCTCCCTTTGCTGTTCCAGTCGCGTATGGTTCGCGGGACGAACCGACAGTCTGCAAAAAAAAAAAAAAAACGCCTCCGTGCGCGCTCGAATCTCTCTAACCACATCCATTCGTGATCTCCTCGGGAGGTATACGCAATATATTCGATACCCCATCCAGAAACGCAATATCTCGAAACCTGGCGAGCAAGCTACACCGCGATGCAGAGCGCCTCTATTGCAGAGTCTGCCGCGTGGGTTTGTTAAACATCTCCGTAACGCTATCACGGTTACCAAATGACCCTGCGACGAAACGTTGGATCGTCTCCGTCGCCTCCGTCAACGCGACCTGGTACGGATCCCACACTGATGGGCAACACGCACGTATAGGTCGAACGAACGGGTGTTTTGTAAGCCACCTCCTCCTTTGTTGATGGACGACATTTGCTACGCATTCTCCCAATAAATCGCAACCTGGTACCCGCCTTACCAACAATTACTTTTGTTTGTTTTTTTTTTTTGTTTTTTTTTTTTAATATGATGATCATCCCACTCCCAATCACTCCGCACGCATACTCCCAGATATTTTACAGACGTAACTGCTACCAGTGTTTGTCCCGCTATCATATACTCAATCATACAATAAAGGGTCCTTCTTTCTATATTATTCGCAATACATGTTAAGGGACAGTTGCCACTCCCTGCACCACGTGCCTATCCGCTGCAGATCGTCCTGCATTTTTCGCTGCAACTTCTCTGTATACTACAGCATCATCCGCGAAAAGACGCATGCAACGTCCGACACTATCTACTAGGTCATTTATATACATTGTGTGTGAAGAGCAATGGGTCCCATAACACTCCCCTGTGGCACGCCAGAGGTTACTTTAACGTCTGTAGACGTCTCTCCATTGATAACACAACATGCTGTGTTCTGTTTGCTACAATCTCTTCAGTCCAGCCACACACTTGGTCCGACATTCTGCAGACACTTACTTTGTTTATCAGGCGACAGTGCGGAACTGTATCGAACGCCCTCCTTCCGGATGTCAACCAAAATGGCATCTACCTGGGAGCCTGTATCTAATATTTTCTGGGTCCCATGAACAAATAAAGCGCGTTGGGTCTCACACGATCGCTGTTTCCGGAATCCATGTTGATTCCTACATAGTAGACACTGGGTTTCCAAAAAACGACATGCTACTACTCGAGCATAAAACATGTTCTCAAATTCTACAACCGATCGACGTCACAGATATAGGGCCTATAGTTTTGCGCATCTGCTCGACGACCCTTCTTCAAGCCCGGGACTACCTGTGCTCTTTTCCAATCATTTGGAACCCTCCGTTCCTCTAGAGACTTGCGGTACACGGCTGTTAGGAGGTTCTGTCGCGTACTCTGTGTAGAATCGAATTGGTATCCCGTCGGGTCCAGTGGACGTTCCTCTGTTGAGTGATTCCAGTTGCTTTTCTATTCCTCCTTGGACACTTATTTCGATGTCAGCCATTTTTTCGTTTGTGCGAGAAGGAACTGCAGTGCGGTCGTCCTCCGTGACACAGCTTTTGGAAACAGGTGTTTAGTATTTCACAGCTTTACGCGTGTCATCCTCTGTTTCGAGCCGCTTACTACTGATTCAACGTACGACCACAACGTCCTAGGATTTGATTTGATTTCCTGTCACGTCGGTACATGGAATTGTACTTTCGCATTCACCGGACGCTTCACGCATAGCCCTCCTTACGCTAACTTTGGACATCGTTTAGCGTCTGTTTGTCTGAGAGGTTTTGGCTGCGTTTCAACTTTGAGTGAAGCTCTCTTTGCTTTCGCTATAGTTTCCTAAACTTTGGTTGTTGTACCGCGGTGGGTTTTTCCCATCCCTCGCAGTTTTACTCGGCACGTACCTGTCTAAGACGCATTTTACGATTGCCTTGCACTTTCTCCATAAACACTCAACATTGTCAGTGTCGGAGCAGACATTTGCGTTTGCATCTGCCTGGTAGTCTCAAATCTGCCTTCTATTACTCTTGCTAAACAGATAAACCTTCCTCCCTTTTTTTTTTTTTTTTTGTTTTTTTTTTTGTTTTTTTGTTTGTATATTCCTACTAACGTCCATATTCAGCGATGCTGCAACGGCCTCTTGTTCACTGGGTCCCTGTTCTGCACATACAGAGTCGACAAGTTCGGGGTCTGTTTGTCATCGGTAGGTCCACGATGTTATCTCCACGAGTCGGTTCTCTCTCTGTTTAATTGCTCGCGGCATTTTTCGTTCGGATGGTGCACTCAGTATACTGTCACTCGATGCTCTGTCCCTACCACCCGTCCTGAACATCTGGCACATTGAAATCTCCACCTAAGACTGTAACACGCTGCGGAAAGGAAAATGTATGTCCACATTTTCTCTCACTTGTTCGGCCACTAATGCTGCTGAGTCGCGAGGTCGGTAAAATGAGCCAATTATCAACCTAGCTCGGCTGTTGAGTGTACCCTCCACCCACAATAGTTCACAGGAACCGTCCACCACTTCTACTTCACTACACAGGATAAACTACTACTAACAGCGACGAACCACTCCACCACCGGTTGCATGCACGCTATCCTTTCTAAAGCACCGTCTGTACCTATAACGATTGCAGCTTCGGCGCTTTCTATCAGCGCTTGACGTTCCGGTACTTTACCAACGCAGAGCTTCGACAGTTGACAATTACAATACCGATTGCCGCTTGGTCCCCGCATGTCCTGACCTTGCCCCGCGCCCGTTGCCCTTTCCGTACTTGCCCAAGGGCCATCCAACCTAAACAGAACCGCCCAGCCCACGCCACACAACCCCTGCTACCCGTGTAGCCGCTTGTTGCGTATAGTGGACTCCACCTAAGACTATATAACATAACATGCCCTAAGGCATTCGCGGTGTACACCACCCTAAGGTGAGGTTAGGTTAGGTGGACGTGGGTTAGGTTAAGGGTTACAGTTAGGTTAAGCGTCAAAGTTAGGTTAAGCGTTCGGACGTGAGGCGTCAGGTGGCCGCACCTACCTTTACGGCCGGACATCTTAGGTTAGAGGTTAGGTTAGGTTAAGGCGCCGAGAGGTCCGCGGTCAGGTTACGTTCACCTTCGGGCGCCACACGTAGGTTTCAAAGGTGTGTCGGTCGGTCGTCGGCAAGCCGCAAAAACTACAGACGACGTCGACCAAACCGCCGCAAGACCGAGCAGGAGGCAGATATAAAACACACACACACACACACACACACACACACACACACACACACACAAAAACAAAATTTAAACACCACCCACCGGCCAAAGGGCACCAAAAACCACAAACCCGAGCACCACGTCGACCAGAGGCAACCCGCCGCTCACGCGACATGGCTGGCAACTAAGGGGCAAACGGCAACGGCGCTTTCCGCACCGGGCCGGATGCACGTACGACAACACCGCTACCCGTACGCAGGCCTCCCATTGCACACAGCCGCTCTGTGTTTGAACATCATCAATGGCGCGCCCGCGGCTCGTCGCGGGCGCAGCCATAACGCCGCCACTTTTGCACCAACACATTCACGCACCGCAAAACAGCTCGCCGACACAGCACAGCCGACAAAACAAAAACAACCCGCGAGACGGGGGCGACAAACGACAACGATAACAACAACAACAGCAGCAAACAACTCGCACCAAGCGTCCAACAGGTAACAAACGGACAAGCACAGCCTCTGCTAACGGCCACGACGCCAGCGGCACACTGCTCCTTTCCCGCCACACTCGATTTCACAACGCACGCACGCGACCCCGTCAACGACACCGACACGACACACGACGGGCTCCCTTCCCGCAACCTACACCTTTCCGCCACTACGCACAGCTCCACCCGACGCGCCCGTCGCAACGACACTACTGCACGCACTATCCACCCGCCTCCTCCTCTCCCCCCCCCCCCCCCTTCCCGTACACAACAACACAGCCAAAAACAACACTCACGACCCAAACATACTAACGACATGGCACGTGCATCGGCGCACACCCCAACCAGTCACCGTCGACAACCACACGCAAGGCACGAAACCGGCGTCCTTCCACGTTGCCATCAAAGCTGCACAAACAACCACAGGAGGAACCACCAACAACGGCCCGCCCGCCCGCCCGCCCGCCCGCCCCAATATTCTCCCACCCTCACCTCACGCCGCAACCACCAAACGCACATTCCCGCTCGCTACCACACACCTCTCGGCAGCCGCTTCGCAAACACATGACGTGACGTGACATCATCACATCACGGGCTACGCACGCACACCGACCCACTTTCCTGCCCTTCGCCCTCTTCTTTCCGACGCCTGCCTTCGGCCGAGCACACGTACGTGGCACAACGCCCAACACAGTCACACACAGTCGACAGGCGCACGCCCAGGCACGCAACGACGCAGCGCAGCAAAGGCGCCCGCAACACATACCTCCTCTCTCTTCTCGCCGCCGCCGCCGACCGCCCGCCAGCCAGCCAGCCAGCCAGCCAGCCACTCGCAATGTGCACTGCCAACCAGCCACACGTCCACCGCGCCGCCTCCGACCACCCGCCAGGGGGCGCTCACGTCCGCGACAACAGCGCGGCCCGCCGCCGGGCGGGCCCAGCCGAACCCAGCCCAGCCGGCGCGCGCTGCTCTGCACTCGGCGCGCCACACATCCTGCTGCAGACCGGGCTCGTCTCTCTGTACGCGTCTGCCCGCATCTCGTCTTCCTGCGCATCAACACAACGAGGCCGCGTGAGCAAACCACCCCCCCCCCCCCCCCCGTCACAACGCCACATCACACACTGCCTTGTCTACCGCCGAAATGCACTCACCAGCCATCCGCTTCGTCTTCGTCTTGTTTACTCGTTGTTGTTGCAGCGGCGCACACAGCCCCGGCCGGCCGCATCCGAGGGTGGCCCGCCGCCAGCGTCTCCTCCTTGGGCACAGGTGCGGTGCCGTGCCGTGCCGTGCCGTGGCCGCCCATCCATCCAACCGCACGCATTTGCTGGCCGCCTCTGCTGCAGAAGAAGACAAAAAACGAAACGTACAAACATACACGCACCCACAGCGTGGCCACACACGGACGGGACCGACAGGCTCCAAGGCGACCAAAGGATAAAAACAAAATAAAAAAACAAAAACAAAAAGACGCAAAGCAAGCAACAAGCACAGGCTGTCGCCTCGCGCCTCTGTCCTTCCGCCCCCGCCCTTCTCTCCCACCACATGCCCACAAACACCACCGCCTCCCCCTCCCCGCACCTCCACATTCGCCCCCTCCATTTGTTCCTTTCTCGCTCTTCCCTTCTGTGTGTCTGCGTGCGTGCGCGGGCGGCGCCTCTCAACATCCGCCGGCCGTCCGTCCCGTTTTCGCCGTACCACACACGCCACCGCCTCCTCCCCGTCCACCACCGCCGCCCCTGTCCGCCCCGCACAACACCATACACCGCTGCTTGTCCTGGCCGTTGCCACCAAAGGCGCCAGCCGCAAACCGCGCCAACGCCGCAGCGCGCGTGCGTCCTTCCTTCTCCGTGCCGACGCGGCCTCTATTCCCGCACCCATTCGGCCGACGACACAGCCGTTGGGCTCCGCACTGCGCGTACCGGCGTTACGCACGCACACCCACCCCCCTCGCGAACGCACGACTCATTGTCTTTGTTGTTTCTCCTCTTTCTTAACGTCTTTGTTTGTTGTTTGTTGTTTGTTTTGTTTTTTGTTTTTTGTTTTTTTTTTTCGTTTTTCCCCACCGCCACATGTGACACAATGCCGCCCTCCACCTTTCGTTCGTGGTTGCTTGCTTGCTTGCTTTGTTTCTCTTTCTCATTGGTACACGTCCGACGCGCTCCATTTCCACCACACCACGGCCATCAGCCTCCTCAACGGGCAGGCGCAGTGTGCCATTCTCCGGCGCACAAGCACACCGCGCGGTACTGGCGCGGCTCGCTCTCCTCGCCCCCACGCCACGCCACGCCACGCCACCGGTGCGCAGCAGCACATGTGATGTCTCGCAACACGACACGCGGTGCGCACACCCCGACCACGCGGCTCTAAAGGCATGGCACCGGCGACATGCGCCGCCCCAGCCACGCATCCGTCGTCTCACGTTGTTCACTGCCAGCCGCGTCGGAGGCTACAACCGCAACCACCACAACAACGGTCCCCCTCCCGGCAACACATTTGTTGCACAAACAAACACAACCGCCGAGCGCAGCGCGAACCACCCACACGCGCCCTCCGCGTCTCCTTTCTCCTTTCGCCCCCTCCCATCTCCCGAATATGCCAGCAGCGCAGCGTTACGCGTGCCCCTCACCCGTCCACACTACCGCGAAACGAACACGCCTTCCGGGCCACCTGCAAGGGCACGCCCACCACCAAATACTGCCGTATTCACGGACGCAGTTCGCAACACGCAACGCACTCTCCACCTACCTTCTTTCTCTCGTCCCTTCTCTTTCAAAACAAAACAAACACACAAACCAACCACGGCTAACACACTTTTTCGCGACACCTTTGACTGCGTTATCTCGACCGTGACGGCAGCTATCGACCATCCATTCCCCACTACACACACACACACATCATTCGCTACACCGCACACGAAACGGCAAGGGCAAGGCACTCTCTCATAGATTCTTCCTCCGAGCCATATCGGGCGAACGTTGCATCCGGGAAGGCAATGCAATTCAGCCGTCACCACGGCCGACACTTGCAGCCGCGCCGTAAACGCATGTCAGTGCGGCTGCAATGCACGGGAACGTTCCGTTGCTCTAGACAGCGCCTCTCCGTTTTTCCCCTGTCTCGTTTTCCGGTGATTGCTTCTCCTTCTTCTTTTTCTTCGTTTCGTTTCGTTTTATTATTTTCGTTCCCCTCCTCCACCATTGTTTCCGTCCCCACAGTTTTTTTTTTTTTTTTTGCTCATTCCACACGTTCTGCCCAGACAAGACATGACATCCGACCGATCACAGTCAGCCTTTCGTCACCGTTCGCAGCGCCGACGGTGCCACAGTGAGACGGGTGTTCAGACCGACACGTTGCCATGATGCCCATAGACAGCTACTCAGGGCCGCCGGATCGGATCACATCACCGACAAACCGGCCATTTCACCGGGGGACACAGACAACCGCGTGTACGCCCATAACAACAAACAACGGCCGTCGTCGTCTACCGTCACTGAACCGAACACACGTGCACCTTGAATGACGACACCGGCGTGCGTGCGCACAACAATCAATCATTCAAATCAACTGCAGAAACGGCTATCAAAATCAAGGGCCAAATAAATGGGTACACCACCGTGCGTGTCGCCTACCCCACCCGCCCGTACAATTCTTGCGTCTTCTTAATGACTAGTAAAGACACGTCCATTTTTTTTTTTTTTTTTAAAACGTCACCAACACACCTCCACGCCGTACAGCAAAGGGAATAGTAGACGGCAACACAACATTTCACCCTCGCCATCATGTATGTATGATGTGACAACAAACAAACCCGCAGACGGCCCTAACGGTGACATCCAACAATCGCGAGGGGTTTCAATTGCAGTCACGTGACTAACCGGGCAGACAGAGACAAAGAAAGGAAAGGAATCAGCGACACAGACAACACCTCCTGTCTGTGTGTCGACAAACAACCAACCAACCAACCAACCACGCCACGACTCGCGAGCACGCATAACCACCACCAGCTGCTTCGCAACCAACCAAACCGGGTAGCTATGCGCCGCCTCACACAAACAACAATTCCGCTCTTCCCGCAAAGGCAATTTGGTGGCCCTGAAAAGGGCCGTTTTGCCGCTCTCGCAACGGAGGGGAGCTCCCTAGAGCCTTAACCCCCTCACTTGGAGCTCGTGTACTTGGTCACCGCCTTCGTGCCCTCGCTCACGGCGTGCTTGGCCAGCTCGCCAGGCAGCAAGAGCCGCACAGCCGTCTGGATCTCGCGGGACGTGATGGTCGAGCGCTTGTTGTAGTGCGCCAGGCGAGACGCCTCGGCCGCAATGCGCTCGAAAATGTCGTTCACGAAGCTGTTCATGATGCTCATCGCCTTCGACGAGATGCCCGTGTCGGGGTGCACCTGCTTCAGCACCTTGTAGATGTAGATGGCATAGCTCTCCTTCCTCTTGCGCTTCTTCTTCTTGTCGCCCTTCGAAATGTTCTTCTGCGCCTTGCCAGCCTTCTTGGCGGCCTTCCCGCTAGTCTTGGGCGGCATCTCGAACGTACAACAGCAAGCAGCAAGCGCTCCGCTCTAGTCAGCGTCTCCCCACACAGTGGCACCCGCCGCTACCGCAACACCCCACCTTTACCAGCTCGCCCTGTTGCGGCCGCCGACCAATGGGGCGCGCGCGCAACCGGCCGCCGCACCCGAGCCCATAAAGGGACCCCCACCCTAGTCCCGCCGCCACGCACTCCGCTGCTCGACTCGCTGCGGCTCGCACCGTTACGTTACGTGTTTCAACTAGCCAAACGCCATGTCCGGACGCGGAAAGGGAGGCAAAGTCAAGGGCAAGTCAAAGTCCCGCTCAAGCAGGGCTGGGCTCCAGTTCCCGGTCGGCAGAATCCACCGCCTCCTGCGCAAGGGAAACTACGCCGAGCGCGTCGGCGCCGGGGCGCCCGTCTACCTCGCCGCCGTCATGGAGTACCTCGCGGCTGAGGTGCTCGAGCTGGCCGGAAACGCGGCCCGCGACAACAAGAAGACGCGCATCATCCCGCGCCACCTGCAGCTCGCCATCCGCAACGACGAGGAGCTCAACAAGCTCTTGTCGGGCGTCACCATCGCACAGGGTGGTGTCCTGCCCAACATCCAGGCCGTCCTGCTGCCAAAGAAGACCGAGAAGAAGGCCTAAACAGAGAGCGCGGCGCTGCGCTTGCGTGCTCCCTGCACGCAAACGCGCCTGCCTTTGCCTTGCCGGCTCGGCTCACAACAATCGGCCCTTTTCAGGGCCACCACACAAACCTACGTCCAAAGCAAAGTTTCCGTCGTCCGTGCTCGCCGCACTTTACACAACACGTCCACATACATACATTGCACAGCCAGCGCCGGCGCACGTCCGCCATCTTGTCCACAGCCCGTGTGGCCGAACGCGCACACATTTTGTCGTTTCTCTCTTTTTGTCTTTTTTGTTTCTGCACCCCTCCGCGCACGCACAGAGTCGCGTTCCAAACGACAACGACATCAATACACCGATAATGTGATGATCATTGTTAGCATTATAATGTTTCAATTAAAGGGGCGCGCGTGGCACAGACAAAAAAAACCAAACAGCTGATCCGATCGATCGATCGATCGATCCGGCCCGCCCGCCTATGCCCACGCCACAAACAAACAACAAACCACGCACACACTGGACTCAGCCGCGCCCATCGCGTCAAACTCAAAAACTAACGCACGCGCAGCAGCAACAACAACAACAACACGCACAGGCAACACAGACTCTTTCGCACTTTTCAATCTCCGAACAGTGTGGTGGCCCTGAAAAGGGCCGTTTTCGTCTCTCCCACCAAGCACGGGCACGGCACGGCCGCGGGAAGGCCACAACGCAGCACAGCACACCGGCTGGCTGGCTGCCTGCCTGCCTAACCGCCGAAACCGTACAGGGTGCGCCCCTGCCTCTTCAGGGCGTACACCACGTCCATGGCCGTCACAGTCTTGCGCTTGGCGTGCTCAGTGTACGTCACCGCGTCGCGGATCACGTTCTCCAGGAACACCTTCAGCACTCCGCGGGTCTCCTCGTAGATCAGACCAGAGATGCGCTTCACGCCGCCCCTGCGAGCCAGGCGGCGGATGGCGGGCTTCGTGATGCCCTGGATGTTGTCGCGCAACACCTTGCGGTGCCGCTTGGCGCCACCCTTGCCCAGCCCCTTTCCTCCCTTGCCGCGGCCTGTCATTCTTCTTCCTTCCTCCTCCTCAAAGCAAGCAAGCGAAAAAACACAAGCGCCAGCTCCTCACCCGGCGCTAGCGAGTCGGCTACGGTGCGAGCTCTCTGCCGCCGCCCCCCTATATAGACTCTGGCCCGCCCTCCCCCCACCACGCGCACCGAGGGCATATAAGCGCGGCGCGGGGCCGCGCGGGCCCGTTGTCAAGGCAGCACCGGACGCTTCGTGTACCGCACGCACCTCCACGCCGCTAACCGCTATGGCCCGCACAAAGCAAACGGCCCGCAAGTCCACCGGCGGAAAGGCGCCGCGCAAACAGCTCGCCACCAAGGCGGCGAGGAAGAGCGCGCCCGCCACCGGCGGCGTCAAGAAGCCCCACCGCTACAGGCCGGGCACCGTCGCCCTGCGGGAAATCAGGCGCTACCAGAAGAGCACAGAGCTGCTCATCCGCAAGCTGCCGTTCCAGCGCCTAGTGCGCGAGATCGCCCAGGACTTCAAGACCGACCTGCGCTTCCAGAGCTCCGCAGTCATGGCCCTGCAGGAGGCCAGCGAGGCCTACCTCGTCGGCCTCTTCGAAGACACCAACCTGTGCGCAATCCACGCCAAGCGCGTCACCATCATGCCCAAGGACATCCAGCTCGCGCGCCGCATCCGCGGCGAGCGCGCCTAGAAACCGCGCCGCGCACGCGCACGCGCGCCCGCCCAACAAAAACGGCCCTTTTCAGGGCCACTAACATCTCTCCGTCGCGAGCAAAACTTTTGTCGGTCTTGCCGCCCCGCAAAACAACAACAACCAATTCCCCTCCCGTCCACAGCCGCTCTCGCCAACAATCGACGTCACTCCCATCCCTCACAATACACACACACACACACACACACACACACACACACACAACAGCCGGACGACGTCACCACACACCACGGGTGGCTGGCCGCCGCCGTCTCCGAGGCGCGCGCACGCTACGCTACACTACAACGTCAACGCCACCGCGCCTTCCCAATTCCCGCCGGCCACTTCCACGTCTCACGTCCCCCCGCCGCTTTGAGACAGAGAGAGACACAACACACACACAAAAGACACGACATCCGCAAAGCAAGCAAACACACAAACAAACAAGAGTCTCCAGAAACATACATGAGCAACCAAACGTCGGCCGCCGCAAAAAAAAAAAAAAAAAACAACTACAACAACAACAAAAACAAATAAAATAAAATAAAAAGACCAACAAACGGCCACAACCGCTCCGCTACCGCGCGCCGCCGCCTACCGCCACCGGCACCACAATCCAACCACCACGGCACGCAAACAGTACCCACAAGGGTCACACACAACCAACCAACCAACCACACCGGCGCATGCACGACAATCAACGCCTTCCCGACGTCCTTTGATGGCCCTGAGAAGGGCCGTTTTGGGCCGCGCGACAGCCGCAGCCGTGCCATCGCGCGCCACTAAGACGACGCGGGGGAGGGCGGTGGGGGACGACGGCGTCAAGCGCCAACCCCTCTCCCTTGCCTTTCTTTAACGTTACTACTTTACTTCTTCTTCTTGGGCGACGCCTTCGCCTTAGACGGCGTCGTCGCCTTCTTCGGGCGCGGCGCCTTCGGCTTCTTCGTCGGAACCTTGGCGGCCTTCTTCGCCTTCGACGGCGACTTGGCCTTGGCCGGCTTGGCCGCAGCCGCCTTCTTCGCACCCGCGGGAGCCGCCGACGCCGCAGACGCCTTCTTGGCGGCGCCCGCCTTCCGACCGGTCGCCGCCTTCACGCCACCAGCCTTCTTTGCGCCGGCCGCGCGGCCGCCCTTCTTCTCCTTGCTGGCCGGAGCGGCGCGCTTCTTCTTCGCACCGCCGGCACGGGCCTTGCCGCCCTCGGCCGCCCCGCCGCCGGCGCCGGCAAGCTTGAAAGAGCCGGACGCGCCCTTCCCCTTCGTCTGCACCAGCTCGCCAGCCACGACGGCCGACTTGAGGTACTTCTTGATAAAGGGCGCCAGCTTCTCCGCGTCCAGCTTGTAGTGCGCGGCAATGTACTTCTTGATCGCCTGCAGCGACGAGCCGCCGCGCTCCTTCAGACTCTTGATGGCGGCCGTCACCATCTCAGAGGTGCGCGGGTGCGCAGGCTTGGCGCGCGGCTTCTTCGCAGACGCCGCAGACTTGGCCTTCTTCGTCGTGCCGGTGGCGGCGGGTGCCGCAGCAGTCTCGTTCGTAGCCGCCTGATCTGCCATTATTTCGACGGACGACGCGCGTACACACAACAACAGAACAGCGAGAGAGCGGCGAGCACGGCAGAGAATAGCCGCCGCGCCGCCAGGCCCAGCCAGTGTCGCGGGCGGGCGCGGACGGCCGAGAGAGCGGCCGCCACTCTGCGCGCCGCCGCGCCGCGCCTCCCGCGCTTGCTACCGCCCAACGTCCGACAGCCTGTGCGGACCAGCCCCAAACCTGCGCCGCAACCACCCGCGCCATTCAAACCACCGAGGATGGGGCTACACACGGCCACACCACAGTCGCCAACCAGTCGCCACGGCAGCGCCGCAAACCACGGCCAAACTGCAGCTACCGCGCGCCACAGCCTGGCTCGGCCCGCCGAGAATCGCCGCCCCCGCCCAAATGCCGCCCCCACAGCCCCAGCCGACGACCCGCCACAATGGCCAAACCTTCGGCAAAACTGGCGCACCGTCGCCGCGCCAGCCCGGCCAGCGCGGCCGCCGCCACAGCCACACAAGCGGAGGCGTGCGGCGATGACGGCCGTGCAAACGCACCTCCGCCGCCCCATCGCCCTCCCACCGTTTCCCGATCGGCCCGCGGCCGTCGGGCCACCTCGCCCGCCAACATTCGCGCCCGTTTCTCACAACATTGCCCGCCGCAAAACAAAAACGAGCGCCGCCTGCGCAACATGGGCACCGGCCAACCGAGGCGCCGCCGCCCCTCGCCGCTTTCAGCGAGGGTGGCTAACCGCCATCCGCAACTACAGACGCACCGAATCTGCCTTCATCAAAAGCACACACCGACAGCCGACCTCTAACATTTAGACTCCGCAAGCCACCCAACGGTGTGTGGCGGAGGGCACTTCACGTGCCAATGTCATTTACCTCCCTTTGCTGTTCCAGTCGCGTATGGTTCGCGGGACGAACCGACAGTCTGCAAAAAAAAAAAAAAAACGCCTCCGTGCGCGCTCGAATCTCTCTAACCACATCCATTCGTGATCTCCTCGGGAGGTATACGCAATATATTCGATACCCCATCCAGAAACGCAATATCTCGAAACCTGGCGAGCAAGCTACACCGCGATGCAGAGCGCCTCTATTGCAGAGTCTGCCGCGTGGGTTTGTTAAACATCTCCGTAACGCTATCACGGTTACCAAATGACCCTGCGACGAAACGTTGGATCGTCTCCGTCGCCTCCGTCAACGCGACCTGGTACGGATCCCACACTGATGGGCAACACGCACGTATAGGTCGAACGAACGGGTGTTTTGTAAGCCACCTCCTCCTTTGTTGATGGACGACATTTGCTACGCATTCTCCCAATAAATCGCAACCTGGTACCCGCCTTACCAACAATTACTTTTGTTTGTTTTTTTTTTTTGTTTTTTTTTTTTAATATGATGATCATCCCACTCCCAATCACTCCGCACGCATACTCCCAGATATTTTACAGACGTAACTGCTACCAGTGTTTGTCCCGCTATCATATACTCAATCATACAATAAAGGGTCCTTCTTTCTATATTATTCGCAATACATGTTAAGGGACAGTTGCCACTCCCTGCACCACGTGCCTATCCGCTGCAGATCGTCCTGCATTTTTCGCTGCAACTTCTCTGTATACTACAGCATCATCCGCGAAAAGACGCATGCAACGTCCGACACTATCTACTAGGTCATTTATATACATTGTGTGTGAAGAGCAATGGGTCCCATAACACTCCCCTGTGGCACGCCAGAGGTTACTTTAACGTCTGTAGACGTCTCTCCATTGATAACACAACATGCTGTGTTCTGTTTGCTACAATCTCTTCAGTCCAGCCACACACTTGGTCCGACATTCTGCAGACACTTACTTTGTTTATCAGGCGACAGTGCGGAACTGTATCGAACGCCCTCCTTCCGGATGTCAACCAAAATGGCATCTACCTGGGAGCCTGTATCTAATATTTTCTGGGTCCCATGAACAAATAAAGCGCGTTGGGTCTCACACGATCGCTGTTTCCGGAATCCATGTTGATTCCTACATAGTAGACACTGGGTTTCCAAAAAACGACATGCTACTACTCGAGCATAAAACATGTTCTCAAATTCTACAACCGATCGACGTCACAGATATAGGGCCTATAGTTTTGCGCATCTGCTCGACGACCCTTCTTCAAGCCCGGGACTACCTGTGCTCTTTTCCAATCATTTGGAACCCTCCGTTCCTCTAGAGACTTGCGGTACACGGCTGTTAGGAGGTTCTGTCGCGTACTCTGTGTAGAATCGAATTGGTATCCCGTCGGGTCCAGTGGACGTTCCTCTGTTGAGTGATTCCAGTTGCTTTTCTATTCCTCCTTGGACACTTATTTCGATGTCAGCCATTTTTTCGTTTGTGCGAGAAGGAACTGCAGTGCGGTCGTCCTCCGTGACACAGCTTTTGGAAACAGGTGTTTAGTATTTCACAGCTTTACGCGTGTCATCCTCTGTTTCGAGCCGCTTACTACTGATTCAACGTACGACCACAACGTCCTAGGATTTGATTTGATTTCCTGTCACGTCGGTACATGGAATTGTACTTTCGCATTCACCGGACGCTTCACGCATAGCCCTCCTTACGCTAACTTTGGACATCGTTTAGCGTCTGTTTGTCTGAGAGGTTTTGGCTGCGTTTCAACTTTGAGTGAAGCTCTCTTTGCTTTCGCTATAGTTTCCTAAACTTTGGTTGTTGTACCGCGGTGGGTTTTTCCCATCCCTCGCAGTTTTACTCGGCACGTACCTGTCTAAGACGCATTTTACGATTGCCTTGCACTTTCTCCATAAACACTCAACATTGTCAGTGTCGGAGCAGACATTTGCGTTTGCATCTGCCTGGTAGTCTCAAATCTGCCTTCTATTACTCTTGCTAAACAGATAAACCTTCCTCCCTTTTTTTTTTTTTTTTTGTTTTTTTTTTTGTTTTTTTGTTTGTATATTCCTACTAACGTCCATATTCAGCGATGCTGCAACGGCCTCTTGTTCACTGGGTCCCTGTTCTGCACATACAGAGTCGACAAGTTCGGGGTCTGTTTGTCATCGGTAGGTCCACGATGTTATCTCCACGAGTCGGTTCTCTCTCTGTTTAATTGCTCGCGGCATTTTTCGTTCGGATGGTGCACTCAGTATACTGTCACTCGATGCTCTGTCCCTACCACCCGTCCTGAACATCTGGCACATTGAAATCTCCACCTAAGACTGTAACACGCTGCGGAAAGGAAAATGTATGTCCACATTTTCTCTCACTTGTTCGGCCACTAATGCTGCTGAGTCGCGAGGTCGGTAAAAGGAGCCAATTATCAACCTAGCTCGGCTGTTGAGTGTACCCTCCACCCACAATAGTTCACAGGAACCGTCCACCACTTCTACTTCACTACACAGGATAAACTACTACTAACAGCGACGAACCACTCCACCACCGGTTGCATGCACGCTATCCTTTCTAAAGCACCGTCTGTACCTATAACGATTGCAGCTTCGGCGCTTTCTATCAGCGCTTGACGTTCCGGTACTTTACCAACGCAGAGCTTCGACAGTTGACAATTACAATACCGATTGCCGCTTGGTCCCCGCATGTCCTGACCTTGCCCCGCGCCCGTTGCCCTTTCCGTACTTGCCCAAGGGCCATCCAACCTAAACAGAACCGCCCAGCCCACGCCACACAACCCCTGCTACCCGTGTAGCCGCTTGTTGCGTATAGTGGACTCCACCTAAGACTATATAACATAACATGCCCTAAGGCATTCGCGGTGTACACCACCCTAAGGTGAGGTTAGGTTAGGTGGACGTGGGTTAGGTTAAGGGTTACAGTTAGGTTAAGCGTCAAAGTTAGGTTAAGCGTTCGGACGTGAGGCGTCAGGTGGCCGCACCTACCTTTACGGCCGGACATCTTAGGTTAGAGGTTAGGTTAGGTTAAGGCGCCGAGAGGTCCGCGGTCAGGTTACGTTCACCTTCGGGCGCCACACGTAGGTTTCAAAGGTGTGTCGGTCGGTCGTCGGCAAGCCGCAAAAACTACAGACGACGTCGACCAAACCGCCGCAAGACCGAGCAGGAGGCAGATATAAAACACACACACACACACACACACACACACACACACACACACACACAAAAACAAAATTTAAACACCACCCACCGGCCAAAGGGCACCAAAAACCACAAACCCGAGCACCACGTCGACCAGAGGCAACCCGCCGCTCACGCGACATGGCTGGCAACTAAGGGGCAAACGGCAACGGCGCTTTCCGCACCGGGCCGGATGCACGTACGACAACACCGCTACCCGTACGCAGGCCTCCCATTGCACACAGCCGCTCTGTGTTTGAACATCATCAATGGCGCGCCCGCGGCTCGTCGCGGGCGCAGCCATAACGCCGCCACTTTTGCACCAACACATTCACGCACCGCAAAACAGCTCGCCGACACAGCACAGCCGACAAAACAAAAACAACCCGCGAGACGGGGGCGACAAACGACAACGATAACAACAACAACAGCAGCAAACAACTCGCACCAAGCGTCCAACAGGTAACAAACGGACAAGCACAGCCTCTGCTAACGGCCACGACGCCAGCGGCACACTGCTCCTTTCCCGCCACACTCGATTTCACAACGCACGCACGCGACCCCGTCAACGACACCGACACGACACACGACGGGCTCCCTTCCCGCAACCTACACCTTTCCGCCACTACGCACAGCTCCACCCGACGCGCCCGTCGCAACGACACTACTGCACGCACTATCCACCCGCCTCCTCCTCTCCCCCCCCCCCCCCCTTCCCGTACACAACAACACAGCCAAAAACAACACTCACGACCCAAACATACTAACGACATGGCACGTGCATCGGCGCACACCCCAACCAGTCACCGTCGACAACCACACGCAAGGCACGAAACCGGCGTCCTTCCACGTTGCCATCAAAGCTGCACAAACAACCACAGGAGGAACCACCAACAACGGCCCGCCCGCCCGCCCGCCCGCCCGCCCCAATATTCTCCCACCCTCACCTCACGCCGCAACCACCAAACGCACATTCCCGCTCGCTACCACACACCTCTCGGCAGCCGCTTCGCAAACACATGACGTGACGTGACATCATCACATCACGGGCTACGCACGCACACCGACCCACTTTCCTGCCCTTCGCCCTCTTCTTTCCGACGCCTGCCTTCGGCCGAGCACACGTACGTGGCACAACGCCCAACACAGTCACACACAGTCGACAGGCGCACGCCCAGGCACGCAACGACGCAGCGCAGCAAAGGCGCCCGCAACACATACCTCCTCTCTCTTCTCGCCGCCGCCGCCGACCGCCCGCCAGCCAGCCAGCCAGCCAGCCAGCCACTCGCAATGTGCACTGCCAACCAGCCACACGTCCACCGCGCCGCCTCCGACCACCCGCCAGGGGGCGCTCACGTCCGCGACAACAGCGCGGCCCGCCGCCGGGCGGGCCCAGCCGAACCCAGCCCAGCCGGCGCGCGCTGCTCTGCACTCGGCGCGCCACACATCCTGCTGCAGACCGGGCTCGTCTCTCTGTACGCGTCTGCCCGCATCTCGTCTTCCTGCGCATCAACACAACGAGGCCGCGTGAGCAAACCACCCCCCCCCCCCCCCCCGTCACAACGCCACATCACACACTGCCTTGTCTACCGCCGAAATGCACTCACCAGCCATCCGCTTCGTCTTCGTCTTGTTTACTCGTTGTTGTTGCAGCGGCGCACACAGCCCCGGCCGGCCGCATCCGAGGGTGGCCCGCCGCCAGCGTCTCCTCCTTGGGCACAGGTGCGGTGCCGTGCCGTGCCGTGCCGTGGCCGCCCATCCATCCAACCGCACGCATTTGCTGGCCGCCTCTGCTGCAGAAGAAGACAAAAAACGAAACGTACAAACATACACGCACCCACAGCGTGGCCACACACGGACGGGACCGACAGGCTCCAAGGCGACCAAAGGATAAAAACAAAATAAAAAAACAAAAACAAAAAGACGCAAAGCAAGCAACAAGCACAGGCTGTCGCCTCGCGCCTCTGTCCTTCCGCCCCCGCCCTTCTCTCCCACCACATGCCCACAAACACCACCGCCTCCCCCTCCCCGCACCTCCACATTCGCCCCCTCCATTTGTTCCTTTCTCGCTCTTCCCTTCTGTGTGTCTGCGTGCGTGCGCGGGCGGCGCCTCTCAACATCCGCCGGCCGTCCGTCCCGTTTTCGCCGTACCACACACGCCACCGCCTCCTCCCCGTCCACCACCGCCGCCCCTGTCCGCCCCGCACAACACCATACACCGCTGCTTGTCCTGGCCGTTGCCACCAAAGGCGCCAGCCGCAAACCGCGCCAACGCCGCAGCGCGCGTGCGTCCTTCCTTCTCCGTGCCGACGCGGCCTCTATTCCCGCACCCATTCGGCCGACGACACAGCCGTTGGGCTCCGCACTGCGCGTACCGGCGTTACGCACGCACACCCACCCCCCTCGCGAACGCACGACTCATTGTCTTTGTTGTTTCTCCTCTTTCTTAACGTCTTTGTTTGTTGTTTGTTGTTTGTTTTGTTTTTTGTTTTTTGTTTTTTTTTTTCGTTTTTCCCCACCGCCACATGTGACACAATGCCGCCCTCCACCTTTCGTTCGTGGTTGCTTGCTTGCTTGCTTTGTTTCTCTTTCTCATTGGTACACGTCCGACGCGCTCCATTTCCACCACACCACGGCCATCAGCCTCCTCAACGGGCAGGCGCAGTGTGCCATTCTCCGGCGCACAAGCACACCGCGCGGTACTGGCGCGGCTCGCTCTCCTCGCCCCCACGCCACGCCACGCCACGCCACCGGTGCGCAGCAGCACATGTGATGTCTCGCAACACGACACGCGGTGCGCACACCCCGACCACGCGGCTCTAAAGGCATGGCACCGGCGACATGCGCCGCCCCAGCCACGCATCCGTCGTCTCACGTTGTTCACTGCCAGCCGCGTCGGAGGCTACAACCGCAACCACCACAACAACGGTCCCCCTCCCGGCAACACATTTGTTGCACAAACAAACACAACCGCCGAGCGCAGCGCGAACCACCCACACGCGCCCTCCGCGTCTCCTTTCTCCTTTCGCCCCCTCCCATCTCCCGAATATGCCAGCAGCGCAGCGTTACGCGTGCCCCTCACCCGTCCACACTACCGCGAAACGAACACGCCTTCCGGGCCACCTGCAAGGGCACGCCCACCACCAAATACTGCCGTATTCACGGACGCAGTTCGCAACACGCAACGCACTCTCCACCTACCTTCTTTCTCTCGTCCCTTCTCTTTCAAAACAAAACAAACACACAAACCAACCACGGCTAACACACTTTTTCGCGACACCTTTGACTGCGTTATCTCGACCGTGACGGCAGCTATCGACCATCCATTCCCCACTACACACACACACACATCATTCGCTACACCGCACACGAAACGGCAAGGGCAAGGCACTCTCTCATAGATTCTTCCTCCGAGCCATATCGGGCGAACGTTGCATCCGGGAAGGCAATGCAATTCAGCCGTCACCACGGCCGACACTTGCAGCCGCGCCGTAAACGCATGTCAGTGCGGCTGCAATGCACGGGAACGTTCCGTTGCTCTAGACAGCGCCTCTCCGTTTTTCCCCTGTCTCGTTTTCCGGTGATTGCTTCTCCTTCTTCTTTTTCTTCGTTTCGTTTCGTTTTATTATTTTCGTTCCCCTCCTCCACCATTGTTTCCGTCCCCACAGTTTTTTTTTTTTTTTTTGCTCATTCCACACGTTCTGCCCAGACAAGACATGACATCCGACCGATCACAGTCAGCCTTTCGTCACCGTTCGCAGCGCCGACGGTGCCACAGTGAGACGGGTGTTCAGACCGACACGTTGCCATGATGCCCATAGACAGCTACTCAGGGCCGCCGGATCGGATCACATCACCGACAAACCGGCCATTTCACCGGGGGACACAGACAACCGCGTGTACGCCCATAACAACAAACAACGGCCGTCGTCGTCTACCGTCACTGAACCGAACACACGTGCACCTTGAATGACGACACCGGCGTGCGTGCGCACAACAATCAATCATTCAAATCAACTGCAGAAACGGCTATCAAAATCAAGGGCCAAATAAATGGGTACACCACCGTGCGTGTCGCCTACCCCACCCGCCCGTACAATTCTTGCGTCTTCTTAATGACTAGTAAAGACACGTCCATTTTTTTTTTTTTTTTTAAAACGTCACCAACACACCTCCACGCCGTACAGCAAAGGGAATAGTAGACGGCAACACAACATTTCACCCTCGCCATCATGTATGTATGATGTGACAACAAACAAACCCGCAGACGGCCCTAACGGTGACATCCAACAATCGCGAGGGGTTTCAATTGCAGTCACGTGACTAACCGGGCAGACAGAGACAAAGAAAGGAAAGGAATCAGCGACACAGACAACACCTCCTGTCTGTGTGTCGACAAACAACCAACCAACCAACCAACCACGCCACGACTCGCGAGCACGCATAACCACCACCAGCTGCTTCGCAACCAACCAAACCGGGTAGCTATGCGCCGCCTCACACAAACAACAATTCCGCTCTTCCCGCAAAGGCAATTTGGTGGCCCTGAAAAGGGCCGTTTTGCCGCTCTCGCAACGGAGGGGAGCTCCCTAGAGCCTTAACCCCCTCACTTGGAGCTCGTGTACTTGGTCACCGCCTTCGTGCCCTCGCTCACGGCGTGCTTGGCCAGCTCGCCAGGCAGCAAGAGCCGCACAGCCGTCTGGATCTCGCGGGACGTGATGGTCGAGCGCTTGTTGTAGTGCGCCAGGCGAGACGCCTCGGCCGCAATGCGCTCGAAAATGTCGTTCACGAAGCTGTTCATGATGCTCATCGCCTTCGACGAGATGCCCGTGTCGGGGTGCACCTGCTTCAGCACCTTGTAGATGTAGATGGCATAGCTCTCCTTCCTCTTGCGCTTCTTCTTCTTGTCGCCCTTCGAAATGTTCTTCTGCGCCTTGCCAGCCTTCTTGGCGGCCTTCCCGCTAGTCTTGGGCGGCATCTCGAACGTACAACAGCAAGCAGCAAGCGCTCCGCTCTAGTCAGCGTCTCCCCACACAGTGGCACCCGCCGACCTGATATGTTTGGGGTTTTCTCCCCCTTTTGTTAATTGAAGTACCGGCATCCTATTGATGCCCTGACTTTCGAGATGGTACCTTTAGGTTAGGATTGGCTTTTCTTTTGTCTGTAGTGGTTTGGGGGTGTTCCCCGGGTATATGAACTGTGTTTGTTTAATGATGGTTATGATATGAGTGGATGAAAGTCAGTGTAGCTCGTCATCTGAACTGACGGTGAATGGTAGTGATGGGAGTTCTGTGAGTAGGGAGAATGTCTGGTCCTAGGGATCTAATGAGGGGGAAAGGTGAGGAATGAGATGTTTCATAGAATTTCGTTGACTTCATTTTTATGAGATGGTTAAATGTCGGTTGACCTAGCATACCTCTAATTTCCTCGTTACTGGAGAACCAGGGGGCATCTGCGATTATTCTAAACGTCTTGTTTTGTATCACTTCTAGTGATGCCAGGTGTGTGTTTGCCGCCATGCTCCACACCTCCGATCCATAGAGAATAACTGGCAGAATTATTGTTTTCCATATTCGGAGCTTTGCCTCTGTTGATAAGCCCCTGCCCTTAAGAAGGGGATACAGTTGGTAGAGCCGGGCGGAACCTTTGTTTTTGGCCTCTGTTATATGCTGTTTGAACGTGAGGTTTTTGTCTATGTTCAGTCCCAGGTATTTTATAACTTTTCTCCATGGGAGTTGTTGTCCATCATGGTTCAGATTTCTGTTGGGTCTTGTTATTTTGTGTGTGAAAATTATGGCTTGGCACTTGCCCGGATTTATTTTTACTTTCCATAAGTTACACCAGAGATCGACTTTGTTGAGGTGCCGCTGGAGGCTACACGTTATACGATTTATGTTACGCCCGCTGTGGTATAGCGCTGTGTCATCAGCGTAGAGCGCTATGTTCCCGCCCGGCTCTTTTGGGATATCATTCGTGAACACAAGATAGAGGAGGGGGCCAAGCACAGATCCCTGTGGGACACCCGCTTCTATATTAGTTATTGGACTTTTCGCTCCATCAACTGAAGCGAAAAACCTCCTGTCTGACAAAAATGAGTGAATCATTTTTAACAGGTGATTGGGGCAATTTAGCTTCGACAGCTTGTAGAGGAGGCCGTCATGCCAGACACGGTCAAACGCCTTCTCTATGTCGAGGAATATGGCTGCTGTACTGTCTCCATGGTGTTTCTCGGCACAGATGTGCTCCACCAGGCGGATGGCTTGCTGGGTGGTGCTATGACCAGCACGAAAACCGAATTGTTCCGGGGTAAGGATAGTGTTATCGTTTAGGAATTTAAGTAGGGCGTTTAGGATGAGGATTTCGAGAAGTTTTGATAAGTGATTTAATAGCGAGATAGGACGATAGTTTTGTGGGAATAGATGGTCTTTGTTGGGTTTGGGGATTGAGATGATCTTGGCAACCTTCCAGGCTGAAGGGAAATATTGTAGCTTGAGACAGTGGTTGAGGATATTTGATAGATGGGAAATGGCAGGTTGTGGAAGGTGTTTAAGAAGTGGGGGTTTTATAAGGTCGGGACCAGGGGCTTTTGCATTGCCGATCCGCCTGATGTAAGCTGTTATTTCGCGTTCATTTGTGTCTGCGAAGGTGGTGTCAATCCTCTCATTGAGTTTTCGTGCGAGGTGCCTCTCGACTCTCCTCTCTAGTCTCTCTGCTTCTCCCTCGTCGTTCTCTACTACGTTTTCTTGGAACTGGAGTTCGTAGGTGTCTGACATGGCGGCCGCCTTATCTGCAGGGGTGTAAACCAGCCCCTGTTGCCCATGCAGTGGTCTTGTGGCTGTCTGGGGTTGCCGCCTACCCTTTATGATTCGCCAGAATTGTTCAGGGTTTGATTCGGCTGCCTGCAAGCTCTGTTGGTACCTGCTGCACCGGAGCATATGCAATCTGGTTTTGATTTCACGGGCCATTTGGTCCATTATCCTCCTATCTTGAGGGTAACGGTATGTTTGCCATCGCTTCCTGGTCCGGTTTTTGTCTGTTATTAATTGGGCTAGGTCTTGTGGTAAGTTGTTCCTGCCCCTGTTTTGTGTGAGTTTGATTGTTGTGACTTGGGCACAGCTCTTGATTATGTTGGTAAAGTCTGCTGCGGCTTTGTCTATGTCTTCTGTAGATGTATATTCCGGTGCTGGGTCTGGTATGTGATGTGCCACTAGTTCTTTATATCGTACCCAGTTTGTATGGTACGTAGTGTGGATGCTTTCTGTTGGTATGATGTGGTCATTTTCGAATCTTAAGATGACTGGGTTATGGTCAGAGTTCAGAGTGTTTATGACTTCTGTGCTTGTGCCCAAGTCAATATTTTTTAGTAAGAATATGTCCAGCTTGTCTGGCAGGTGTCTTGAGTTGTATGGGAAGTGGGTAGGTTCGTCTGGGGCTACCACTTGTACCGCTGGGTGGGTATCCAGGTATCTCAGCAGCTGGTTCCCACTTGTATTTCCAGTGCGGCAACCCCATGCCCTGTGCTTGGCATTCAGGTCCCCCCCTACTATGGTCCTGTTGTTCACATTTAGCAAGCTGTCGAGGTCACTGTGATGGAAGCGTTCATTTGGGGGGTGGTAGGTTGCCACCAGGACAGTTGGGTGTTGGTTTAACATGATTTGTATTGCAGTTGCCTCTGTGTTGATTAGAGGCGGGATGGTGACTTGTCGGTGGCATATCCGGTGTTTTATGAGGACACCAGTTCCGCCACCTGGTCTGTTAGGACGGTCAGTCCGGATTAGAATGTAATTTTTGACTCGAAATTGTTCATCAGGGGTTAGATGGGTTTCATTGACTAGTGCTACGTCGATGCCATAATCTTCTAGAAACATTTCCAGTTCGTGTCGGTCGTGGAATACTCCGTCTGCATTCCAGATGGCGATGGTGATGTGTTGTTTCCTATTCGCCATCGGAAAACAGTGGGAGTATGGTGGTGAAAAAAATTGATACCTTCGTGAGGGTGTCTGGAGCTGCAAGGATTTGGCTTATTGCATTTTTCACTTTCGTGAAGAAGTCGGTGGTTTGTAATTTCTGGATGAGGTTTATAACCTTCTTGACGAAGTCCCAGGGCTGGTTTTGGTTTGGACTATGCTCCTGGGTATTTCGGTTTTGTTGGATATGTGGTGGTTGCTGCTGTGCTGGAGATGCTGTAATCTCGACAGTTCTGATATCTGATTCTGTGTGGGGTGTTGTAGAAGAGATGGGGGCTTGCAGGAGCTGCTGGGATGCTGTTGGTGGTGGTGGATTTGTTGTGGTGGTTGTTGCCAGTAGTGGCAGGGGAGCCGCTACCGCAACACCCCACCTTTACCAGCTCGCCCTGTTGCGGCCGCCGACCAATGGGGCGCGCGCGCAACCGGCCGCCGCACCCGAGCCCATAAAGGGACCCCCACCCTAGTCCCGCCGCCACGCACTCCGCTGCTCGACTCGCTGCGGCTCGCACCGTTACGTTACGTGTTTCAACTAGCCAAACGCCATGTCCGGACGCGGAAAGGGAGGCAAAGTCAAGGGCAAGTCAAAGTCCCGCTCAAGCAGGGCTGGGCTCCAGTTCCCGGTCGGCAGAATCCACCGCCTCCTGCGCAAGGGAAACTACGCCGAGCGCGTCGGCGCCGGGGCGCCCGTCTACCTCGCCGCCGTCATGGAGTACCTCGCGGCTGAGGTGCTCGAGCTGGCCGGAAACGCGGCCCGCGACAACAAGAAGACGCGCATCATCCCGCGCCACCTGCAGCTCGCCATCCGCAACGACGAGGAGCTCAACAAGCTCTTGTCGGGCGTCACCATCGCACAGGGTGGTGTCCTGCCCAACATCCAGGCCGTCCTGCTGCCAAAGAAGACCGAGAAGAAGGCCTAAACAGAGAGCGCGGCGCTGCGCTTGCGTGCTCCCTGCACGCAAACGCGCCTGCCTTTGCCTTGCCGGCTCGGCTCACAACAATCGGCCCTTTTCAGGGCCACCACACAAACCTACGTCCAAAGCAAAGTTTCCGTCGTCCGTGCTCGCCGCACTTTACACAACACGTCCACATACATACATTGCACAGCCAGCGCCGGCGCACGTCCGCCATCTTGTCCACAGCCCGTGTGGCCGAACGCGCACACATTTTGTCGTTTCTCTCTTTTTGTCTTTTTTGTTTCTGCACCCCTCCGCGCACGCACAGAGTCGCGTTCCAAACGACAACGACATCAATACACCGATAATGTGATGATCATTGTTAGCATTATAATGTTTCAATTAAAGGGGCGCGCGTGGCACAGACAAAAAAAACCAAACAGCTGATCCGATCGATCGATCGATCGATCCGGCCCGCCCGCCTATGCCCACGCCACAAACAAACAACAAACCACGCACACACTGGACTCAGCCGCGCCCATCGCGTCAAACTCAAAAACTAACGCACGCGCAGCAGCAACAACAACAACAACACGCACAGGCAACACAGACTCTTTCGCACTTTTCAATCTCCGAACAGTGTGGTGGCCCTGAAAAGGGCCGTTTTCGTCTCTCCCACCAAGCACGGGCACGGCACGGCCGCGGGAAGGCCACAACGCAGCACAGCACACCGGCTGGCTGGCTGCCTGCCTGCCTAACCGCCGAAACCGTACAGGGTGCGCCCCTGCCTCTTCAGGGCGTACACCACGTCCATGGCCGTCACAGTCTTGCGCTTGGCGTGCTCAGTGTACGTCACCGCGTCGCGGATCACGTTCTCCAGGAACACCTTCAGCACTCCGCGGGTCTCCTCGTAGATCAGACCAGAGATGCGCTTCACGCCGCCCCTGCGAGCCAGGCGGCGGATGGCGGGCTTCGTGATGCCCTGGATGTTGTCGCGCAACACCTTGCGGTGCCGCTTGGCGCCACCCTTGCCCAGCCCCTTTCCTCCCTTGCCGCGGCCTGTCATTCTTCTTCCTTCCTCCTCCTCAAAGCAAGCAAGCGAAAAAACACAAGCGCCAGCTCCTCACCCGGCGCTAGCGAGTCGGCTACGGTGCGAGCTCTCTGCCGCCGCCCCCCTATATAGACTCTGGCCCGCCCTCCCCCCACCACGCGCACCGAGGGCATATAAGCGCGGCGCGGGGCCGCGCGGGCCCGTTGTCAAGGCAGCACCGGACGCTTCGTGTACCGCACGCACCTCCACGCCGCTAACCGCTATGGCCCGCACAAAGCAAACGGCCCGCAAGTCCACCGGCGGAAAGGCGCCGCGCAAACAGCTCGCCACCAAGGCGGCGAGGAAGAGCGCGCCCGCCACCGGCGGCGTCAAGAAGCCCCACCGCTACAGGCCGGGCACCGTCGCCCTGCGGGAAATCAGGCGCTACCAGAAGAGCACAGAGCTGCTCATCCGCAAGCTGCCGTTCCAGCGCCTAGTGCGCGAGATCGCCCAGGACTTCAAGACCGACCTGCGCTTCCAGAGCTCCGCAGTCATGGCCCTGCAGGAGGCCAGCGAGGCCTACCTCGTCGGCCTCTTCGAAGACACCAACCTGTGCGCAATCCACGCCAAGCGCGTCACCATCATGCCCAAGGACATCCAGCTCGCGCGCCGCATCCGCGGCGAGCGCGCCTAGAAACCGCGCCGCGCACGCGCACGCGCGCCCGCCCAACAAAAACGGCCCTTTTCAGGGCCACTAACATCTCTCCGTCGCGAGCAAAACTTTTGTCGGTCTTGCCGCCCCGCAAAACAACAACAACCAATTCCCCTCCCGTCCACAGCCGCTCTCGCCAACAATCGACGTCACTCCCATCCCTCACAATACACACACACACACACACACACACACACACACACACACAACAGCCGGACGACGTCACCACACACCACGGGTGGCTGGCCGCCGCCGTCTCCGAGGCGCGCGCACGCTACGCTACACTACAACGTCAACGCCACCGCGCCTTCCCAATTCCCGCCGGCCACTTCCACGTCTCACGTCCCCCCGCCGCTTTGAGACAGAGAGAGACACAACACACACACAAAAGACACGACATCCGCAAAGCAAGCAAACACACAAACAAACAAGAGTCTCCAGAAACATACATGAGCAACCAAACGTCGGCCGCCGCAAAAAAAAAAAAAAAAACAACTACAACAACAACAAAAACAAATAAAATAAAATAAAAAGACCAACAAACGGCCACAACCGCTCCGCTACCGCGCGCCGCCGCCTACCGCCACCGGCACCACAATCCAACCACCACGGCACGCAAACAGTACCCACAAGGGTCACACACAACCAACCAACCAACCACACCGGCGCATGCACGACAATCAACGCCTTCCCGACGTCCTTTGATGGCCCTGAGAAGGGCCGTTTTGGGCCGCGCGACAGCCGCAGCCGTGCCATCGCGCGCCACTAAGACGACGCGGGGGAGGGCGGTGGGGGACGACGGCGTCAAGCGCCAACCCCTCTCCCTTGCCTTTCTTTAACGTTACTACTTTACTTCTTCTTCTTGGGCGACGCCTTCGCCTTAGACGGCGTCGTCGCCTTCTTCGGGCGCGGCGCCTTCGGCTTCTTCGTCGGAACCTTGGCGGCCTTCTTCGCCTTCGACGGCGACTTGGCCTTGGCCGGCTTGGCCGCAGCCGCCTTCTTCGCACCCGCGGGAGCCGCCGACGCCGCAGACGCCTTCTTGGCGGCGCCCGCCTTCCGACCGGTCGCCGCCTTCACGCCACCAGCCTTCTTTGCGCCGGCCGCGCGGCCGCCCTTCTTCTCCTTGCTGGCCGGAGCGGCGCGCTTCTTCTTCGCACCGCCGGCACGGGCCTTGCCGCCCTCGGCCGCCCCGCCGCCGGCGCCGGCAAGCTTGAAAGAGCCGGACGCGCCCTTCCCCTTCGTCTGCACCAGCTCGCCAGCCACGACGGCCGACTTGAGGTACTTCTTGATAAAGGGCGCCAGCTTCTCCGCGTCCAGCTTGTAGTGCGCGGCAATGTACTTCTTGATCGCCTGCAGCGACGAGCCGCCGCGCTCCTTCAGACTCTTGATGGCGGCCGTCACCATCTCAGAGGTGCGCGGGTGCGCAGGCTTGGCGCGCGGCTTCTTCGCAGACGCCGCAGACTTGGCCTTCTTCGTCGTGCCGGTGGCGGCGGGTGCCGCAGCAGTCTCGTTCGTAGCCGCCTGATCTGCCATTATTTCGACGGACGACGCGCGTACACACAACAACAGAACAGCGAGAGAGCGGCGAGCACGGCAGAGAATAGCCGCCGCGCCGCCAGGCCCAGCCAGTGTCGCGGGCGGGCGCGGACGGCCGAGAGAGCGGCCGCCACTCTGCGCGCCGCCGCGCCGCGCCTCCCGCGCTTGCTACCGCCCAACGTCCGACAGCCTGTGCGGACCAGCCCCAAACCTGCGCCGCAACCACCCGCGCCATTCAAACCACCGAGGATGGGGCTACACACGGCCACACCACAGTCGCCAACCAGTCGCCACGGCAGCGCCGCAAACCACGGCCAAACTGCAGCTACCGCGCGCCACAGCCTGGCTCGGCCCGCCGAGAATCGCCGCCCCCGCCCAAATGCCGCCCCCACAGCCCCAGCCGACGACCCGCCACAATGGCCAAACCTTCGGCAAAACTGGCGCACCGTCGCCGCGCCAGCCCGGCCAGCGCGGCCGCCGCCACAGCCACACAAGCGGAGGCGTGCGGCGATGACGGCCGTGCAAACGCACCTCCGCCGCCCCATCGCCCTCCCACCGTTTCCCGATCGGCCCGCGGCCGTCGGGCCACCTCGCCCGCCAACATTCGCGCCCGTTTCTCACAACATTGCCCGCCGCAAAACAAAAACGAGCGCCGCCTGCGCAACATGGGCACCGGCCAACCGAGGCGCCGCCGCCCCTCGCCGCTTTCAGCGAGGGTGGCTAACCGCCATCCGCAACTACAGACGCACCGAATCTGCCTTCATCAAAAGCACACACCGACAGCCGACCTCTAACATTTAGACTCCGCAAGCCACCCAACGGTGTGTGGCGGAGGGCACTTCACGTGCCAATGTCATTTACCTCCCTTTGCTGTTCCAGTCGCGTATGGTTCGCGGGACGAACCGACAGTCTGCAAAAAAAAAAAAAAAACGCCTCCGTGCGCGCTCGAATCTCTCTAACCACATCCATTCGTGATCTCCTCGGGAGGTATACGCAATATATTCGATACCCCATCCAGAAACGCAATATCTCGAAACCTGGCGAGCAAGCTACACCGCGATGCAGAGCGCCTCTATTGCAGAGTCTGCCGCGTGGGTTTGTTAAACATCTCCGTAACGCTATCACGGTTACCAAATGACCCTGCGACGAAACGTTGGATCGTCTCCGTCGCCTCCGTCAACGCGACCTGGTACGGATCCCACACTGATGGGCAACACGCACGTATAGGTCGAACGAACGGGTGTTTTGTAAGCCACCTCCTCCTTTGTTGATGGACGACATTTGCTACGCATTCTCCCAATAAATCGCAACCTGGTACCCGCCTTACCAACAATTACTTTTGTTTGTTTTTTTTTTTTGTTTTTTTTTTTTTAATATGATGATCATCCCACTCCCAATCACTCCGCACGCATACTCCCAGATATTTTACAGACGTAACTGCTACCAGTGTTTGTCCCGCTATCATATACTCAATCATACAATAAAGGGTCCTTCTTTCTATATTATTCGCAATACATGTTAAGGGACAGTTGCCACTCCCTGCACCACGTGCCTATCCGCTGCAGATCGTCCTGCATTTTTCGCTGCAACTTCTCTGTATACTACAGCATCATCCGCGAAAAGACGCATGCAACGTCCGACACTATCTACTAGGTCATTTATATACATTGTGTGTGAAGAGCAATGGGTCCCATAACACTCCCCTGTGGCACGCCAGAGGTTACTTTAACGTCTGTAGACGTCTCTCCATTGATAACACAACATGCTGTGTTCTGTTTGCTACAATCTCTTCAGTCCAGCCACACACTTGGTCCGACATTCTGCAGACACTTACTTTGTTTATCAGGCGACAGTGCGGAACTGTATCGAACGCCCTCCTTCCGGATGTCAACCAAAATGGCATCTACCTGGGAGCCTGTATCTAATATTTTCTGGGTCCCATGAACAAATAAAGCGCGTTGGGTCTCACACGATCGCTGTTTCCGGAATCCATGTTGATTCCTACATAGTAGACACTGGGTTTCCAAAAAACGACATGCTACTACTCGAGCATAAAACATGTTCTCAAATTCTACAACCGATCGATGTCACAGATATAGGGCCTATAGTTTTGCGCATCTGCTCGACGACCCTTCTTCAAGCCCGGGACTACCTGTGCTCTTTTCCAATCATTTGGAACCCTCCGTTCCTCTAGAGACTTGCGGTACACGGCTGTTAGGAGGTTCTGTCGCGTACTCTGTGTAGAATCGAATTGGTATCCCGTCGGGTCCAGTGGACGTTCCTCTGTTGAGTGATTCCAGTTGCTTTTCTATTCCTCCTTGGACACTTATTTCGATGTCAGCCATTTTTTCGTTTGTGCGAGAAGGAACTGCAGTGCGGTCGTCCTCCGTGACACAGCTTTTGGAAACAGGTGTTTAGTATTTCACAGCTTTACGCGTGTCATCCTCTGTTTCGAGCCGCTTACTACTGATTCAACGTACGACCACAACGTCCTAGGATTTGATTTGATTTCCTGTCACGTCGGTACATGGAATTGTACTTTCGCATTCACCGGACGCTTCACGCATAGCCCTCCTTACGCTAACTTTGGACATCGTTTAGCGTCTGTTTGTCTGAGAGGTTTTGGCTGCGTTTCAACTTTGAGTGAAGCTCTCTTTGCTTTCGCTATAGTTTCCTAAACTTTGGTTGTTGTACCGCGGTGGGTTTTTCCCATCCCTCGCAGTTTTACTCGGCACGTACCTGTCTAAGACGCATTTTACGATTGCCTTGCACTTTCTCCATAAACACTCAACATTGTCAGTGTCGGAGCAGACATTTGCGTTTGCATCTGCCTGGTAGTCTCAAATCTGCCTTCTATTACTCTTGCTAAACAGATAAACCTTCCTCCCTTTTTTTTTTTTTTTTTGTTTTTTTTTTTGTTTTTTTGTTTGTATATTCCTACTAACGTCCATATTCAGCGATGCTGCAACGGCCTCTTGTTCACTGGGTCCCTGTTCTGCACATACAGAGTCGACAAGTTCGGGGTCTGTTTGTCATCGGTAGGTCCACGATGTTATCTCCACGAGTCGGTTCTCTCTCTGTTTAATTGCTCGCGGCATTTTTCGTTCGGATGGTGCACTCAGTATACTGTCACTCGATGCTCTGTCCCTACCACCCGTCCTGAACATCTGGCACATTGAAATCTCCACCTAAGACTGTAACACGCTGCGGAAAGGAAAATGTATGTCCACATTTTCTCTCACTTGTTCGGCCACTAATGCTGCTGAGTCGCGAGGTCGGTAAAAGGAGCCAATTATCAACCTAGCTCGGCTGTTGAGTGTACCCTCCACCCACAATAGTTCACAGGAACCGTCCACCACTTCTACTTCACTACACAGGATAAACTACTACTAACAGCGACGAACCACTCCACCACCGGTTGCATGCACGCTATCCTTTCTAAAGCACCGTCTGTACCTATAACGATTGCAGCTTCGGCGCTTTCTATCAGCGCTTGACGTTCCGGTACTTTACCAACGCAGAGCTTCGACAGTTGACAATTACAATACCGATTGCCGCTTGGTCCCCGCATGTCCTGACCTTGCCCCGCGCCCGTTGCCCTTTCCGTACTTGCCCAAGGGCCATCCAACCTAAACAGAACCGCCCAGCCCACGCCACACAACCCCTGCTACCCGTGTAGCCGCTTGTTGCGTATAGTGGACTCCACCTAAGACTATATAACATAACATGCCCTAAGGCATTCGCGGTGTACACCACCCTAAGGTGAGGTTAGGTTAGGTGGACGTGGGTTAGGTTAAGGGTTACAGTTAGGTTAAGCGTCAAAGTTAGGTTAAGCGTTCGGACGTGAGGCGTCAGGTGGCCGCACCTACCTTTACGGCCGGACATCTTAGGTTAGAGGTTAGGTTAGGTTAAGGCGCCGAGAGGTCCGCGGTCAGGTTACGTTCACCTTCGGGCGCCACACGTAGGTTTCAAAGGTGTGTCGGTCGGTCGTCGGCAAGCCGCAAAAACTACAGACGACGTCGACCAAACCGCCGCAAGACCGAGCAGGAGGCAGATATAAAACACACACACACACACACACACACACACACACACACACACACACAAAAACAAAATTTAAACACCACCCACCGGCCAAAGGGCACCAAAAACCACAAACCCGAGCACCACGTCGACCAGAGGCAACCCGCCGCTCACGCGACATGGCTGGCAACTAAGGGGCAAACGGCAACGGCGCTTTCCGCACCGGGCCGGATGCACGTACGACAACACCGCTACCCGTACGCAGGCCTCCCATTGCACACAGCCGCTCTGTGTTTGAACATCATCAATGGCGCGCCCGCGGCTCGTCGCGGGCGCAGCCATAACGCCGCCACTTTTGCACCAACACATTCACGCACCGCAAAACAGCTCGCCGACACAGCACAGCCGACAAAACAAAAACAACCCGCGAGACGGGGGCGACAAACGACAACGATAACAACAACAACAGCAGCAAACAACTCGCACCAAGCGTCCAACAGGTAACAAACGGACAAGCACAGCCTCTGCTAACGGCCACGACGCCAGCGGCACACTGCTCCTTTCCCGCCACACTCGATTTCACAACGCACGCACGCGACCCCGTCAACGACACCGACACGACACACGACGGGCTCCCTTCCCGCAACCTACACCTTTCCGCCACTACGCACAGCTCCACCCGACGCGCCCGTCGCAACGACACTACTGCACGCACTATCCACCCGCCTCCTCCTCTCCCCCCCCCCCCCCTTCCCGTACACAACAACACAGCCAAAAACAACACTCACGACCCAAACATACTAACGACATGGCACGTGCATCGGCGCACACCCCAACCAGTCACCGTCGACAACCACACGCAAGGCACGAAACCGGCGTCCTTCCACGTTGCCATCAAAGCTGCACAAACAACCACAGGAGGAACCACCAACAACGGCCCGCCCGCCCGCCCGCCCGCCCGCCCGCCCCAATATTCTCCCACCCTCACCTCACGCCGCAACCACCAAACGCACATTCCCGCTCGCTACCACACACCTCTCGGCAGCCGCTTCGCAAACACATGACGTGACGTGACATCATCACATCACGGGCTACGCACGCACACCGACCCACTTTCCTGCCCTTCGCCCTCTTCTTTCCGACGCCTGCCTTCGGCCGAGCACACGTACGTGGCACAACGCCCAACACAGTCACACACAGTCGACAGGCGCACGCCCAGGCACGCAACGACGCAGCGCAGCAAAGGCGCCCGCAACACATACCTCCTCTCTCTTCTCGCCGCCGCCGCCGACCGCCCGCCAGCCAGCCAGCCAGCCAGCCAGCCACTCGCAATGTGCACTGCCAACCAGCCACACGTCCACCGCGCCGCCTCCGACCACCCGCCAGGGGGCGCTCACGTCCGCGACAACAGCGCGGCCCGCCGCCGGGCGGGCCCAGCCGAACCCAGCCCAGCCGGCGCGCGCTGCTCTGCACTCGGCGCGCCACACATCCTGCTGCAGACCGGGCTCGTCTCTCTGTACGCGTCTGCCCGCATCTCGTCTTCCTGCGCATCAACACAACGAGGCCGCGTGAGCAAACCACCCCCCCCCCCCCCCCCGTCACAACGCCACATCACACACTGCCTTGTCTACCGCCGAAATGCACTCACCAGCCATCCGCTTCGTCTTCGTCTTGTTTACTCGTTGTTGTTGCAGCGGCGCACACAGCCCCGGCCGGCCGCATCCGAGGGTGGCCCGCCGCCAGCGTCTCCTCCTTGGGCACAGGTGCGGTGCCGTGCCGTGCCGTGCCGTGGCCGCCCATCCATCCAACCGCACGCATTTGCTGGCCGCCTCTGCTGCAGAAGAAGACAAAAAACGAAACGTACAAACATACACGCACCCACAGCGTGGCCACACACGGACGGGACCGACAGGCTCCAAGGCGACCAAAGGATAAAAACAAAATAAAAAAACAAAAACAAAAAGACGCAAAGCAAGCAACAAGCACAGGCTGTCGCCTCGCGCCTCTGTCCTTCCGCCCCCGCCCTTCTCTCCCACCACATGCCCACAAACACCACCGCCTCCCCCTCCCCGCACCTCCACATTCGCCCCCTCCATTTGTTCCTTTCTCGCTCTTCCCTTCTGTGTGTCTGCGTGCGTGCGCGGGCGGCGCCTCTCAACATCCGCCGGCCGTCCGTCCCGTTTTCGCCGTACCACACACGCCACCGCCTCCTCCCCGTCCACCACCGCCGCCCCTGTCCGCCCCGCACAACACCATACACCGCTGCTTGTCCTGGCCGTTGCCACCAAAGGCGCCAGCCGCAAACCGCGCCAACGCCGCAGCGCGCGTGCGTCCTTCCTTCTCCGTGCCGACGCGGCCTCTATTCCCGCACCCATTCGGCCGACGACACAGCCGTTGGGCTCCGCACTGCGCGTACCGGCGTTACGCACGCACACCCACCCCCCTCGCGAACGCACGACTCATTGTCTTTGTTGTTTCTCCTCTTTCTTAACGTCTTTGTTTGTTGTTTGTTGTTTGTTTTGTTTTTTGTTTTTTGTTTTTTTTTTTCGTTTTTCCCCACCGCCACATGTGACACAATGCCGCCCTCCACCTTTCGTTCGTGGTTGCTTGCTTGCTTGCTTTGTTTCTCTTTCTCATTGGTACACGTCCGACGCGCTCCATTTCCACCACACCACGGCCATCAGCCTCCTCAACGGGCAGGCGCAGTGTGCCATTCTCCGGCGCACAAGCACACCGCGCGGTACTGGCGCGGCTCGCTCTCCTCGCCCCCACGCCACGCCACGCCACGCCACCGGTGCGCAGCAGCACATGTGATGTCTCGCAACACGACACGCGGTGCGCACACCCCGACCACGCGGCTCTAAAGGCATGGCACCGGCGACATGCGCCGCCCCAGCCACGCATCCGTCGTCTCACGTTGTTCACTGCCAGCCGCGTCGGAGGCTACAACCGCAACCACCACAACAACGGTCCCCCTCCCGGCAACACATTTGTTGCACAAACAAACACAACCGCCGAGCGCAGCGCGAACCACCCACACGCGCCCTCCGCGTCTCCTTTCTCCTTTCGCCCCCTCCCATCTCCCGAATATGCCAGCAGCGCAGCGTTACGCGTGCCCCTCACCCGTCCACACTACCGCGAAACGAACACGCCTTCCGGGCCACCTGCAAGGGCACGCCCACCACCAAATACTGCCGTATTCACGGACGCAGTTCGCAACACGCAACGCACTCTCCACCTACCTTCTTTCTCTCGTCCCTTCTCTTTCAAAACAAAACAAACACACAAACCAACCACGGCTAACACACTTTTTCGCGACACCTTTGACTGCGTTATCTCGACCGTGACGGCAGCTATCGACCATCCATTCCCCACTACACACACACACACATCATTCGCTACACCGCACACGAAACGGCAAGGGCAAGGCACTCTCTCATAGATTCTTCCTCCGAGCCATATCGGGCGAACGTTGCATCCGGGAAGGCAATGCAATTCAGCCGTCACCACGGCCGACACTTGCAGCCGCGCCGTAAACGCATGTCAGTGCGGCTGCAATGCACGGGAACGTTCCGTTGCTCTAGACAGCGCCTCTCCGTTTTTCCCCTGTCTCGTTTTCCGGTGATTGCTTCTCCTTCTTCTTTTTCTTCGTTTCGTTTCGTTTTATTATTTTCGTTCCCCTCCTCCACCATTGTTTCCGTCCCCACAGTTTTTTTTTTTTTTTTTGCTCATTCCACACGTTCTGCCCAGACAAGACATGACATCCGACCGATCACAGTCAGCCTTTCGTCACCGTTCGCAGCGCCGACGGTGCCACAGTGAGACGGGTGTTCAGACCGACACGTTGCCATGATGCCCATAGACAGCTACTCAGGGCCGCCGGATCGGATCACATCACCGACAAACCGGCCATTTCACCGGGGGACACAGACAACCGCGTGTACGCCCATAACAACAAACAACGGCCGTCGTCGTCTACCGTCACTGAACCGAACACACGTGCACCTTGAATGACGACACCGGCGTGCGTGCGCACAACAATCAATCATTCAAATCAACTGCAGAAACGGCTATCAAAATCAAGGGCCAAATAAATGGGTACACCACCGTGCGTGTCGCCTACCCCACCCGCCCGTACAATTCTTGCGTCTTCTTAATGACTAGTAAAGACACGTCCATTTTTTTTTTTTTTTTTAAAACGTCACCAACACACCTCCACGCCGTACAGCAAAGGGAATAGTAGACGGCAACACAACATTTCACCCTCGCCATCATGTATGTATGATGTGACAACAAACAAACCCGCAGACGGCCCTAACGGTGACATCCAACAATCGCGAGGGGTTTCAATTGCAGTCACGTGACTAACCGGGCAGACAGAGACAAAGAAAGGAAAGGAATCAGCGACACAGACAACACCTCCTGTCTGTGTGTCGACAAACAACCAACCAACCAACCAACCACGCCACGACTCGCGAGCACGCATAACCACCACCAGCTGCTTCGCAACCAACCAAACCGGGTAGCTATGCGCCGCCTCACACAAACAACAATTCCGCTCTTCCCGCAAAGGCAATTTGGTGGCCCTGAAAAGGGCCGTTTTGCCGCTCTCGCAACGGAGGGGAGCTCCCTAGAGCCTTAACCCCCTCACTTGGAGCTCGTGTACTTGGTCACCGCCTTCGTGCCCTCGCTCACGGCGTGCTTGGCCAGCTCGCCAGGCAGCAAGAGCCGCACAGCCGTCTGGATCTCGCGGGACGTGATGGTCGAGCGCTTGTTGTAGTGCGCCAGGCGAGACGCCTCGGCCGCAATGCGCTCGAAAATGTCGTTCACGAAGCTGTTCATGATGCTCATCGCCTTCGACGAGATGCCCGTGTCGGGGTGCACCTGCTTCAGCACCTTGTAGATGTAGATGGCATAGCTCTCCTTCCTCTTGCGCTTCTTCTTCTTGTCGCCCTTCGAAATGTTCTTCTGCGCCTTGCCAGCCTTCTTGGCGGCCTTCCCGCTAGTCTTGGGCGGCATCTCGAACGTACAACAGCAAGCAGCAAGCGCTCCGCTCTAGTCAGCGTCTCCCCACACAGTGGCACCCGCCGCTACCGCAACACCCCACCTTTACCAGCTCGCCCTGTTGCGGCCGCCGACCAATGGGGCGCGCGCGCAACCGGCCGCCGCACCCGAGCCCATAAAGGGACCCCCACCCTAGTCCCGCACCTCCACCACCTCCACCACCACCAAGCCGATATCCAAGACCCACAGCGTCAAGGGTATTTCAATCACGGACATACTCGTCAACGGTCAGTGCCCCACCTCGCCCTCCTCCACACAACCAGGTTCCTGTCAACGGAGAATCGCCTAGGGAAGCCCCCCCATACTCACTAGAGCCCAGTCTGCGTGACACGACACAGAACGTCTCGGTGGAACAACTGGCAGCAACAGTAAAGGCCCTTCAGGCTCAGGTGAATCAACTGGCAAACATTTTGGCCACAATGACTCAACACCCCGCCGAACACTCATCGGCAGCAAAGCAGGCGCCCTCATCGGCGATGACATCAGGAAACCCAAACCCTCGACATGGATAGACGACCTAACATACAAGGTCTAAAAATGTGCGTCTTCAACGCAAACGGTCTATTCCAGCAAGCCCTCGAATTCAGGGAATTCATAAAAGAGGAAGACATTGACATATGCTTAGTGGCCGAAACACACCTGAAGCCAGGTGTAAGAGCATCTGTAGCTAACTACAACTGCTACAGACGCGATCGGCCTACCGCAGGAGGCGGGGTTGCAGTATATGTCAAACGAGGTATTAGACACCACCAAGTGTACCCACCAGCAACTCGCCAAATTGAAACAGTCGCAATAGAAATTGCCACTGTAACAGGGCCCCTCACAGTCGTTGCAGCCTACCGCCCCCCTTCCCAAACGTTAGAAGAAGAGGACATAGCTGCACTAGGGAGAATAAGAGGCAAGCTCCTAATAGGAGGAGACCTCAATGCCAAGCACGCAGACTGGCACTCACGAGTAAGCAACAGAGCTGGTCGACAACTGCAACGACTCGCGCGCATCCACCAGTTTCAGGTATGGGGCCCCGTGGAGCCCACCCATTTCCCAAACAACGGAAACAGGGCGGACGTCCTCGACATCGCACTCACGAAACACGTTACGGGTTTTGTGTCTGCCAATTCGATAAACAGGATGTCTTCAGACCACAATCCAGTTATCCTAGAGGTCGACATGGGAGAATGGCTCTCGCTCCCACAGCGCACCACAACTTACAAACGAACAAACTGGGAACAGTTCAGCAACGGAATAGCTGCTGAACTTGCCCAAGCCCCGCCTCCAACAGCAGAGACTGCTGAACAAGCGCTGGAAGACTTCACTAAAGCGATCCTGCAAGCAGCTGAGGAAGCAACACCTGCGCCAGCGGGAGCCCCCCGCTCCAGGCAGCTCCCTCAGCACCTGCTTGCCCAAATCAGACACAAAAACAGGATCGCCAAAGAATGGAAACTTACTAGGAACAAAAACACGAGGAGGCTGCTCAACAGACTACAACGAGAGTTGAAAGTTGCACTCACTGAGTATCGCAACCAGCAATGGTCAGAACGACTATCAACTCTCAAACTAGATGACCACAGCTTGTGGCAAGCCACGAAGCAGTTCACGAGAAGACGCGCAAAAATGCCCCCTCTGCATGGTGAACGTGGACTGCAATTCAGCACCGAAGACAAAGCAAATGCACTAGCAGACGTGTTCGAAAAACAATTTACGCCAGCAGAGGTACAGGACAGAGAACACGTCGCAATCGTCCGCAGACAACTGGCCACCTTTTTAGAGGCAGACGACGACGATGAATACACGCCGCACTTCAGTTCTGAAGATGTGGCTAGTGTCATCAAATCGCTGCCAACAAGAAAGGCACCAGGCCACGACCAGCTCACCAACGAACTATTAAAACATATCCCGCCCATGGCAATAACACACTTAGCAGATATCCTAAACGAAATTACGCGATCGCTAAAATTCCCGACACAGTGGAAACACGCTGAAGTAGTCTCGATCGCAAAACCTGGAAAAGACCCGGTGTTCCCGCAACACTACAGACCAATTAGTCTACTGCCTACCCTCAGTAAACTATACGAGCGTCTCCTCCTAGTACCGATACAGGATCACATCAGAAGAGAGCAAATCCTGCCCAAATTCCAGTTTGGGTTCCGCCCACAACATTCGGCCCCCCAACAAATAATGAGGGTAGTAGAAGCAGCCACAGAAAGCTTCAACCGCAAAGGCTATTGCGGGATCGTCCTACTAGACGTGGCAAAAGCCTTTGATTCAGTCTGGCACACCGGGCTTCTCCATAAAATGTACACCCAGGGCTTCCCCGGAAAGATTGTGAAACTTATAAAAAGCTATCTCTCCGGTAGGACATTCTCTGTAAAGGTAGAAACATCACTGTCAAGCAGGAGAAGAATACATGCAGGGGTACCACAGGGTTCGGTTCTTGGTCCAACCCTGTACAGTCTCTACACTGCGGATATACCAACCACCCAACACGTACAAACAGCACAGTATGCTGACGACACCGCATTCTTCTCCTGCTCAACAAACAGGAACCTGGTCACGAGACGTCTCCAAACCGCCCTAAATAAGACAGACGAATGGGCCAAACAATGGCGAATCTCACTAAACTCTGAGAAGACCCAAGCCATGCTAATGACTAGACGTCTCGGTAAACTTCGCCCCCCCAGAAGACCCTACCAAATGCTGCACCTGCAGGGCCAAAACCTCCCCTGGAGAAACACTGCGAGGTACCTCGGTGTGACACTAGACAAGCGCCTGACTTGGAAGTGCCACATCGAGGAGGTTCGCAAAAAGGCCCTAGGCAGGATGCAGATCCTCTACCCAATACTAAACAGTACAAGTTCCCTTGACCCAAGCACAGGAGTAGCCGTCTATCGAAGTCTAATTAGACCGATACTGGAGTATGCGTGCCCCGTATGGGGTTACGCTGCTAGATCGACGGTAGAACGGCTACAAAAGATTCAGAACAGAGCGCTCAGAAGAGCGCTACACACACCGCCGCGATTCCCGACGGAAGACCTCCACATAGCGGCAGACATCGAAAAATTAAACACGAGATTCCGAACCCTGGCGGAGCAGTTCTACGCCAACGCGGAAAGATCGCCAAACGATCTCATAAACTCACTTGGTCGGTACAACAACGTACCAGACCGGTATAAAAGACCAAAAGCAATACTCCTCGCATAACTAAAAGAGAAAAAAAAAAATAAATATTAAAAAAAATGACCGTTACTAATAAAGTGACAGAAAAGAATCCACAAGCACTCTAAAGAAAAGAACAAACAAAAAGACAAGCACATCCAACAAACCCCCCAGAAAATTGAAGGAAATGTCCGAATGGGACAAAAACCTTCTCAGAACACAACCTCTGAAGACAGAGGAAGAAATTAGAGTGAGCAGCAGCAGCAGCAGTCCCGCCGCCACGCACTCCGCTGCTCGACTCGCTGCGGCTCGCACCGTTACGTTACGTGTTTCAACTAGCCAAACGCCATGTCCGGACGCGGAAAGGGAGGCAAAGTCAAGGGCAAGTCAAAGTCCCGCTCAAGCAGGGCTGGGCTCCAGTTCCCGGTCGGCAGAATCCACCGCCTCCTGCGCAAGGGAAACTACGCCGAGCGCGTCGGCGCCGGGGCGCCCGTCTACCTCGCCGCCGTCATGGAGTACCTCGCGGCTGAGGTGCTCGAGCTGGCCGGAAACGCGGCCCGCGACAACAAGAAGACGCGCATCATCCCGCGCCACCTGCAGCTCGCCATCCGCAACGACGAGGAGCTCAACAAGCTCTTGTCGGGCGTCACCATCGCACAGGGTGGTGTCCTGCCCAACATCCAGGCCGTCCTGCTGCCAAAGAAGACCGAGAAGAAGGCCTAAACAGAGAGCGCGGCGCTGCGCTTGCGTGCTCCCTGCACGCAAACGCGCCTGCCTTTGCCTTGCCGGCTCGGCTCACAACAATCGGCCCTTTTCAGGGCCACCACACAAACCTACGTCCAAAGCAAAGTTTCCGTCGTCCGTGCTCGCCGCACTTTACACAACACGTCCACATACATACATTGCACAGCCAGCGCCGGCGCACGTCCGCCATCTTGTCCACAGCCCGTGTGGCCGAACGCGCACACATTTTGTCGTTTCTCTCTTTTTGTCTTTTTTGTTTCTGCACCCCTCCGCGCACGCACAGAGTCGCGTTCCAAACGACAACGACATCAATACACCGATAATGTGATGATCATTGTTAGCATTATAATGTTTCAATTAAAGGGGCGCGCGTGGCACAGACAAAAAAAACCAAACAGCTGATCCGATCGATCGATCGATCGATCCGGCCCGCCCGCCTATGCCCACGCCACAAACAAACAACAAACCACGCACACACTGGACTCAGCCGCGCCCATCGCGTCAAACTCAAAAACTAACGCACGCGCAGCAGCAACAACAACAACAACACGCACAGGCAACACAGACTCTTTCGCACTTTTCAATCTCCGAACAGTGTGGTGGCCCTGAAAAGGGCCGTTTTCGTCTCTCCCACCAAGCACGGGCACGGCACGGCCGCGGGAAGGCCACAACGCAGCACAGCACACCGGCTGGCTGGCTGCCTGCCTGCCTAACCGCCGAAACCGTACAGGGTGCGCCCCTGCCTCTTCAGGGCGTACACCACGTCCATGGCCGTCACAGTCTTGCGCTTGGCGTGCTCAGTGTACGTCACCGCGTCGCGGATCACGTTCTCCAGGAACACCTTCAGCACTCCGCGGGTCTCCTCGTAGATCAGACCAGAGATGCGCTTCACGCCGCCCCTGCGAGCCAGGCGGCGGATGGCGGGCTTCGTGATGCCCTGGATGTTGTCGCGCAACACCTTGCGGTGCCGCTTGGCGCCACCCTTGCCCAGCCCCTTTCCTCCCTTGCCGCGGCCTGTCATTCTTCTTCCTTCCTCCTCCTCAAAGCAAGCAAGCGAAAAAACACAAGCGCCAGCTCCTCACCCGGCGCTAGCGAGTCGGCTACGGTGCGAGCTCTCTGCCGCCGCCCCCCTATATAGACTCTGGCCCGCCCTCCCCCCACCACGCGCACCGAGGGCATATAAGCGCGGCGCGGGGCCGCGCGGGCCCGTTGTCAAGGCAGCACCGGACGCTTCGTGTACCGCACGCACCTCCACGCCGCTAACCGCTATGGCCCGCACAAAGCAAACGGCCCGCAAGTCCACCGGCGGAAAGGCGCCGCGCAAACAGCTCGCCACCAAGGCGGCGAGGAAGAGCGCGCCCGCCACCGGCGGCGTCAAGAAGCCCCACCGCTACAGGCCGGGCACCGTCGCCCTGCGGGAAATCAGGCGCTACCAGAAGAGCACAGAGCTGCTCATCCGCAAGCTGCCGTTCCAGCGCCTAGTGCGCGAGATCGCCCAGGACTTCAAGACCGACCTGCGCTTCCAGAGCTCCGCAGTCATGGCCCTGCAGGAGGCCAGCGAGGCCTACCTCGTCGGCCTCTTCGAAGACACCAACCTGTGCGCAATCCACGCCAAGCGCGTCACCATCATGCCCAAGGACATCCAGCTCGCGCGCCGCATCCGCGGCGAGCGCGCCTAGAAACCGCGCCGCGCACGCGCACGCGCGCCCGCCCAACAAAAACGGCCCTTTTCAGGGCCACTAACATCTCTCCGTCGCGAGCAAAACTTTTGTCGGTCTTGCCGCCCCGCAAAACAACAACAACCAATTCCCCTCCCGTCCACAGCCGCTCTCGCCAACAATCGACGTCACTCCCATCCCTCACAATACACACACACACACACACACACACACACACACACACACAACAGCCGGACGACGTCACCACACACCACGGGTGGCTGGCCGCCGCCGTCTCCGAGGCGCGCGCACGCTACGCTACACTACAACGTCAACGCCACCGCGCCTTCCCAATTCCCGCCGGCCACTTCCACGTCTCACGTCCCCCCGCCGCTTTGAGACAGAGAGAGACACAACACACACACAAAAGACACGACATCCGCAAAGCAAGCAAACACACAAACAAACAAGAGTCTCCAGAAACATACATGAGCAACCAAACGTCGGCCGCCGCAAAAAAAAAAAAAAAAAACAACTACAACAACAACAAAAACAAATAAAATAAAATAAAAAGACCAACAAACGGCCACAACCGCTCCGCTACCGCGCGCCGCCGCCTACCGCCACCGGCACCACAATCCAACCACCACGGCACGCAAACAGTACCCACAAGGGTCACACACAACCAACCAACCAACCACACCGGCGCATGCACGACAATCAACGCCTTCCCGACGTCCTTTGATGGCCCTGAGAAGGGCCGTTTTGGGCCGCGCGACAGCCGCAGCCGTGCCATCGCGCGCCACTAAGACGACGCGGGGGAGGGCGGTGGGGGACGACGGCGTCAAGCGCCAACCCCTCTCCCTTGCCTTTCTTTAACGTTACTACTTTACTTCTTCTTCTTGGGCGACGCCTTCGCCTTAGACGGCGTCGTCGCCTTCTTCGGGCGCGGCGCCTTCGGCTTCTTCGTCGGAACCTTGGCGGCCTTCTTCGCCTTCGACGGCGACTTGGCCTTGGCCGGCTTGGCCGCAGCCGCCTTCTTCGCACCCGCGGGAGCCGCCGACGCCGCAGACGCCTTCTTGGCGGCGCCCGCCTTCCGACCGGTCGCCGCCTTCACGCCACCAGCCTTCTTTGCGCCGGCCGCGCGGCCGCCCTTCTTCTCCTTGCTGGCCGGAGCGGCGCGCTTCTTCTTCGCACCGCCGGCACGGGCCTTGCCGCCCTCGGCCGCCCCGCCGCCGGCGCCGGCAAGCTTGAAAGAGCCGGACGCGCCCTTCCCCTTCGTCTGCACCAGCTCGCCAGCCACGACGGCCGACTTGAGGTACTTCTTGATAAAGGGCGCCAGCTTCTCCGCGTCCAGCTTGTAGTGCGCGGCAATGTACTTCTTGATCGCCTGCAGCGACGAGCCGCCGCGCTCCTTCAGACTCTTGATGGCGGCCGTCACCATCTCAGAGGTGCGCGGGTGCGCAGGCTTGGCGCGCGGCTTCTTCGCAGACGCCGCAGACTTGGCCTTCTTCGTCGTGCCGGTGGCGGCGGGTGCCGCAGCAGTCTCGTTCGTAGCCGCCTGATCTGCCATTATTTCGACGGACGACGCGCGTACACACAACAACAGAACAGCGAGAGAGCGGCGAGCACGGCAGAGAATAGCCGCCGCGCCGCCAGGCCCAGCCAGTGTCGCGGGCGGGCGCGGACGGCCGAGAGAGCGGCCGCCACTCTGCGCGCCGCCGCGCCGCGCCTCCCGCGCTTGCTACCGCCCAACGTCCGACAGCCTGTGCGGACCAGCCCCAAACCTGCGCCGCAACCACCCGCGCCATTCAAACCACCGAGGATGGGGCTACACACGGCCACACCACAGTCGCCAACCAGTCGCCACGGCAGCGCCGCAAACCACGGCCAAACTGCAGCTACCGCGCGCCACAGCCTGGCTCGGCCCGCCGAGAATCGCCGCCCCCGCCCAAATGCCGCCCCCACAGCCCCAGCCGACGACCCGCCACAATGGCCAAACCTTCGGCAAAACTGGCGCACCGTCGCCGCGCCAGCCCGGCCAGCGCGGCCGCCGCCACAGCCACACAAGCGGAGGCGTGCGGCGATGACGGCCGTGCAAACGCACCTCCGCCGCCCCATCGCCCTCCCACCGTTTCCCGATCGGCCCGCGGCCGTCGGGCCACCTCGCCCGCCAACATTCGCGCCCGTTTCTCACAACATTGCCCGCCGCAAAACAAAAACGAGCGCCGCCTGCGCAACATGGGCACCGGCCAACCGAGGCGCCGCCGCCCCTCGCCGCTTTCAGCGAGGGTGGCTAACCGCCATCCGCAACTACAGACGCACCGAATCTGCCTTCATCAAAAGCACACACCGACAGCCGACCTCTAACATTTAGACTCCGCAAGCCACCCAACGGTGTGTGGCGGAGGGCACTTCACGTGCCAATGTCATTTACCTCCCTTTGCTGTTCCAGTCGCGTATGGTTCGCGGGACGAACCGACAGTCTGCAAAAAAAAAAAAAAAACGCCTCCGTGCGCGCTCGAATCTCTCTAACCACATCCATTCGTGATCTCCTCGGGAGGTATACGCAATATATTCGATACCCCATCCAGAAACGCAATATCTCGAAACCTGGCGAGCAAGCTACACCGCGATGCAGAGCGCCTCTATTGCAGAGTCTGCCGCGTGGGTTTGTTAAACATCTCCGTAACGCTATCACGGTTACCAAATGACCCTGCGACGAAACGTTGGATCGTCTCCGTCGCCTCCGTCAACGCGACCTGGTACGGATCCCACACTGATGGGCAACACGCACGTATAGGTCGAACGAACGGGTGTTTTGTAAGCCACCTCCTCCTTTGTTGATGGACGACATTTGCTACGCATTCTCCCAATAAATCGCAACCTGGTACCCGCCTTACCAACAATTACTTTTGTTTGTTTTTTTTTTTTGTTTTTTTTTTTTAATATGATGATCATCCCACTCCCAATCACTCCGCACGCATACTCCCAGATATTTTACAGACGTAACTGCTACCAGTGTTTGTCCCGCTATCATATACTCAATCATACAATAAAGGGTCCTTCTTTCTATATTATTCGCAATACATGTTAAGGGACAGTTGCCACTCCCTGCACCACGTGCCTATCCGCTGCAGATCGTCCTGCATTTTTCGCTGCAACTTCTCTGTATACTACAGCATCATCCGCGAAAAGACGCATGCAACGTCCGACACTATCTACTAGGTCATTTATATACATTGTGTGTGAAGAGCAATGGGTCCCATAACACTCCCCTGTGGCACGCCAGAGGTTACTTTAACGTCTGTAGACGTCTCTCCATTGATAACACAACATGCTGTGTTCTGTTTGCTACAATCTCTTCAGTCCAGCCACACACTTGGTCCGACATTCTGCAGACACTTACTTTGTTTATCAGGCGACAGTGCGGAACTGTATCGAACGCCCTCCTTCCGGATGTCAACCAAAATGGCATCTACCTGGGAGCCTGTATCTAATATTTTCTGGGTCCCATGAACAAATAAAGCGCGTTGGGTCTCACACGATCGCTGTTTCCGGAATCCATGTTGATTCCTACATAGTAGACACTGGGTTTCCAAAAAACGACATGCTACTACTCGAGCATAAAACATGTTCTCAAATTCTACAACCGATCGACGTCACAGATATAGGGCCTATAGTTTTGCGCATCTGCTCGACGACCCTTCTTCAAGCCCGGGACTACCTGTGCTCTTTTCCAATCATTTGGAACCCTCCGTTCCTCTAGAGACTTGCGGTACACGGCTGTTAGGAGGTTCTGTCGCGTACTCTGTGTAGAATCGAATTGGTATCCCGTCGGGTCCAGTGGACGTTCCTCTGTTGAGTGATTCCAGTTGCTTTTCTATTCCTCCTTGGACACTTATTTCGATGTCAGCCATTTTTTCGTTTGTGCGAGAAGGAACTGCAGTGCGGTCGTCCTCCGTGACACAGCTTTTGGAAACAGGTGTTTAGTATTTCACAGCTTTACGCGTGTCATCCTCTGTTTCGAGCCGCTTACTACTGATTCAACGTACGACCACAACGTCCTAGGATTTGATTTGATTTCCTGTCACGTCGGTACATGGAATTGTACTTTCGCATTCACCGGACGCTTCACGCATAGCCCTCCTTACGCTAACTTTGGACATCGTTTAGCGTCTGTTTGTCTGAGAGGTTTTGGCTGCGTTTCAACTTTGAGTGAAGCTCTCTTTGCTTTCGCTATAGTTTCCTAAACTTTGGTTGTTGTACCGCGGTGGGTTTTTCCCATCCCTCGCAGTTTTACTCGGCACGTACCTGTCTAAGACGCATTTTACGATTGCCTTGCACTTTCTCCATAAACACTCAACATTGTCAGTGTCGGAGCAGACATTTGCGTTTGCATCTGCCTGGTAGTCTCAAATCTGCCTTCTATTACTCTTGCTAAACAGATAAACCTTCCTCCCTTTTTTTTTTTTTTTTTGTTTTTTTTTTTGTTTTTTTGTTTGTATATTCCTACTAACGTCCATATTCAGCGATGCTGCAACGGCCTCTTGTTCACTGGGTCCCTGTTCTGCACATACAGAGTCGACAAGTTCGGGGTCTGTTTGTCATCGGTAGGTCCACGATGTTATCTCCACGAGTCGGTTCTCTCTCTGTTTAATTGCTCGCGGCATTTTTCGTTCGGATGGTGCACTCAGTATACTGTCACTCGATGCTCTGTCCCTACCACCCGTCCTGAACATCTGGCACATTGAAATCTCCACCTAAGACTGTAACACGCTGCGGAAAGGAAAATGTATGTCCACATTTTCTCTCACTTGTTCGGCCACTAATGCTGCTGAGTCGCGAGGTCGGTAAAAGGAGCCAATTATCAACCTAGCTCGGCTGTTGAGTGTACCCTCCACCCACAATAGTTCACAGGAACCGTCCACCACTTCTACTTCACTACACAGGATAAACTACTACTAACAGCGACGAACCACTCCACCACCGGTTGCATGCACGCTATCCTTTCTAAAGCACCGTCTGTACCTATAACGATTGCAGCTTCGGCGCTTTCTATCAGCGCTTGACGTTCCGGTACTTTACCAACGCAGAGCTTCGACAGTTGACAATTACAATACCGATTGCCGCTTGGTCCCCGCATGTCCTGACCTTGCCCCGCGCCCGTTGCCCTTTCCGTACTTGCCCAAGGGCCATCCAACCTAAACAGAACCGCCCAGCCCACGCCACACAACCCCTGCTACCCGTGTAGCCGCTTGTTGCGTATAGTGGACTCCACCTAAGACTATATAACATAACATGCCCTAAGGCATTCGCGGTGTACACCACCCTAAGGTGAGGTTAGGTTAGGTGGACGTGGGTTAGGTTAAGGGTTACAGTTAGGTTAAGCGTCAAAGTTAGGTTAAGCGTTCGGACGTGAGGCGTCAGGTGGCCGCACCTACCTTTACGGCCGGACATCTTAGGTTAGAGGTTAGGTTAGGTTAAGGCGCCGAGAGGTCCGCGGTCAGGTTACGTTCACCTTCGGGCGCCACACGTAGGTTTCAAAGGTGTGTCGGTCGGTCGTCGGCAAGCCGCAAAAACTACAGACGACGTCGACCAAACCGCCGCAAGACCGAGCAGGAGGCAGATATAAAACACACACACACACACACACACACACACACACACACACACACACAAAAACAAAATTTAAACACCACCCACCGGCCAAAGGGCACCAAAAACCACAAACCCGAGCACCACGTCGACCAGAGGCAACCCGCCGCTCACGCGACATGGCTGGCAACTAAGGGGCAAACGGCAACGGCGCTTTCCGCACCGGGCCGGATGCACGTACGACAACACCGCTACCCGTACGCAGGCCTCCCATTGCACACAGCCGCTCTGTGTTTGAACATCATCAATGGCGCGCCCGCGGCTCGTCGCGGGCGCAGCCATAACGCCGCCACTTTTGCACCAACACATTCACGCACCGCAAAACAGCTCGCCGACACAGCACAGCCGACAAAACAAAAACAACCCGCGAGACGGGGGCGACAAACGACAACGATAACAACAACAACAGCAGCAAACAACTCGCACCAAGCGTCCAACAGGTAACAAACGGACAAGCACAGCCTCTGCTAACGGCCACGACGCCAGCGGCACACTGCTCCTTTCCCGCCACACTCGATTTCACAACGCACGCACGCGACCCCGTCAACGACACCGACACGACACACGACGGGCTCCCTTCCCGCAACCTACACCTTTCCGCCACTACGCACAGCTCCACCCGACGCGCCCGTCGCAACGACACTACTGCACGCACTATCCACCCGCCTCCTCCTCTCCCCCCCCCCCCCCCTTCCCGTACACAACAACACAGCCAAAAACAACACTCACGACCCAAACATACTAACGACATGGCACGTGCATCGGCGCACACCCCAACCAGTCACCGTCGACAACCACACGCAAGGCACGAAACCGGCGTCCTTCCACGTTGCCATCAAAGCTGCACAAACAACCACAGGAGGAACCACCAACAACGGCCCGCCCGCCCGCCCGCCCGCCCGCCCCAATATTCTCCCACCCTCACCTCACGCCGCAACCACCAAACGCACATTCCCGCTCGCTACCACACACCTCTCGGCAGCCGCTTCGCAAACACATGACGTGACGTGACATCATCACATCACGGGCTACGCACGCACACCGACCCACTTTCCTGCCCTTCGCCCTCTTCTTTCCGACGCCTGCCTTCGGCCGAGCACACGTACGTGGCACAACGCCCAACACAGTCACACACAGTCGACAGGCGCACGCCCAGGCACGCAACGACGCAGCGCAGCAAAGGCGCCCGCAACACATACCTCCTCTCTCTTCTCGCCGCCGCCGCCGACCGCCCGCCAGCCAGCCAGCCAGCCAGCCAGCCACTCGCAATGTGCACTGCCAACCAGCCACACGTCCACCGCGCCGCCTCCGACCACCCGCCAGGGGGCGCTCACGTCCGCGACAACAGCGCGGCCCGCCGCCGGGCGGGCCCAGCCGAACCCAGCCCAGCCGGCGCGCGCTGCTCTGCACTCGGCGCGCCACACATCCTGCTGCAGACCGGGCTCGTCTCTCTGTACGCGTCTGCCCGCATCTCGTCTTCCTGCGCATCAACACAACGAGGCCGCGTGAGCAAACCACCCCCCCCCCCCCCCCCGTCACAACGCCACATCACACACTGCCTTGTCTACCGCCGAAATGCACTCACCAGCCATCCGCTTCGTCTTCGTCTTGTTTACTCGTTGTTGTTGCAGCGGCGCACACAGCCCCGGCCGGCCGCATCCGAGGGTGGCCCGCCGCCAGCGTCTCCTCCTTGGGCACAGGTGCGGTGCCGTGCCGTGCCGTGCCGTGGCCGCCCATCCATCCAACCGCACGCATTTGCTGGCCGCCTCTGCTGCAGAAGAAGACAAAAAACGAAACGTACAAACATACACGCACCCACAGCGTGGCCACACACGGACGGGACCGACAGGCTCCAAGGCGACCAAAGGATAAAAACAAAATAAAAAAACAAAAACAAAAAGACGCAAAGCAAGCAACAAGCACAGGCTGTCGCCTCGCGCCTCTGTCCTTCCGCCCCCGCCCTTCTCTCCCACCACATGCCCACAAACACCACCGCCTCCCCCTCCCCGCACCTCCACATTCGCCCCCTCCATTTGTTCCTTTCTCGCTCTTCCCTTCTGTGTGTCTGCGTGCGTGCGCGGGCGGCGCCTCTCAACATCCGCCGGCCGTCCGTCCCGTTTTCGCCGTACCACACACGCCACCGCCTCCTCCCCGTCCACCACCGCCGCCCCTGTCCGCCCCGCACAACACCATACACCGCTGCTTGTCCTGGCCGTTGCCACCAAAGGCGCCAGCCGCAAACCGCGCCAACGCCGCAGCGCGCGTGCGTCCTTCCTTCTCCGTGCCGACGCGGCCTCTATTCCCGCACCCATTCGGCCGACGACACAGCCGTTGGGCTCCGCACTGCGCGTACCGGCGTTACGCACGCACACCCACCCCCCTCGCGAACGCACGACTCATTGTCTTTGTTGTTTCTCCTCTTTCTTAACGTCTTTGTTTGTTGTTTGTTGTTTGTTTTGTTTTTTGTTTTTTGTTTTTTTTTTTCGTTTTTCCCCACCGCCACATGTGACACAATGCCGCCCTCCACCTTTCGTTCGTGGTTGCTTGCTTGCTTGCTTTGTTTCTCTTTCTCATTGGTACACGTCCGACGCGCTCCATTTCCACCACACCACGGCCATCAGCCTCCTCAACGGGCAGGCGCAGTGTGCCATTCTCCGGCGCACAAGCACACCGCGCGGTACTGGCGCGGCTCGCTCTCCTCGCCCCCACGCCACGCCACGCCACGCCACCGGTGCGCAGCAGCACATGTGATGTCTCGCAACACGACACGCGGTGCGCACACCCCGACCACGCGGCTCTAAAGGCATGGCACCGGCGACATGCGCCGCCCCAGCCACGCATCCGTCGTCTCACGTTGTTCACTGCCAGCCGCGTCGGAGGCTACAACCGCAACCACCACAACAACGGTCCCCCTCCCGGCAACACATTTGTTGCACAAACAAACACAACCGCCGAGCGCAGCGCGAACCACCCACACGCGCCCTCCGCGTCTCCTTTCTCCTTTCGCCCCCTCCCATCTCCCGAATATGCCAGCAGCGCAGCGTTACGCGTGCCCCTCACCCGTCCACACTACCGCGAAACGAACACGCCTTCCGGGCCACCTGCAAGGGCACGCCCACCACCAAATACTGCCGTATTCACGGACGCAGTTCGCAACACGCAACGCACTCTCCACCTACCTTCTTTCTCTCGTCCCTTCTCTTTCAAAACAAAACAAACACACAAACCAACCACGGCTAACACACTTTTTCGCGACACCTTTGACTGCGTTATCTCGACCGTGACGGCAGCTATCGACCATCCATTCCCCACTACACACACACACACATCATTCGCTACACCGCACACGAAACGGCAAGGGCAAGGCACTCTCTCATAGATTCTTCCTCCGAGCCATATCGGGCGAACGTTGCATCCGGGAAGGCAATGCAATTCAGCCGTCACCACGGCCGACACTTGCAGCCGCGCCGTAAACGCATGTCAGTGCGGCTGCAATGCACGGGAACGTTCCGTTGCTCTAGACAGCGCCTCTCCGTTTTTCCCCTGTCTCGTTTTCCGGTGATTGCTTCTCCTTCTTCTTTTTCTTCGTTTCGTTTCGTTTTATTATTTTCGTTCCCCTCCTCCACCATTGTTTCCGTCCCCACAGTTTTTTTTTTTTTTTTTGCTCATTCCACACGTTCTGCCCAGACAAGACATGACATCCGACCGATCACAGTCAGCCTTTCGTCACCGTTCGCAGCGCCGACGGTGCCACAGTGAGACGGGTGTTCAGACCGACACGTTGCCATGATGCCCATAGACAGCTACTCAGGGCCGCCGGATCGGATCACATCACCGACAAACCGGCCATTTCACCGGGGGACACAGACAACCGCGTGTACGCCCATAACAACAAACAACGGCCGTCGTCGTCTACCGTCACTGAACCGAACACACGTGCACCTTGAATGACGACACCGGCGTGCGTGCGCACAACAATCAATCATTCAAATCAACTGCAGAAACGGCTATCAAAATCAAGGGCCAAATAAATGGGTACACCACCGTGCGTGTCGCCTACCCCACCCGCCCGTACAATTCTTGCGTCTTCTTAATGACTAGTAAAGACACGTCCATTTTTTTTTTTTTTTTTAAAACGTCACCAACACACCTCCACGCCGTACAGCAAAGGGAATAGTAGACGGCAACACAACATTTCACCCTCGCCATCATGTATGTATGATGTGACAACAAACAAACCCGCAGACGGCCCTAACGGTGACATCCAACAATCGCGAGGGGTTTCAATTGCAGTCACGTGACTAACCGGGCAGACAGAGACAAAGAAAGGAAAGGAATCAGCGACACAGACAACACCTCCTGTCTGTGTGTCGACAAACAACCAACCAACCAACCAACCACGCCACGACTCGCGAGCACGCATAACCACCACCAGCTGCTTCGCAACCAACCAAACCGGGTAGCTATGCGCCGCCTCACACAAACAACAATTCCGCTCTTCCCGCAAAGGCAATTTGGTGGCCCTGAAAAGGGCCGTTTTGCCGCTCTCGCAACGGAGGGGAGCTCCCTAGAGCCTTAACCCCCTCACTTGGAGCTCGTGTACTTGGTCACCGCCTTCGTGCCCTCGCTCACGGCGTGCTTGGCCAGCTCGCCAGGCAGCAAGAGCCGCACAGCCGTCTGGATCTCGCGGGACGTGATGGTCGAGCGCTTGTTGTAGTGCGCCAGGCGAGACGCCTCGGCCGCAATGCGCTCGAAAATGTCGTTCACGAAGCTGTTCATGATGCTCATCGCCTTCGACGAGATGCCCGTGTCGGGGTGCACCTGCTTCAGCACCTTGTAGATGTAGATGGCATAGCTCTCCTTCCTCTTGCGCTTCTTCTTCTTGTCGCCCTTCGAAATGTTCTTCTGCGCCTTGCCAGCCTTCTTGGCGGCCTTCCCGCTAGTCTTGGGCGGCATCTCGAACGTACAACAGCAAGCAGCAAGCGCTCCGCTCTAGTCAGCGTCTCCCCACACAGTGGCACCCGCCGCTACCGCAACACCCCACCTTTACCAGCTCGCCCTGTTGCGGCCGCCGACCAATGGGGCGCGCGCGCAACCGGCCGCCGCACCCGAGCCCATAAAGGGACCCCCACCCTAGTCCCGCCGCCACGCACTCCGCTGCTCGACTCGCTGCGGCTCGCACCGTTACGTTACGTGTTTCAACTAGCCAAACGCCATGTCCGGACGCGGAAAGGGAGGCAAAGTCAAGGGCAAGTCAAAGTCCCGCTCAAGCAGGGCTGGGCTCCAGTTCCCGGTCGGCAGAATCCACCGCCTCCTGCGCAAGGGAAACTACGCCGAGCGCGTCGGCGCCGGGGCGCCCGTCTACCTCGCCGCCGTCATGGAGTACCTCGCGGCTGAGGTGCTCGAGCTGGCCGGAAACGCGGCCCGCGACAACAAGAAGACGCGCATCATCCCGCGCCACCTGCAGCTCGCCATCCGCAACGACGAGGAGCTCAACAAGCTCTTGTCGGGCGTCACCATCGCACAGGGTGGTGTCCTGCCCAACATCCAGGCCGTCCTGCTGCCAAAGAAGACCGAGAAGAAGGCCTAAACAGAGAGCGCGGCGCTGCGCTTGCGTGCTCCCTGCACGCAAACGCGCCTGCCTTTGCCTTGCCGGCTCGGCTCACAACAATCGGCCCTTTTCAGGGCCACCACACAAACCTACGTCCAAAGCAAAGTTTCCGTCGTCCGTGCTCGCCGCACTTTACACAACACGTCCACATACATACATTGCACAGCCAGCGCCGGCGCACGTCCGCCATCTTGTCCACAGCCCGTGTGGCCGAACGCGCACACATTTTGTCGTTTCTCTCTTTTTGTCTTTTTTGTTTCTGCACCCCTCCGCGCACGCACAGAGTCGCGTTCCAAACGACAACGACATCAATACACCGATAATGTGATGATCATTGTTAGCATTATAATGTTTCAATTAAAGGGGCGCGCGTGGCACAGACAAAAAAAACCAAACAGCTGATCCGATCGATCGATCGATCGATCCGGCCCGCCCGCCTATGCCCACGCCACAAACAAACAACAAACCACGCACACACTGGACTCAGCCGCGCCCATCGCGTCAAACTCAAAAACTAACGCACGCGCAGCAGCAACAACAACAACAACACGCACAGGCAACACAGACTCTTTCGCACTTTTCAATCTCCGAACAGTGTGGTGGCCCTGAAAAGGGCCGTTTTCGTCTCTCCCACCAAGCACGGGCACGGCACGGCCGCGGGAAGGCCACAACGCAGCACAGCACACCGGCTGGCTGGCTGCCTGCCTGCCTAACCGCCGAAACCGTACAGGGTGCGCCCCTGCCTCTTCAGGGCGTACACCACGTCCATGGCCGTCACAGTCTTGCGCTTGGCGTGCTCAGTGTACGTCACCGCGTCGCGGATCACGTTCTCCAGGAACACCTTCAGCACTCCGCGGGTCTCCTCGTAGATCAGACCAGAGATGCGCTTCACGCCGCCCCTGCGAGCCAGGCGGCGGATGGCGGGCTTCGTGATGCCCTGGATGTTGTCGCGCAACACCTTGCGGTGCCGCTTGGCGCCACCCTTGCCCAGCCCCTTTCCTCCCTTGCCGCGGCCTGTCATTCTTCTTCCTTCCTCCTCCTCAAAGCAAGCAAGCGAAAAAACACAAGCGCCAGCTCCTCACCCGGCGCTAGCGAGTCGGCTACGGTGCGAGCTCTCTGCCGCCGCCCCCCTATATAGACTCTGGCCCGCCCTCCCCCCACCACGCGCACCGAGGGCATATAAGCGCGGCGCGGGGCCGCGCGGGCCCGTTGTCAAGGCAGCACCGGACGCTTCGTGTACCGCACGCACCTCCACGCCGCTAACCGCTATGGCCCGCACAAAGCAAACGGCCCGCAAGTCCACCGGCGGAAAGGCGCCGCGCAAACAGCTCGCCACCAAGGCGGCGAGGAAGAGCGCGCCCGCCACCGGCGGCGTCAAGAAGCCCCACCGCTACAGGCCGGGCACCGTCGCCCTGCGGGAAATCAGGCGCTACCAGAAGAGCACAGAGCTGCTCATCCGCAAGCTGCCGTTCCAGCGCCTAGTGCGCGAGATCGCCCAGGACTTCAAGACCGACCTGCGCTTCCAGAGCTCCGCAGTCATGGCCCTGCAGGAGGCCAGCGAGGCCTACCTCGTCGGCCTCTTCGAAGACACCAACCTGTGCGCAATCCACGCCAAGCGCGTCACCATCATGCCCAAGGACATCCAGCTCGCGCGCCGCATCCGCGGCGAGCGCGCCTAGAAACCGCGCCGCGCACGCGCACGCGCGCCCGCCCAACAAAAACGGCCCTTTTCAGGGCCACTAACATCTCTCCGTCGCGAGCAAAACTTTTGTCGGTCTTGCCGCCCCGCAAAACAACAACAACCAATTCCCCTCCCGTCCACAGCCGCTCTCGCCAACAATCGACGTCACTCCCATCCCTCACAATACACACACACACACACACACACACACACACACACACAACAGCCGGACGACGTCACCACACACCACGGGTGGCTGGCCGCCGCCGTCTCCGAGGCGCGCGCACGCTACGCTACACTACAACGTCAACGCCACCGCGCCTTCCCAATTCCCGCCGGCCACTTCCACGTCTCACGTCCCCCCGCCGCTTTGAGACAGAGAGAGACACAACACACACACAAAAGACACGACATCCGCAAAGCAAGCAAACACACAAACAAACAAGAGTCTCCAGAAACATACATGAGCAACCAAACGTCGGCCGCCGCAAAAAAAAAAAAAAAAAACAACTACAACAACAACAAAAACAAATAAAATAAAATAAAAAGACCAACAAACGGCCACAACCGCTCCGCTACCGCGCGCCGCCGCCTACCGCCACCGGCACCACAATCCAACCACCACGGCACGCAAACAGTACCCACAAGGGTCACACACAACCAACCAACCAACCACACCGGCGCATGCACGACAATCAACGCCTTCCCGACGTCCTTTGATGGCCCTGAGAAGGGCCGTTTTGGGCCGCGCGACAGCCGCAGCCGTGCCATCGCGCGCCACTAAGACGACGCGGGGGAGGGCGGTGGGGGACGACGGCGTCAAGCGCCAACCCCTCTCCCTTGCCTTTCTTTAACGTTACTACTTTACTTCTTCTTCTTGGGCGACGCCTTCGCCTTAGACGGCGTCGTCGCCTTCTTCGGGCGCGGCGCCTTCGGCTTCTTCGTCGGAACCTTGGCGGCCTTCTTCGCCTTCGACGGCGACTTGGCCTTGGCCGGCTTGGCCGCAGCCGCCTTCTTCGCACCCGCGGGAGCCGCCGACGCCGCAGACGCCTTCTTGGCGGCGCCCGCCTTCCGACCGGTCGCCGCCTTCACGCCACCAGCCTTCTTTGCGCCGGCCGCGCGGCCGCCCTTCTTCTCCTTGCTGGCCGGAGCGGCGCGCTTCTTCTTCGCACCGCCGGCACGGGCCTTGCCGCCCTCGGCCGCCCCGCCGCCGGCGCCGGCAAGCTTGAAAGAGCCGGACGCGCCCTTCCCCTTCGTCTGCACCAGCTCGCCAGCCACGACGGCCGACTTGAGGTACTTCTTGATAAAGGGCGCCAGCTTCTCCGCGTCCAGCTTGTAGTGCGCGGCAATGTACTTCTTGATCGCCTGCAGCGACGAGCCGCCGCGCTCCTTCAGACTCTTGATGGCGGCCGTCACCATCTCAGAGGTGCGCGGGTGCGCAGGCTTGGCGCGCGGCTTCTTCGCAGACGCCGCAGACTTGGCCTTCTTCGTCGTGCCGGTGGCGGCGGGTGCCGCAGCAGTCTCGTTCGTAGCCGCCTGATCTGCCATTATTTCGACGGACGACGCGCGTACACACAACAACAGAACAGCGAGAGAGCGGCGAGCACGGCAGAGAATAGCCGCCGCGCCGCTTTTTTTTTTTTTTTTTTTTTTTTTTTTTTTTTTTTTTTTTTTTTGTGTGTGTTGAAGGCAAGGGTGCTATCGCCTGGGGCGATTGGTCCCTCTTGTGTGCTGGTAGGGTTACTTAATTGGGGTCACTATTTATTTATAAATAGGGGCACCATTTTTATTCTTTGGAGGTCCCTTTGGGCACTGATTTGGTCCTTTAGGGCCTCGTTAGTGGTCTTCATTTGGTCATGGCCTATTTCTCTTCTGCTTTTTGTGGTTTCATTTATCTATCCTAACATTCTTGATCCTATGTACTAAACACACTTTCTTGCTGTTCTGACCTATATTTCTATCTACAGTTGCTTGATGTTTCTAACCTATGTAATATCTATCCTTACTTGCTGTTTCTAACCTATGTATTACCTACGCTTGCTTGAACATTCTTGATCCTATGTACTAAACACACTTTCTTGCTGTTCTGACCTATATTTCTATCTACAGTTGCTTGATGTTTCTAACCTATGTAATATCTATCCTTACTTGCTGTTTCTAACCTATGTATTACCTACGCTTTCTTGATGTTTCCACCTAGATCTCGTCCTGGCTCTCTTGATGTTTCCATTATATTCTACAGTAGTCATCCTAGTCTCTTAGTTGCGAATGATGGTCAATGGCACCCTGATTTTGTGCCAGGGTGCTGGTTCGTACGTGGCGATCTCCTCTAACTGATTAAGGTCAGGTCTGAGTCTGTTTACCTTATCCACTAGTCTCGTTGTTGCCTCCTTTACGAGTTCAGCCATTCTTGGCATCTCCAGTTCCCTGTGAACTCTGTCGGTGCCAGTCCATGGAGGGGCATTCAAGATCAGTTTCAGGCACCTGTTTTGCAGCGTCTGGAGCTTTTCGAGGTTGGTTCTGCATGTGATGCCCCAGGAGGAGCATCCATATAACATGGCTGGTAATATAATTGTTTTGTAAATTTTTAGTTTCGTCACTGGCAGCATGTCTTTGCTAGCCAAGATGGGGTATAAGGCATGGATGGCTTTGGTGGTCTTTGTTTTCTTGTCCTCCAAGTGTGTTTTGAAGGTCATTTTTCTGTCTAGGGTGACACCTAGATAGCGGACTGTTTGTTTCCAGGGGATCCGCTCTCCATTGATTTCTACTCTTTCATGGAGTTCCGGGCGTCGTCTGGTAAATAGAATGGCCTCGGTTTTTGCCGCATTTATTTTTATCCGGTTTAGTCTCGCCCATGTTTCGGTTAGGTCGACTTGCTCTTGCAGCTTCCGGATCGTGGTATCCAACCTTCTGTTGCTGGCCAGTAGGGCCGTGTCGTCGGCGAACTGGGCCAGTACTGTGTCCTGGGTTTTTGGTAGGTCGTTCACGTACACTGTGAACAGTGTTGGTGAGATGACTGATCCTTGTGGGATGCCCTCGTGGAGGGTTTTTATTTCCGATCTTTTCCCGTTTATGGCCACAAAACATCTTCTATTCGTCAGGTAGTCGTCTATCAGTTTAAGGTAGCAGCGGGGGAGATCCGTGTCCTCATATAGTTTAACTAGCAGGTTATCTCTCCATACTTTGTCGTAGGCTTTTTCCACGTCCAGAAGGATTGCCGCCGTGAATCTGGAGAGGTTCATGTTTTTCGTGATGAACTCCGTTATCCTGAGGAGTTGCAGTTCCGCTGACAGGGTTTCCTGATAGGCGAACTGTTCCCTGCGTATGACGTGGTTGTCTAGAAGGGGTTGCCTGATTCGTGGGAGTATTACCCGTTCCAGCACTTTAGACATCGTTGGTAGCAGGCTTATAGGGCGGTGGTTTTCTGGTTTTGTGAGATCCTTGCCTTTCTTTGGGATGGGGACGATTTTGCACACTTTCCACACGTCAGGGAAGTGACTTTTCTGAAGGCATGCATTGATTATGCGGGTGAGCAGTACGAGCGGCTTACGCGGTAGGTGTTTCAGTTGTTCATTGGACACCTTGTCTGGTCCAGGCGCGGAATTGTTGTTTAGTCGCCGTATAATCGTGCGGACTTCACCTGTGGTTGCTAATTCTGCTGTGTCGTTAATTGGATTTGACCTGATTTGCTGAATTGTTGTTTGGATTCTTCTGTTAAACTCTTCTTCGTCGGGTAGTTGTGCTGCTCTCTGCTCCACTCTGTTTTGTAGTTCGTAAGTGGAGGCAAAAAGTTCCGCCTGCCTAAGATCGTCAAAGACCATGTTGTTTTCGTCCTTGAGGGCCGGTTTGCGGTGTTTTTGTGTCCGTAGATTCTTTATGAGCTTCCAGTCGTCTCGCAGGCGTAGTTGGAGTGCCGACATCCTGTCCTCCCAGACCTCTGCCTTCCACTCTTTTGCTCGTTTGTGGATTACCCGTGTGAGCCTGTTGACTTCCCTCCTTGCTTGTGGGTCCCTGGTGCGGATCCATCTGCGACGTTCCTGGTTTTTCAGGTATTTGAGGTCCTGAATTAGTGGTGGGAGTGTGTTGTGTTTGACCTCTAGGAATGTTGTTTTGCTGGACGCTCGTTTGTAGGCTGTGCTTATCTTGTCTGTGATGGTGGTGATGGCTTCTTCTATTTGTTGTTCTGTGTTTAGCGCTGCTGTGGGCGTGACATTGTTGTTTAGCCACCGTTCATATTGTGCCCAGTCGACGTTGATGGTTTGTCGTGGTCGTGGGGGTTCCATTGCGTCACCGATGTGGCCTATTACTGGAAGGTGGTCTGATGTTAGCGCATTTCGTACTTGCAGGTTCAGTTCTGGATCTAAGTTCTTCGTAATGCAGATGTCAAGTACGTCTGGCCGGTGGAGGCTGTTGAAGGGGATGTATGTTATGTCTTTCGGGGCTGTTACTGCTGCGTTGAGGCGACCTTGTAGTTCATGGAGTCTTTCACCTCTTGTATTGCTCCTTCTGCTGTTCCAGGTTTCGTTCTTCGCATTAAGGTCTCCACATAGGAGGACCCGTTCGTGGTTGTCGAAAATCCACGTGAGATCATGTTCATGGAGTTCTGCTCTGGGGCTGATGTATGCAGCTACTAGGGCTATTTTTCCTTGTGCCGTTTCTATATGCACAATTGTGGCCTCAAGTGAGTGCATCGGCGGCGTGATCTCAGGGTGGTGGGTGATGTGGGGACGGATGTATATGGCTGTGCCTCCGCCCCTCCTGTTGACTCTATCTGTCCTGTGGCATATCATGTTGCGGAGGTTTAGCGTTGCGTTTTGTTGTAAGTGGGTTTCAGTGACGAAGAGGACGTCTATCTTCTGCTCTTCAACGAATTCGTTGAGTAGTTCTCTTTTGTTGGCAATTCCATTTGCATTGAAATTGCAGAATCGGAGGTGTTTCTTCTTTGATGGCCTAAAATCCATTGAAGGTGCCGAAGATAGTCATCATTCCTCCAATGACGGTTGTGATCTTGGACATAATGTCCGGTGCCTGAGTAAAGTTGTTCATGAGCGTTGTTAGTTGTTGTAATATGTTTGAGGATTGGACTTTGTCCCATATTGTTTTTAGCTTGTTGACAAAGCTGAGGATTGATTCTAGGCCATTATTGTTGGCAGTGGCGTTGTTGTTTTGCGGCGGCAGGGTTGCCCAGTTTCTTCTTCCTGATCGGCTGGCTTCTGCTGGTGTGGGCATTGCCGTTGGTCGAATTGTCGGTCTGGGTGCAGGTGCTTGTCTTTCTGGTCGCTGTTTGTTGTATGCTTCGATGGCCTTTTGGTATTCTTCACAGCCTCTGAATGAAGCTGGGTGGCCATCTTTGTTGCAATTTACACAGTGAGGAGCTCCCTCTTTCGGTAATGGGCACTGGAATGCTCTGTGGTCCCCGCCACATCGGACGCACCGCGTCGGCATGTTGCAGTAATTTGCTGTGTGGAAGAACCCCTGGCACTTTTTGCACTGTGGGGGGCCTTCTCTGCTTTTGTATGATTCTACCGTAATTTTGGTGTCCAGTAGGTATCTCGTATTATATATTGCCTCGTTTTCTGGGTTTTTCTCTAATGTTACACAGAAGACATCCATTGGACGTAACTCCTTCGTGTTTTCGTCCCTCTTTTTGTACTGGTGTATGTTGGTTGTGGCGAAGTTGTGTTGTTGTAGTTCTTCTTCTATTTCTTGTTCCTTGACGGTGTTTGGTAGGCCCTTTATGACCACTTTCAGTTGTCTGTCGGCTTGTGGCTGGTGGGTGAAGTTTCCGATTCGGTGGTGGTTAAAGAATTCCAGCGCTGTGCGTTGGTCCTTTATCGATTCAAAATGGTATTTGATCGATTTTCCTTTATGGATGGCCTTGATGGGGCCTTCCATATATTGCTTTAGGGTTTTGTTCAGGGTTAGATAGTGCCCTGGATATTCAATTGTAATCGGCGGGACGCGTGGTCTTTTTGGGACCGCTCGTTGCGCCGGTGCGGTTGTGGTCTGCTGTTGAGGTGTGGGGTCCGCTGTTGTGTTGTTTGCGGCCTCCAGATTGGTGGTGTTGTCATTCAGCGCGTCCGCCGCGCCGCCAGGCCCAGCCAGTGTCGCGGGCGGGCGCGGACGGCCGAGAGAGCGGCCGCCACTCTGCGCGCCGCCGCGCCGCGCCTCCCGCGCTTGCTACCGCCCAACGTCCGACAGCCTGTGCGGACCAGCCCCAAACCTGCGCCGCAACCACCCGCGCCATTCAAACCACCGAGGATGGGGCTACACACGGCCACACCACAGTCGCCAACCAGTCGCCACGGCAGCGCCGCAAACCACGGCCAAACTGCAGCTACCGCGCGCCACAGCCTGGCTCGGCCCGCCGAGAATCGCCGCCCCCGCCCAAATGCCGCCCCCACAGCCCCAGCCGACGACCCGCCACAATGGCCAAACCTTCGGCAAAACTGGCGCACCGTCGCCGCGCCAGCCCGGCCAGCGCGGCCGCCGCCACAGCCACACAAGCGGAGGCGTGCGGCGATGACGGCCGTGCAAACGCACCTCCGCCGCCCCATCGCCCTCCCACCGTTTCCCGATCGGCCCGCGGCCGTCGGGCCACCTCGCCCGCCAACATTCGCGCCCGTTTCTCACAACATTGCCCGCCGCAAAACAAAAACGAGCGCCGCCTGCGCAACATGGGCACCGGCCAACCGAGGCGCCGCCGCCCCTCGCCGCTTTCAGCGAGGGTGGCTAACCGCCATCCGCAACTACAGACGCACCGAATCTGCCTTCATCAAAAGCACACACCGACAGCCGACCTCTAACATTTAGACTCCGCAAGCCACCCAACGGTGTGTGGCGGAGGGCACTTCACGTGCCAATGTCATTTACCTCCCTTTGCTGTTCCAGTCGCGTATGGTTCGCGGGACGAACCGACAGTCTGCAAAAAAAAAAAAAAAACGCCTCCGTGCGCGCTCGAATCTCTCTAACCACATCCATTCGTGATCTCCTCGGGAGGTATACGCAATATATTCGATACCCCATCCAGAAACGCAATATCTCGAAACCTGGCGAGCAAGCTACACCGCGATGCAGAGCGCCTCTATTGCAGAGTCTGCCGCGTGGGTTTGTTAAACATCTCCGTAACGCTATCACGGTTACCAAATGACCCTGCGACGAAACGTTGGATCGTCTCCGTCGCCTCCGTCAACGCGACCTGGTACGGATCCCACACTGATGGGCAACACGCACGTATAGGTCGAACGAACGGGTGTTTTGTAAGCCACCTCCTCCTTTGTTGATGGACGACATTTGCTACGCATTCTCCCAATAAATCGCAACCTGGTACCCGCCTTACCAACAATTACTTTTGTTTTTTTTTTTTTTTGTTTTTTTTTTTTAATATGATGATCATCCCACTCCCAATCACTCCGCACGCATACTCCCAGATATTTTACAGACGTAACTGCTACCAGTGTTTGTCCCGCTATCATATACTCAATCATACAATAAAGGGTCCTTCTTTCTATATTATTCGCAATACATGTTAAGGGACAGTTGCCACTCCCTGCACCACGTGCCTATCCGCTGCAGATCGTCCTGCATTTTTCGCTGCAACTTCTCTGTATACTACAGCATCATCCGCGAAAAGACGCATGCAACGTCCGACACTATCTACTAGGTCATTTATATACATTGTGTGTGAAGAGCAATGGGTCCCATAACACTCCCCTGTGGCACGCCAGAGGTTACTTTAACGTCTGTAGACGTCTCTCCATTGATAACACAACATGCTGTGTTCTGTTTGCTACAATCTCTTCAGTCCAGCCACACACTTGGTCCGACATTCTGCAGACACTTACTTTGTTTATCAGGCGACAGTGCGGAACTGTATCGAACGCCCTCCTTCCGGATGTCAACCAAAATGGCATCTACCTGGGAGCCTGTATCTAATATTTTCTGGGTCCCATGAACAAATAAAGCGCGTTGGGTCTCACACGATCGCTGTTTCCGGAATCCATGTTGATTCCTACATAGTAGACACTGGGTTTCCAAAAAACGACATGCTACTACTCGAGCATAAAACATGTTCTCAAATTCTACAACCGATCGACGTCACAGATATAGGGCCTATAGTTTTGCGCATCTGCTCGACGACCCTTCTTCAAGCCCGGGACTACCTGTGCTCTTTTCCAATCATTTGGAACCCTCCGTTCCTCTAGAGACTTGCGGTACACGGCTGTTAGGAGGTTCTGTCGCGTACTCTGTGTAGAATCGAATTGGTATCCCGTCGGGTCCAGTGGACGTTCCTCTGTTGAGTGATTCCAGTTGCTTTTCTATTCCTCCTTGGACACTTATTTCGATGTCAGCCATTTTTTCGTTTGTGCGAGAAGGAACTGCAGTGCGGTCGTCCTCCGTGACACAGCTTTTGGAAACAGGTGTTTAGTATTTCACAGCTTTACGCGTGTCATCCTCTGTTTCGAGCCGCTTACTACTGATTCAACGTACGACCACAACGTCCTAGGATTTGATTTGATTTCCTGTCACGTCGGTACATGGAATTGTACTTTCGCATTCACCGGACGCTTCACGCATAGCCCTCCTTACGCTAACTTTGGACATCGTTTAGCGTCTGTTTGTCTGAGAGGTTTTGGCTGCGTTTCAACTTTGAGTGAAGCTCTCTTTGCTTTCGCTATAGTTTCCTAAACTTTGGTTGTTGTACCGCGGTGGGTTTTTCCCATCCCTCGCAGTTTTACTCGGCACGTACCTGTCTAAGACGCATTTTACGATTGCCTTGCACTTTCTCCATAAACACTCAACATTGTCAGTGTCGGAGCAGACATTTGCGTTTGCATCTGCCTGGTAGTCTCAAATCTGCCTTCTATTACTCTTGCTAAACAGATAAACCTTCCTCCCTTTTTTTTTTTTTTTTTTGTTTTTTTTTTTGTTTTTTTGTTTGTATATTCCTACTAACGTCCATATTCAGCGATGCTGCAACGGCCTCTTGTTCACTGGGTCCCTGTTCTGCACATACAGAGTCGACAAGTTCGGGGTCTGTTTGTCATCGGTAGGTCCACGATGTTATCTCCACGAGTCGGTTCTCTCTCTGTTTAATTGCTCGCGGCATTTTTCGTTCGGATGGTGCACTCAGTATACTGTCACTCGATGCTCTGTCCCTACCACCCGTCCTGAACATCTGGCACATTGAAATCTCCACCTAAGACTGTAACACGCTGCGGAAAGGAAAATGTATGTCCACATTTTCTCTCACTTGTTCGGCCACTAATGCTGCTGAGTCGCGAGGTCGGTAAAAGGAGCCAATTATCAACCTAGCTCGGCTGTTGAGTGTACCCTCCACCCACAATAGTTCACAGGAACCGTCCACCACTTCTACTTCACTACACAGGATAAACTACTACTAACAGCGACGAACCACTCCACCACCGGTTGCATGCACGCTATCCTTTCTAAAGCACCGTCTGTACCTATAACGATTGCAGCTTCGGCGCTTTCTATCAGCGCTTGACGTTCCGGTACTTTACCAACGCAGAGCTTCGACAGTTGACAATTACAATACCGATTGCCGCTTGGTCCCCGCATGTCCTGACCTTGCCCCGCGCCCGTTGCCCTTTCCGTACTTGCCCAAGGGCCATCCAACCTAAACAGAACCGCCCAGCCCACGCCACACAACCCCTGCTACCCGTGTAGCCGCTTGTTGCGTATAGTGGACTCCACCTAAGACTATATAACATAACATGCCCTAAGGCATTCGCGGTGTACACCACCCTAAGGTGAGGTTAGGTTAGGTGGACGTGGGTTAGGTTAAGGGTTACAGTTAGGTTAAGCGTCAAAGTTAGGTTAAGCGTTCGGACGTGAGGCGTCAGGTGGCCGCACCTACCTTTACGGCCGGACATCTTAGGTTAGAGGTTAGGTTAGGTTAAGGCGCCGAGAGGTCCGCGGTCAGGTTACGTTCACCTTCGGGCGCCACACGTAGGTTTCAAAGGTGTGTCGGTCGGTCGTCGGCAAGCCGCAAAAACTACAGACGACGTCGACCAAACCGCCGCAAGACCGAGCAGGAGGCAGATATAAAACACACACACACACACACACACACACACACACACACACACACACAAAAACAAAATTTAAACACCACCCACCGGCCAAAGGGCACCAAAAACCACAAACCCGAGCACCACGTCGACCAGAGGCAACCCGCCGCTCACGCGACATGGCTGGCAACTAAGGGGCAAACGGCAACGGCGCTTTCCGCACCGGGCCGGATGCACGTACGACAACACCGCTACCCGTACGCAGGCCTCCCATTGCACACAGCCGCTCTGTGTTTGAACATCATCAATGGCGCGCCCGCGGCTCGTCGCGGGCGCAGCCATAACGCCGCCACTTTTGCACCAACACATTCACGCACCGCAAAACAGCTCGCCGACACAGCACAGCCGACAAAACAAAAACAACCCGCGAGACGGGGGCGACAAACGACAACGATAACAACAACAACAGCAGCAAACAACTCGCACCAAGCGTCCAACAGGTAACAAACGGACAAGCACAGCCTCTGCTAACGGCCACGACGCCAGCGGCACACTGCTCCTTTCCCGCCACACTCGATTTCACAACGCACGCACGCGACCCCGTCAACGACACCGACACGACACACGACGGGCTCCCTTCCCGCAACCTACACCTTTCCGCCACTACGCACAGCTCCACCCGACGCGCCCGTCGCAACGACACTACTGCACGCACTATCCACCCGCCTCCTCCTCTCCCCCCCCCCCCCCCTTCCCGTACACAACAACACAGCCAAAAACAACACTCACGACCCAAACATACTAACGACATGGCACGTGCATCGGCGCACACCCCAACCAGTCACCGTCGACAACCACACGCAAGGCACGAAACCGGCGTCCTTCCACGTTGCCATCAAAGCTGCACAAACAACCACAGGAGGAACCACCAACAACGGCCCGCCCGCCCGCCCGCCCGCCCGCCCCAATATTCTCCCACCCTCACCTCACGCCGCAACCACCAAACGCACATTCCCGCTCGCTACCACACACCTCTCGGCAGCCGCTTCGCAAACACATGACGTGACGTGACATCATCACATCACGGGCTACGCACGCACACCGACCCACTTTCCTGCCCTTCGCCCTCTTCTTTCCGACGCCTGCCTTCGGCCGAGCACACGTACGTGGCACAACGCCCAACACAGTCACACACAGTCGACAGGCGCACGCCCAGGCACGCAACGACGCAGCGCAGCAAAGGCGCCCGCAACACATACCTCCTCTCTCTTCTCGCCGCCGCCGCCGACCGCCCGCCAGCCAGCCAGCCAGCCAGCCAGCCACTCGCAATGTGCACTGCCAACCAGCCACACGTCCACCGCGCCGCCTCCGACCACCCGCCAGGGGGCGCTCACGTCCGCGACAACAGCGCGGCCCGCCGCCGGGCGGGCCCAGCCGAACCCAGCCCAGCCGGCGCGCGCTGCTCTGCACTCGGCGCGCCACACATCCTGCTGCAGACCGGGCTCGTCTCTCTGTACGCGTCTGCCCGCATCTCGTCTTCCTGCGCATCAACACAACGAGGCCGCGTGAGCAAACCACCCCCCCCCCCCCCCCCGTCACAACGCCACATCACACACTGCCTTGTCTACCGCCGAAATGCACTCACCAGCCATCCGCTTCGTCTTCGTCTTGTTTACTCGTTGTTGTTGCAGCGGCGCACACAGCCCCGGCCGGCCGCATCCGAGGGTGGCCCGCCGCCAGCGTCTCCTCCTTGGGCACAGGTGCGGTGCCGTGCCGTGCCGTGCCGTGGCCGCCCATCCATCCAACCGCACGCATTTGCTGGCCGCCTCTGCTGCAGAAGAAGACAAAAAACGAAACGTACAAACATACACGCACCCACAGCGTGGCCACACACGGACGGGACCGACAGGCTCCAAGGCGACCAAAGGATAAAAACAAAATAAAAAAACAAAAACAAAAAGACGCAAAGCAAGCAACAAGCACAGGCTGTCGCCTCGCGCCTCTGTCCTTCCGCCCCCGCCCTTCTCTCCCACCACATGCCCACAAACACCACCGCCTCCCCCTCCCCGCACCTCCACATTCGCCCCCTCCATTTGTTCCTTTCTCGCTCTTCCCTTCTGTGTGTCTGCGTGCGTGCGCGGGCGGCGCCTCTCAACATCCGCCGGCCGTCCGTCCCGTTTTCGCCGTACCACACACGCCACCGCCTCCTCCCCGTCCACCACCGCCGCCCCTGTCCGCCCCGCACAACACCATACACCGCTGCTTGTCCTGGCCGTTGCCACCAAAGGCGCCAGCCGCAAACCGCGCCAACGCCGCAGCGCGCGTGCGTCCTTCCTTCTCCGTGCCGACGCGGCCTCTATTCCCGCACCCATTCGGCCGACGACACAGCCGTTGGGCTCCGCACTGCGCGTACCGGCGTTACGCACGCACACCCACCCCCCTCGCGAACGCACGACTCATTGTCTTTGTTGTTTCTCCTCTTTCTTAACGTCTTTGTTTGTTGTTTGTTGTTTGTTTTGTTTTTTGTTTTTTGTTTTTTTTTTTCGTTTTTCCCCACCGCCACATGTGACACAATGCCGCCCTCCACCTTTCGTTCGTGGTTGCTTGCTTGCTTGCTTTGTTTCTCTTTCTCATTGGTACACGTCCGACGCGCTCCATTTCCACCACACCACGGCCATCAGCCTCCTCAACGGGCAGGCGCAGTGTGCCATTCTCCGGCGCACAAGCACACCGCGCGGTACTGGCGCGGCTCGCTCTCCTCGCCCCCACGCCACGCCACGCCACGCCACCGGTGCGCAGCAGCACATGTGATGTCTCGCAACACGACACGCGGTGCGCACACCCCGACCACGCGGCTCTAAAGGCATGGCACCGGCGACATGCGCCGCCCCAGCCACGCATCCGTCGTCTCACGTTGTTCACTGCCAGCCGCGTCGGAGGCTACAACCGCAACCACCACAACAACGGTCCCCCTCCCGGCAACACATTTGTTGCACAAACAAACACAACCGCCGAGCGCAGCGCGAACCACCCACACGCGCCCTCCGCGTCTCCTTTCTCCTTTCGCCCCCTCCCATCTCCCGAATATGCCAGCAGCGCAGCGTTACGCGTGCCCCTCACCCGTCCACACTACCGCGAAACGAACACGCCTTCCGGGCCACCTGCAAGGGCACGCCCACCACCAAATACTGCCGTATTCACGGACGCAGTTCGCAACACGCAACGCACTCTCCACCTACCTTCTTTCTCTCGTCCCTTCTCTTTCAAAACAAAACAAACACACAAACCAACCACGGCTAACACACTTTTTCGCGACACCTTTGACTGCGTTATCTCGACCGTGACGGCAGCTATCGACCATCCATTCCCCACTACACACACACACACATCATTCGCTACACCGCACACGAAACGGCAAGGGCAAGGCACTCTCTCATAGATTCTTCCTCCGAGCCATATCGGGCGAACGTTGCATCCGGGAAGGCAATGCAATTCAGCCGTCACCACGGCCGACACTTGCAGCCGCGCCGTAAACGCATGTCAGTGCGGCTGCAATGCACGGGAACGTTCCGTTGCTCTAGACAGCGCCTCTCCGTTTTTCCCCTGTCTCGTTTTCCGGTGATTGCTTCTCCTTCTTCTTTTTCTTCGTTTCGTTTCGTTTTATTATTTTCGTTCCCCTCCTCCACCATTGTTTCCGTCCCCACAGTTTTTTTTTTTTTTTTTGCTCATTCCACACGTTCTGCCCAGACAAGACATGACATCCGACCGATCACAGTCAGCCTTTCGTCACCGTTCGCAGCGCCGACGGTGCCACAGTGAGACGGGTGTTCAGACCGACACGTTGCCATGATGCCCATAGACAGCTACTCAGGGCCGCCGGATCGGATCACATCACCGACAAACCGGCCATTTCACCGGGGGACACAGACAACCGCGTGTACGCCCATAACAACAAACAACGGCCGTCGTCGTCTACCGTCACTGAACCGAACACACGTGCACCTTGAATGACGACACCGGCGTGCGTGCGCACAACAATCAATCATTCAAATCAACTGCAGAAACGGCTATCAAAATCAAGGGCCAAATAAATGGGTACACCACCGTGCGTGTCGCCTACCCCACCCGCCCGTACAATTCTTGCGTCTTCTTAATGACTAGTAAAGACACGTCCATTTTTTTTTTTTTTTTTAAAACGTCACCAACACACCTCCACGCCGTACAGCAAAGGGAATAGTAGACGGCAACACAACATTTCACCCTCGCCATCATGTATGTATGATGTGACAACAAACAAACCCGCAGACGGCCCTAACGGTGACATCCAACAATCGCGAGGGGTTTCAATTGCAGTCACGTGACTAACCGGGCAGACAGAGACAAAGAAAGGAAAGGAATCAGCGACACAGACAACACCTCCTGTCTGTGTGTCGACAAACAACCAACCAACCAACCAACCACGCCACGACTCGCGAGCACGCATAACCACCACCAGCTGCTTCGCAACCAACCAAACCGGGTAGCTATGCGCCGCCTCACACAAACAACAATTCCGCTCTTCCCGCAAAGGCAATTTGGTGGCCCTGAAAAGGGCCGTTTTGCCGCTCTCGCAACGGAGGGGAGCTCCCTAGAGCCTTAACCCCCTCACTTGGAGCTCGTGTACTTGGTCACCGCCTTCGTGCCCTCGCTCACGGCGTGCTTGGCCAGCTCGCCAGGCAGCAAGAGCCGCACAGCCGTCTGGATCTCGCGGGACGTGATGGTCGAGCGCTTGTTGTAGTGCGCCAGGCGAGACGCCTCGGCCGCAATGCGCTCGAAAATGTCGTTCACGAAGCTGTTCATGATGCTCATCGCCTTCGACGAGATGCCCGTGTCGGGGTGCACCTGCTTCAGCACCTTGTAGATGTAGATGGCATAGCTCTCCTTCCTCTTGCGCTTCTTCTTCTTGTCGCCCTTCGAAATGTTCTTCTGCGCCTTGCCAGCCTTCTTGGCGGCCTTCCCGCTAGTCTTGGGCGGCATCTCGAACGTACAACAGCAAGCAGCAAGCGCTCCGCTCTAGTCAGCGTCTCCCCACACAGTGGCACCCGCCGCTACCGCAACACCCCACCTTTACCAGCTCGCCCTGTTGCGGCCGCCGACCAATGGGGCGCGCGCGCAACCGGCCGCCGCACCCGAGCCCATAAAGGGACCCCCACAGGTACTCCTGCTGCCGCAGAGAATAGCTCTGCTCCACCTAAGTTAGGGCAAACTGCACGCCAGGGCCTGGTCGACGGCCAGTTACCCGCGCGTGATAGGCTTGTTAGGGTCAGAACAACCAGCTGGAAACCTAACGGTGCCAACTAAGGCGGTGACTGACATTCCCTTGGCAGCCTCCCGTTTTCGTCCGGACATGGAGCAAATGACACAGTCCCCAGTGGTCCTTACGGTCACACGAAACACAGAGACGCCTGGCAGCTACGCGGTCCAAAGGACTGACCATACGGACTGCCAGGTCGAAATCAGCCCTAAGTCCAAGCTTTTGCTGGCTAACGCTATCGCTGGACTTACGGGCAAAGATAGGAAAAAATATGAACGGCGACTAGAACGAGCGTTGAAACCCAAAATAGTCAAAGAACAAACACCAACACCCACACGACCACCGAAATCGAGCAGCGGAGCGCGGCAGAAAAAGACATCCACAAAAAAACCGCGCAGCTCCCCTACACACAGAAAGCAGACGCAAACACGACAGCGCAAACGTAAAATCTCGCACCTGCCACCAGACCCGAGCGCGGAGCAGCAGACTGCACCAGCGAGCGCTGAAAACCACCACACAAAGGCGGCCGCCCACCCCGGAAGCGGGGAGGGCGACCGCGCGCGCGAACAAAGCCCTCAGGTATGCGGCCGGCTGCCCGAGCCGGCCGCGTCACCCGAGCACGTGCAGGAGCGGAGCTGCACAGGCCGCGAGCCGCGTGGCGAGGCGCTGGCCGTGGCGGAGCGGGCGACCGGCGGGCCGCGGCACGATGAAGTGGCCGCGGCCGGCGGGCCGCAACGAGCCGTCACGACGGACGTCGAAGAACACGCCGACGTGAACACATCAGACACAGACGAGGACGGCTTCATACTAGCCAGAAAAACAGTTAGTCGACCCTCCACTCCCGTCACACACACGCCAGTCGCAACACACAACCGGTACGAAATAATAGACGAGCAAAACACAGAGGCAGCGGCACCTGACACAACACCAAATAACAACAGAAACACAACAGAGGAAGAGGTGACAAAATACAGAATCCCCCCACTAGTCATCCAATTCGAACAATCGTACAAAACAATCCACGACCTGATTAAACAAGCTGTAGGAGACAGTAAATTCACCGTAAAAACCACAGGGGAGGACAAAATAAAAGTAACACTGAAATCAGTTGAAGAATACAAACACGTCAAACAAATGTTACAAAATCAAAAAATCCACTACTACACCTTTCCTATAGCGGCCAAGAAGCCCATCAAGGTAGTGTTCCGCGGCATGCCGCACCAAACAAACACGGCAGATATTAAAACATACCTCGAGGCAGAAGGCTTCGAGGTAAGCTCGGTGGTAAAGACCCACCCAAACAGGCCATGGCCCCTCCACACAGTCACCCTCCCAGACTCAGCGCAGAACAGAAAGATTTGGGAGGTGGAGAGAATCCTGGCAGTGGAAGTAACTCCCGAAAAACTGAAGAAGAAATCAGGGCCAGGTAGATGCTTCAACTGCCAGGAAATAGGACACCTAGCAAGGGACTGTGGCATGCCAATGAGATGCGTCAGATGCGGAGATGCCCACACATACGACGAATGCAGGGTGCCCAGGGGGGAAGGCAAGGAATCGTGCTGCAACTGTAGAGGAGCACACCCTGCCAGCTACCTAGGGTGCCCTGCATATCGGCACGCCAGGGATCGCCACAGGGGAAAACATACCTACGGTGACCGCTCTCAAAGACCGGCAAATAAAACGGCACCCCAACAACCGCCCCCCTACCGACAATTTAGACAGCCAACAACAAGAGTGTACGCATCGCGTACATACTCAGCAACAGTAGGCGATCCCAACAAACCACCCGACCCAAACCAGGTTCCTGGAAACGGAGAACTGCCTAGGGAAGCCCCTCAGCGCCCCCCAAAGCCCAGTCTGCATCAATCAACCGAGGACGCAACTATTCAGGGACTCGCCTCGTCGATCAAAATGCTGCAAGAACAGATGACCCACTTGGTCAACGTTCTTGCCAGCATCACGCGCCTTCCAGCCGAACTCGCTTCGGCAGCCGAGCAGTCGCAGATCACAGCGACTACCACAGGAAACCCCATTCCCCACCATGGATAGACGACCTAATATACAAGGTCTCAAAATCTGCGTCTTCAACGCAGACGGTCTATTCAACCAAGCCCTCGAATTTAGAGAATTCATAAAAGAGGAAAACATTGACGTATGCCTAGTAGCCGAAACACACCTTAAACCAGGGGTAAGGGCATCTGTACCAAATTACAATTGTTACAGACGCGATCGGCCCACTGCAGGAGGCGGGGTCGCAGTATACGTCAAACGAGGCATAGAACACCACCGGGTGTACCCACCAGCAACCCAACAGATAGAAACGGTCGCAATACAAATAGCCACCGTAACAGGACCCCTCACAGTCGTTGCAGCCTACCGCCCCCCTTCCCCAACGCTTGAAGAGGACGACATAGCTGCATTAAGCCAAATAAGAGGCAAGCTCCTAATAGGAGGAGACCTCAACGCCAAACACGCAGACTGGCACTCAAGAGTAAGTAATAGAGCTGGTCGACAACTGCAACGACTCGCGCGCACGCATCAGTTCCAAGTGTGGGGCCCAGAGGAACCCACCCACTTCCCGAAAAACGGGAGCAGGGCGGACGTCCTCGACATTGCCCTCACAAAACACATCATGGGTTTTGTGTCCGCAAGTTCCATGAACAGAATGTCGTCGGACCACAACCCTGTCATTCTCGAGGTCGATATGGGAGAATGGCTCTCTATCCCACAGCTAAGAACCTCACACAAACACACAAATTGGGAACAGTTCCGCGCCAATATAGCTACAGAACTGACCCAAGCCCCGCCTCCAACAGCAGACACTGTCGAGCAAACGCTGGAAGACCTCACGAAAGTGATCCTGCAAGCAGCTGAGGAAGCCACGCCTGCGCCAGCGGGACTCCCCCGCCCCAGGCAACTTCCCCAGCACCTGCTTGCACAAATAAGGCACAAAAACAGGATCGCCAAAGAGTGGAAACTCACAGGCAACAGAAACACAAGGAGGCTGCTCAACAGACTACAAAGAGAGTTGAAAGTTGCGCTCACTGAGCACCGCAACCAGCAATGGTCCGAAAGACTATCAACTCTCAACTTAGAAGACCACAGTCTATGGCAAGCCACAAAACAGTTCACGAAAAGACGCGCAAAAATGCCGCCTCTGCACGGCGAACGTGGACTGCAGTTCAGCGCCGTAGACAAAGCAAACGCGCTAGCCGACGTGTTCGAGAAACAATTCACGCCAGCAGAGGCACAGGACAGGGAACACGTCGAAACAGTTCGCAGACAACTGGCCACCTTTTTAGCAGCAGAAGACGAAGATGAATACACGCCACTCTTCAGCCCAGAAGACGTGGCAGGAGCCATCAAGTCACTGCCAACAAAAAAGGCACCAGGCCACGACCAGCTCACCAACGAACTCCTAAAACATATCCCGCCACTGGCAATAAACCACTTAGCTGATATCTTCAATGAAATTACGCGATCACTAAAATTCCCGACCCAGTGGAAACACGCAGAAGTAGTCGCGATCGCAAAACCAGGGAAAGACCCGGTGTTCCCGCAGCACTACAGACCAATTAGTCTCCTGCCCACCCTCAGCAAACTGTACGAGCGCCTCCTCTTAACGCCGATTCAAGATCACATCAGAAGAGAGCAAATTATGCCAAAATTTCAATTCGGTTTCCAGCAACAACACTCAGCCCCCCAACAAATAATGAGGGTAGTTGAAGCAGCTACAGAAAGCTTCAACCGAAAGGGCTACTGCGGGATTGTCTTATTAGACGTTGCCAAGGCTTTTGATTCAGTCTGGCACACCGGAATCTTGCACAAAATGTACACACAAGGCTTCCCAGGGACGATAGTAAAACTTATACAGAGCTATCTAACCAGTAGGACATTCTCCGTTAAGATCGACAGATCACAGTCGAGCAGGAGAAGGATACGCGCTGGAGTGCCCCAAGGGTCTGTACTGGGTCCTACCCTGTACAACCTCTACACAGCCGACATCCCTGTCACGCAGCACGTACAAACAGCGCAATATGCAGACGACACCGCATTCTTCTCCTGCTCCACGAACAGGAACCTGGCAACAAGACGACTACAAACAGCACTAAATAGGACTGACTCATGGGCCAAGAAATGGCGCATCTCATTGAATACTGAAAAGACCCAGGCACTAATGATAACAAGACGCCTCGGAAAACGCCGCCCCCTAAGAAGACCCATCCAACTGCTGCAGCTACAAGGGCAAAATCTCCCCTGGAGAAACACGGCGAGATACCTCGGTGTGACACTGGACAAGCGCCTAACTTGGAAGTGCCACATCGAGGAACTCCGCAAGAAAGCCCTTGGCAGGATGCAAGTCCTCTACCCTGTATTAAATGAACGCAGTTCACTAGACCCCAGCACTGGAGTAGCGGTCTATAGAAGCCTTATTAGGCCGATACTGGAATACGCATGCCCCGTATGGGGATATGCAGCCAGATCGACAATAGGCCGCCTACAAAAAATACAAAACAGAGCCCTCCGGAGGGCCCTTCACGTACCTCCACGATTCCCCACAGCAGATCTACATGCTGCTGCGGATATCGAATCGCTACAAACACGGTTCCGACGCCTGGCAGAACAGTTTTATGCCACAGCCGGTACCGCACAAAACCAGCTCATCAATACACTAGGTCAATATGACCAAAGAAATGACAAATACAAGAGACCAAGATCAATACTCTCCTGAGTAAAGAAACAGAATCACACAACTCTCACCAAAACAGAAAAACAAAAGAACAGCATATACCAACACACCAAGTCAAAGCGAAGGAAATGTCCCCAAGGGACAACAACCTTCTACGTAACACTTCCAGCAGGAGGAAGAAATTAGAGAGAAGTGAGAGAGTCCCGCCGCCACGCACTCCGCTGCTCGACTCGCTGCGGCTCGCACCGTTACGTTACGTGTTTCAACTAGCCAAACGCCATGTCCGGACGCGGAAAGGGAGGCAAAGTCAAGGGCAAGTCAAAGTCCCGCTCAAGCAGGGCTGGGCTCCAGTTCCCGGTCGGCAGAATCCACCGCCTCCTGCGCAAGGGAAACTACGCCGAGCGCGTCGGCGCCGGGGCGCCCGTCTACCTCGCCGCCGTCATGGAGTACCTCGCGGCTGAGGTGCTCGAGCTGGCCGGAAACGCGGCCCGCGACAACAAGAAGACGCGCATCATCCCGCGCCACCTGCAGCTCGCCATCCGCAACGACGAGGAGCTCAACAAGCTCTTGTCGGGCGTCACCATCGCACAGGGTGGTGTCCTGCCCAACATCCAGGCCGTCCTGCTGCCAAAGAAGACCGAGAAGAAGGCCTAAACAGAGAGCGCGGCGCTGCGCTTGCGTGCTCCCTGCACGCAAACGCGCCTGCCTTTGCCTTGCCGGCTCGGCTCACAACAATCGGCCCTTTTCAGGGCCACCACACAAACCTACGTCCAAAGCAAAGTTTCCGTCGTCCGTGCTCGCCGCACTTTACACAACACGTCCACATACATACATTGCACAGCCAGCGCCGGCGCACGTCCGCCATCTTGTCCACAGCCCGTGTGGCCGAACGCGCACACATTTTGTCGTTTCTCTCTTTTTGTCTTTTTTGTTTCTGCACCCCTCCGCGCACGCACAGAGTCGCGTTCCAAACGACAACGACATCAATACACCGATAATGTGATGATCATTGTTAGCATTATAATGTTTCAATTAAAGGGGCGCGCGTGGCACAGACAAAAAAAACCAAACAGCTGATCCGATCGATCGATCGATCGATCCGGCCCGCCCGCCTATGCCCACGCCACAAACAAACAACAAACCACGCACACACTGGACTCAGCCGCGCCCATCGCGTCAAACTCAAAAACTAACGCACGCGCAGCAGCAACAACAACAACAACACGCACAGGCAACACAGACTCTTTCGCACTTTTCAATCTCCGAACAGTGTGGTGGCCCTGAAAAGGGCCGTTTTCGTCTCTCCCACCAAGCACGGGCACGGCACGGCCGCGGGAAGGCCACAACGCAGCACAGCACACCGGCTGGCTGGCTGCCTGCCTGCCTAACCGCCGAAACCGTACAGGGTGCGCCCCTGCCTCTTCAGGGCGTACACCACGTCCATGGCCGTCACAGTCTTGCGCTTGGCGTGCTCAGTGTACGTCACCGCGTCGCGGATCACGTTCTCCAGGAACACCTTCAGCACTCCGCGGGTCTCCTCGTAGATCAGACCAGAGATGCGCTTCACGCCGCCCCTGCGAGCCAGGCGGCGGATGGCGGGCTTCGTGATGCCCTGGATGTTGTCGCGCAACACCTTGCGGTGCCGCTTGGCGCCACCCTTGCCCAGCCCCTTTCCTCCCTTGCCGCGGCCTGTCATTCTTCTTCCTTCCTCCTCCTCAAAGCAAGCAAGCGAAAAAACACAAGCGCCAGCTCCTCACCCGGCGCTAGCGAGTCGGCTACGGTGCGAGCTCTCTGCCGCCGCCCCCCTATATAGACTCTGGCCCGCCCTCCCCCCACCACGCGCACCGAGGGCATATAAGCGCGGCGCGGGGCCGCGCGGGCCCGTTGTCAAGGCAGCACCGGACGCTTCGTGTACCGCACGCACCTCCACGCCGCTAACCGCTATGGCCCGCACAAAGCAAACGGCCCGCAAGTCCACCGGCGGAAAGGCGCCGCGCAAACAGCTCGCCACCAAGGCGGCGAGGAAGAGCGCGCCCGCCACCGGCGGCGTCAAGAAGCCCCACCGCTACAGGCCGGGCACCGTCGCCCTGCGGGAAATCAGGCGCTACCAGAAGAGCACAGAGCTGCTCATCCGCAAGCTGCCGTTCCAGCGCCTAGTGCGCGAGATCGCCCAGGACTTCAAGACCGACCTGCGCTTCCAGAGCTCCGCAGTCATGGCCCTGCAGGAGGCCAGCGAGGCCTACCTCGTCGGCCTCTTCGAAGACACCAACCTGTGCGCAATCCACGCCAAGCGCGTCACCATCATGCCCAAGGACATCCAGCTCGCGCGCCGCATCCGCGGCGAGCGCGCCTAGAAACCGCGCCGCGCACGCGCACGCGCGCCCGCCCAACAAAAACGGCCCTTTTCAGGGCCACTAACATCTCTCCGTCGCGAGCAAAACTTTTGTCGGTCTTGCCGCCCCGCAAAACAACAACAACCAATTCCCCTCCCGTCCACAGCCGCTCTCGCCAACAATCGACGTCACTCCCATCCCTCACAATACACACACACACACACACACACACACACACACACACAACAGCCGGACGACGTCACCACACACCACGGGTGGCTGGCCGCCGCCGTCTCCGAGGCGCGCGCACGCTACGCTACACTACAACGTCAACGCCACCGCGCCTTCCCAATTCCCGCCGGCCACTTCCACGTCTCACGTCCCCCCGCCGCTTTGAGACAGAGAGAGACACAACACACACACAAAAGACACGACATCCGCAAAGCAAGCAAACACACAAACAAACAAGAGTCTCCAGAAACATACATGAGCAACCAAACGTCGGCCGCCGCAAAAAAAAAAAAAAAAACAACTACAACAACAACAAAAACAAATAAAATAAAATAAAAAGACCAACAAACGGCCACAACCGCTCCGCTACCGCGCGCCGCCGCCTACCGCCACCGGCACCACAATCCAACCACCACGGCACGCAAACAGTACCCACAAGGGTCACACACAACCAACCAACCAACCACACCGGCGCATGCACGACAATCAACGCCTTCCCGACGTCCTTTGATGGCCCTGAGAAGGGCCGTTTTGGGCCGCGCGACAGCCGCAGCCGTGCCATCGCGCGCCACTAAGACGACGCGGGGGAGGGCGGTGGGGGACGACGGCGTCAAGCGCCAACCCCTCTCCCTTGCCTTTCTTTAACGTTACTACTTTACTTCTTCTTCTTGGGCGACGCCTTCGCCTTAGACGGCGTCGTCGCCTTCTTCGGGCGCGGCGCCTTCGGCTTCTTCGTCGGAACCTTGGCGGCCTTCTTCGCCTTCGACGGCGACTTGGCCTTGGCCGGCTTGGCCGCAGCCGCCTTCTTCGCACCCGCGGGAGCCGCCGACGCCGCAGACGCCTTCTTGGCGGCGCCCGCCTTCCGACCGGTCGCCGCCTTCACGCCACCAGCCTTCTTTGCGCCGGCCGCGCGGCCGCCCTTCTTCTCCTTGCTGGCCGGAGCGGCGCGCTTCTTCTTCGCACCGCCGGCACGGGCCTTGCCGCCCTCGGCCGCCCCGCCGCCGGCGCCGGCAAGCTTGAAAGAGCCGGACGCGCCCTTCCCCTTCGTCTGCACCAGCTCGCCAGCCACGACGGCCGACTTGAGGTACTTCTTGATAAAGGGCGCCAGCTTCTCCGCGTCCAGCTTGTAGTGCGCGGCAATGTACTTCTTGATCGCCTGCAGCGACGAGCCGCCGCGCTCCTTCAGACTCTTGATGGCGGCCGTCACCATCTCAGAGGTGCGCGGGTGCGCAGGCTTGGCGCGCGGCTTCTTCGCAGACGCCGCAGACTTGGCCTTCTTCGTCGTGCCGGTGGCGGCGGGTGCCGCAGCAGTCTCGTTCGTAGCCGCCTGATCTGCCATTATTTCGACGGACGACGCGCGTACACACAACAACAGAACAGCGAGAGAGCGGCGAGCACGGCAGAGAATAGCCGCCGCGCCGCCAGGCCCAGCCAGTGTCGCGGGCGGGCGCGGACGGCCGAGAGAGCGGCCGCCACTCTGCGCGCCGCCGCGCCGCGCCTCCCGCGCTTGCTACCGCCCAACGTCCGACAGCCTGTGCGGACCAGCCCCAAACCTGCGCCGCAACCACCCGCGCCATTCAAACCACCGAGGATGGGGCTACACACGGCCACACCACAGTCGCCAACCAGTCGCCACGGCAGCGCCGCAAACCACGGCCAAACTGCAGCTACCGCGCGCCACAGCCTGGCTCGGCCCGCCGAGAATCGCCGCCCCCGCCCAAATGCCGCCCCCACAGCCCCAGCCGACGACCCGCCACAATGGCCAAACCTTCGGCAAAACTGGCGCACCGTCGCCGCGCCAGCCCGGCCAGCGCGGCCGCCGCCACAGCCACACAAGCGGAGGCGTGCGGCGATGACGGCCGTGCAAACGCACCTCCGCCGCCCCATCGCCCTCCCACCGTTTCCCGATCGGCCCGCGGCCGTCGGGCCACCTCGCCCGCCAACATTCGCGCCCGTTTCTCACAACATTGCCCGCCGCAAAACAAAAACGAGCGCCGCCTGCGCAACATGGGCACCGGCCAACCGAGGCGCCGCCGCCCCTCGCCGCTTTCAGCGAGGGTGGCTAACCGCCATCCGCAACTACAGACGCACCGAATCTGCCTTCATCAAAAGCACACACCGACAGCCGACCTCTAACATTTAGACTCCGCAAGCCACCCAACGGTGTGTGGCGGAGGGCACTTCACGTGCCAATGTCATTTACCTCCCTTTGCTGTTCCAGTCGCGTATGGTTCGCGGGACGAACCGACAGTCTGCAAAAAAAAAAAAAAAACGCCTCCGTGCGCGCTCGAATCTCTCTAACCACATCCATTCGTGATCTCCTCGGGAGGTATACGCAATATATTCGATACCCCATCCAGAAACGCAATATCTCGAAACCTGGCGAGCAAGCTACACCGCGATGCAGAGCGCCTCTATTGCAGAGTCTGCCGCGTGGGTTTGTTAAACATCTCCGTAACGCTATCACGGTTACCAAATGACGGTTACCAAATGACCCTGCGACGAAACGTTGGATCGTCTCCGTCGCCTCCGTCAACGCGACCTGGTACGGATCCCACACTGATGGGCAACACGCACGTATAGGTCGAACGAACGGGTGTTTTGTAAGCCACCTCCTCCTTTGTTGATGGACGACATTTGCTACGCATTCTCCCAATAAATCGCAACCTGGTACCCGCCTTACCAACAATTACTTTTGTTTGTTTTTTTTTTTTGTTTTTTTTTTTTAATATGATGATCATCCCACTCCCAATCACTCCGCACGCATACTCCCAGATATTTTACAGACGTAACTGCTACCAGTGTTTGTCCCGCTATCATATACTCAATCATACAATAAAGGGTCCTTCTTTCTATATTATTCGCAATACATGTTAAGGGACAGTTGCCACTCCCTGCACCACGTGCCTATCCGCTGCAGATCGTCCTGCATTTTTCGCTGCAACTTCTCTGTATACTACAGCATCATCCGCGAAAAGACGCATGCAACGTCCGACACTATCTACTAGGTCATTTATATACATTGTGTGTGAAGAGCAATGGGTCCCATAACACTCCCCTGTGGCACGCCAGAGGTTACTTTAACGTCTGTAGACGTCTCTCCATTGATAACACAACATGCTGTGTTCTGTTTGCTACAATCTCTTCAGTCCAGCCACACACTTGGTCCGACATTCTGCAGACACTTACTTTGTTTATCAGGCGACAGTGCGGAACTGTATCGAACGCCCTCCTTCCGGATGTCAACCAAAATGGCATCTACCTGGGAGCCTGTATCTAATATTTTCTGGGTCCCATGAACAAATAAAGCGCGTTGGGTCTCACACGATCGCTGTTTCCGGAATCCATGTTGATTCCTACATAGTAGACACTGGGTTTCCAAAAAACGACATGCTACTACTCGAGCATAAAACATGTTCTCAAATTCTACAACCGATCGACGTCACAGATATAGGGCCTATAGTTTTGCGCATCTGCTCGACGACCCTTCTTCAAGCCCGGGACTACCTGTGCTCTTTTCCAATCATTTGGAACCCTCCGTTCCTCTAGAGACTTGCGGTACACGGCTGTTAGGAGGTTCTGTCGCGTACTCTGTGTAGAATCGAATTGGTATCCCGTCGGGTCCAGTGGACGTTCCTCTGTTGAGTGATTCCAGTTGCTTTTCTATTCCTCCTTGGACACTTATTTCGATGTCAGCCATTTTTTCGTTTGTGCGAGAAGGAACTGCAGTGCGGTCGTCCTCCGTGACACAGCTTTTGGAAACAGGTGTTTAGTATTTCACAGCTTTACGCGTGTCATCCTCTGTTTCGAGCCGCTTACTACTGATTCAACGTACGACCACAACGTCCTAGGATTTGATTTGATTTCCTGTCACGTCGGTACATGGAATTGTACTTTCGCATTCACCGGACGCTTCACGCATAGCCCTCCTTACGCTAACTTTGGACATCGTTTAGCGTCTGTTTGTCTGAGAGGTTTTGGCTGCGTTTCAACTTTGAGTGAAGCTCTCTTTGCTTTCGCTATAGTTTCCTAAACTTTGGTTGTTGTACCGCGGTGGGTTTTTCCCATCCCTCGCAGTTTTACTCGGCACGTACCTGTCTAAGACGCATTTTACGATTGCCTTGCACTTTCTCCATAAACACTCAACATTGTCAGTGTCGGAGCAGACATTTGCGTTTGCATCTGCCTGGTAGTCTCAAATCTGCCTTCTATTACTCTTGCTAAACAGATAAACCTTCCTCCCTTTTTTTTTTTTTTTTTTGTTTTTTTTTTTGTTTTTTTGTTTGTATATTCCTACTAACGTCCATATTCAGCGATGCTGCAACGGCCTCTTGTTCACTGGGTCCCTGTTCTGCACATACAGAGTCGACAAGTTCGGGGTCTGTTTGTCATCGGTAGGTCCACGATGTTATCTCCACGAGTCGGTTCTCTCTCTGTTTAATTGCTCGCGGCATTTTTCGTTCGGATGGTGCACTCAGTATACTGTCACTCGATGCTCTGTCCCTACCACCCGTCCTGAACATCTGGCACATTGAAATCTCCACCTAAGACTGTAACACGCTGCGGAAAGGAAAATGTATGTCCACATTTTCTCTCACTTGTTCGGCCACTAATGCTGCTGAGTCGCGAGGTCGGTAAAAGGAGCCAATTATCAACCTAGCTCGGCTGTTGAGTGTACCCTCCACCCACAATAGTTCACAGGAACCGTCCACCACTTCTACTTCACTACACAGGATAAACTACTACTAACAGCGACGAACCACTCCACCACCGGTTGCATGCACGCTATCCTTTCTAAAGCACCGTCTGTACCTATAACGATTGCAGCTTCGGCGCTTTCTATCAGCGCTTGACGTTCCGGTACTTTACCAACGCAGAGCTTCGACAGTTGACAATTACAATACCGATTGCCGCTTGGTCCCCGCATGTCCTGACCTTGCCCCGCGCCCGTTGCCCTTTCCGTACTTGCCCAAGGGCCATCCAACCTAAACAGAACCGCCCAGCCCACGCCACACAACCCCTGCTACCCGTGTAGCCGCTTGTTGCGTATAGTGGACTCCACCTAAGACTATATAACATAACATGCCCTAAGGCATTCGCGGTGTACACCACCCTAAGGTGAGGTTAGGTTAGGTGGACGTGGGTTAGGTTAAGGGTTACAGTTAGGTTAAGCGTCAAAGTTAGGTTAAGCGTTCGGACGTGAGGCGTCAGGTGGCCGCACCTACCTTTACGGCCGGACATCTTAGGTTAGAGGTTAGGTTAGGTTAAGGCGCCGAGAGGTCCGCGGTCAGGTTACGTTCACCTTCGGGCGCCACACGTAGGTTTCAAAGGTGTGTCGGTCGGTCGTCGGCAAGCCGCAAAAACTACAGACGACGTCGACCAAACCGCCGCAAGACCGAGCAGGAGGCAGATATAAAACACACACACACACACACACACACACACACACAAAAACAAAATTTAAACACCACCCACCGGCCAAAGGGCACCAAAAACCACAAACCCGAGCACCACGTCGACCAGAGGCAACCCGCCGCTCACGCGACATGGCTGGCAACTAAGGGGCAAACGGCAACGGCGCTTTCCGCACCGGGCCGGATGCACGTACGACAACACCGCTACCCGTACGCAGGCCTCCCATTGCACACAGCCGCTCTGTGTTTGAACATCATCAATGGCGCGCCCGCGGCTCGTCGCGGGCGCAGCCATAACGCCGCCACTTTTGCACCAACACATTCACGCACCGCAAAACAGCTCGCCGACACAGCACAGCCGACAAAACAAAAACAACCCGCGAGACGGGGGCGACAAACGACAACGATAACAACAACAACAGCAGCAAACAACTCGCACCAAGCGTCCAACAGGTAACAAACGGACAAGCACAGCCTCTGCTAACGGCCACGACGCCAGCGGCACACTGCTCCTTTCCCGCCACACTCGATTTCACAACGCACGCACGCGACCCCGTCAACGACACCGACACGACACACGACGGGCTCCCTTCCCGCAACCTACACCTTTCCGCCACTACGCACAGCTCCACCCGACGCGCCCGTCGCAACGACACTACTGCACGCACTATCCACCCGCCTCCTCCTCTCCCCCCCCCCCCTTCCCGTACACAACAACACAGCCAAAAACAACACTCACGACCCAAACATACTAACGACATGGCACGTGCATCGGCGCACACCCCAACCAGTCACCGTCGACAACCACACGCAAGGCACGAAACCGGCGTCCTTCCACGTTGCCATCAAAGCTGCACAAACAACCACAGGAGGAACCACCAACAACGGCCCGCCCGCCCGCCCGCCCGCCCGCCCCAATATTCTCCCACCCTCACCTCACGCCGCAACCACCAAACGCACATTCCCGCTCGCTACCACACACCTCTCGGCAGCCGCTTCGCAAACACATGACGTGACGTGACATCATCACATCACGGGCTACGCACGCACACCGACCCACTTTCCTGCCCTCCGCCCTCTTCTTTCCGACGCCTGCCTTCGGCCGAGCACACGTACGTGGCACAACGCCCAACACAGTCACACACAGTCGACAGGCGCACGCCCAGGCACGCAACGACGCAGCGCAGCAAAGGCGCCCGCAACACATACCTCCTCTCTCTTCTCGCCGCCGCCGCCGACCGCCCGCCAGCCAGCCAGCCAGCCAGCCAGCCACTCGCAATGTGCACTGCCAACCAGCCACACGTCCACCGCGCCGCCTCCGACCACCCGCCAGGGGGCGCTCACGTCCGCGACAACAGCGCGGCCCGCCGCCGGGCGGGCCCAGCCGAACCCAGCCCAGCCGGCGCGCGCTGCTCTGCACTCGGCGCGCCACACATCCTGCTGCAGACCGGGCTCGTCTCTCTGTACGCGTCTGCCCGCATCTCGTCTTCCTGCGCATCAACACAACGAGGCCGCGTGAGCAAACCACCCCCCCCCCCCCCCCCCGTCACAACGCCACATCACACACTGCCTTGTCTACCGCCGAAATGCACTCACCAGCCATCCGCTTCGTCTTCGTCTTGTTTACTCGTTGTTGTTGCAGCGGCGCACACAGCCCCGGCCGGCCGCATCCGAGGGTGGCCCGCCGCCAGCGTCTCCTCCTTGGGCACAGGTGCGGTGCCGTGCCGTGCCGTGCCGTGGCCGCCCATCCATCCAACCGCACGCATTTGCTGGCCGCCTCTGCTGCAGAAGAAGACAAAAAACGAAACGTACAAACATACACGCACCCACAGCGTGGCCACACACGGACGGGACCGACAGGCTCCAAGGCGACCAAAGGATAAAAACAAAATAAAAAAACAAAAACAAAAAGACGCAAAGCAAGCAACAAGCACAGGCTGTCGCCTCGCGCCTCTGTCCTTCCGCCCCCGCCCTTCTCTCCCACCACATGCCCACAAACACCACCGCCTCCCCCTCCCCGCACCTCCACATTCGCCCCCTCCATTTGTTCCTTTCTCGCTCTTCCCTTCTGTGTGTCTGCGTGCGTGCGCGGGCGGCGCCTCTCAACATCCGCCGGCCGTCCGTCCCGTTTTCGCCGTACCACACACGCCACCGCCTCCTCCCCGTCCACCACCGCCGCCCCTGTCCGCCCCGCACAACACCATACACCGCTGCTTGTCCTGGCCGTTGCCACCAAAGGCGCCAGCCGCAAACCGCGCCAACGCCGCAGCGCGCGTGCGTCCTTCCTTCTCCGTGCCGACGCGGCCTCTATTCCCGCACCCATTCGGCCGACGACACAGCCGTTGGGCTCCGCACTGCGCGTACCGGCGTTACGCACGCACACCCACCCCCCTCGCGAACGCACGACTCATTGTCTTTGTTGTTTCTCCTCTTTCTTAACGTCTTTGTTTGTTGTTTGTTGTTTGTTTTGTTTTTTGTTTTTTGTTTTTTTTTTCGTTTTTCCCCACCGCCACATGTGACACAATGCCGCCCTCCACCTTTCGTTCGTGGTTGCTTGCTTGCTTGCTTTGTTTCTCTTTCTCATTGGTACACGTCCGACGCGCTCCATTTCCACCACACCACGGCCATCAGCCTCCTCAACGGGCAGGCGCAGTGTGCCATTCTCCGGCGCACAAGCACACCGCGCGGTACTGGCGCGGCTCGCTCTCCTCGCCCCCACGCCACGCCACGCCACGCCACCGGTGCGCAGCAGCACATGTGATGTCTCGCAACACGACACGCGGTGCGCACACCCCGACCACGCGGCTCTAAAGGCATGGCACCGGCGACATGCGCCGCCCCAGCCACGCATCCGTCGTCTCACGTTGTTCACTGCCAGCCGCGTCGGAGGCTACAACCGCAACCACCACAACAACGGTCCCCCTCCCGGCAACACATTTGTTGCACAAACAAACACAACCGCCGAGCGCAGCGCGAACCACCCACACGCGCCCTCCGCGTCTCCTTTCTCCTTTCGCCCCCTCCCATCTCCCGAATATGCCAGCAGCGCAGCGTTACGCGTGCCCCTCACCCGTCCACACTACCGCGAAACGAACACGCCTTCCGGGCCACCTGCAAGGGCACGCCCACCACCAAATACTGCCGTATTCACGGACGCAGTTCGCAACACGCAACGCACTCTCCACCTACCTTCTTTCTCTCGTCCCTTCTCTTTAAAAACAAAACAAACACACAAACCAACCACGGCTAACACACTTTTTCGCGACACCTTTGACTGCGTTATCTCGACCGTGACGGCAGCTATCGACCATCCATTCCCCACTACACACACACACACATCATTCGCTACACCGCACACGAAACGGCAAGGGCAAGGCACTCTCTCATAGATTCTTCCTCCGAGCCATATCGGGCGAACGTTGCATCCGGGAAGGCAATGCAATTCAGCCGTCACCACGGCCGACACTTGCAGCCGCGCCGTAAACGCATGTCAGTGCGGCTGCAATGCACGGGAACGTTCCGTTGCTCTAGACAGCGCCTCTCCGTTTTTCCCCTGTCTCGTTTTCCGGTGATTGCTTCTCCTTCTTCTTTTTCTTCGTTTCGTTTCGTTTTATTATTTTCGTTCCCCTCCTCCACCATTGTTTCCGTCCCCACAGTTTTTTTTTTTTTTTTTTGCTCATTCCACACGTTCTGCCCAGACAAGACATGACATCCGACCGATCACAGTCAGCCTTTCGTCACCGTTCGCAGCGCCGACGGTGCCACAGTGAGACGGGTGTTCAGACCGACACGTTGCCATGATGCCCATAGACAGCTACTCAGGGCCGCCGGATCGGATCACATCACCGACAAACCGGCCATTTCACCGGGGGACACAGACAACCGCGTGTACGCCCATAACAACAAACAACGGCCGTCGTCGTCTACCGTCACTGAACCGAACACACGTGCACCTTGAATGACGACACCGGCGTGCGTGCGCACAACAATCAATCATTCAAATCAACTGCAGAAACGGCTATCAAAATCAAGGGCCAAATAAATGGGTACACCACCGTGCGTGTCGCCTACCCCACCCGCCCGTACAATTCTTGCGTCTTCTTAATGACTAGTAAAGACACGTCCATTTTTTTTTTTTTTTTTAAAACGTCACCAACACACCTCCACGCCGTACAGCAAAGGGAATAGTAGACGGCAACACAACATTTCACCCTCGCCATCATGTATGTATGATGTGACAACAAACAAACCCGCAGACGGCCCTAACGGTGACATCCAACAATCGCGAGGGGTTTCAATTGCAGTCACGTGACTAACCGGGCAGACAGAGACAAAGAAAGGAAAGGAATCAGCGACACAGACAACACCTCCTGTCTGTGTGTCGACAAACAACCAACCAACCAACCAACCACGCCACGACTCGCGAGCACGCATAACCACCACCACCACCACCACCAGCTGCTTCGCAACCAACCAAACCGGGTAGCTATGCGCCGCCTCACACAAACAACAATTCCGCTCTTCCCGCAAAGGCAATTTGGTGGCCCTGAAAAGGGCCGTTTTGCCGCTCTCGCAACGGAGGGGAGCTCCCTAGAGCCTTAACCCCCTCACTTGGAGCTCGTGTACTTGGTCACCGCCTTCGTGCCCTCGCTCACGGCGTGCTTGGCCAGCTCGCCAGGCAGCAAGAGCCGCACAGCCGTCTGGATCTCGCGGGACGTGATGGTCGAGCGCTTGTTGTAGTGCGCCAGGCGAGACGCCTCGGCCGCAATGCGCTCGAAAATGTCGTTCACGAAGCTGTTCATGATGCTCATCGCCTTCGACGAGATGCCCGTGTCGGGGTGCACCTGCTTCAGCACCTTGTAGATGTAGATGGCATAGCTCTCCTTCCTCTTGCGCTTCTTCTTCTTGTCGCCCTTCGAAATGTTCTTCTGCGCCTTGCCAGCCTTCTTGGCGGCCTTCCCGCTAGTCTTGGGCGGCATCTCGAACGTACAACAGCAAGCAGCAAGCGCTCCGCTCTAGTCAGCGTCTCCCCACACAGTGGCACCCGCCGCTACCGCAACACCCCACCTTTACCAGCTCGCCCTGTTGCGGCCGCCGACCAATGGGGCGCGCGCGCAACCGGCCGCCGCACCCGAGCCCATAAAGGGACCCCCACCCTAGTCCCGCCGCCATAAAAGACACACACAGCAGGCAAAGGGCGCAAAGGCCGCCCCCCACACACGAAAAGAAAACACCATGAACCCATCGAGACACACAAGAAACCGAAACATTACAACACACACAGACAAGGCCTGGGGAAAACCAAGGCCGGACACACCGAGGGCGACATATGCGGAAGTGGTTTCTCCTCCGAGGAACCATGAAAGCGTGGCCCAATCACCACAACACCAGACGCTATCACAAGAACAACACCGGGAAACACACAGCAACAACGACCAGGTCCACCATGACGGGGGAAGATCTAGGGAACCCCACACACACTCCCCCCCCATGGATCAGTTGTTAGGCGTAATGGTGCAGACCATGAACCTCGTCATGGAAATGATGAAGGAATTCAGGGAAGCCCAGAAGCAGAACACACAGATCCTCGTCGCCCTTCAGGCAACAGTCCAGCAGTCGCTCCCCTCTGCGACTTCCTCAGTAGTATCAAAACCCCAACATGAATAGACGACCGAATATTCAAGGCCTGACAACGTGCGTCTTTAACGCAGACGGCATTGTTAATCAAGAGGTCGAGTTCCGAGAACTCATGAAGGAGTTCTCCATCGACATATGCATGATGGGGGAAACCCACCTAAAGCCGGGAATAAAAGCGACAGTTCCCAACTACGTTACCTACCGTAAAGACAGGCCAACCCAAGGCGGAGGAGTGGCCATATATGTAAAAAGAGGGATCCCCCACCACCAGGTATTCTTACCAGCTACCAACAAAATCGAAGCAGTAGCGGTGGAAGTAACCACTGCCACTGGACCCCTAACAATTGTCGCAGTCTACCGACCCCCACATGACCAGATAGATGAGGGAGACATAGCTGCTCTAGGGCAAATTGAAGGCAAACTCATAATAGGGGGAGACTTCAATGCCAAACATCCTGACTGGAATTCTAGAGTAACCTCCAGAGCAGGCGCCAAACTGCAACAACTAGCGCGCACCCACCACTTCGAAACATGGGGTCCAGTCGAGCCCACACATTTTCCAAAAAATGGAGCCAGGCCCGACGTGTTAGACATAGCTCTCACTAGGAGGATCGCAGGGTTTGTGGCCGCAAGGACAATCAACAGAATGTCCTCCGACCACAACCCAGTGATTCTGGAGGTCGATGTGGGAGAATGGGTAGCACTCCCACGGTACCAGACGTCGTACAAACGTACAGACTGGGAGCGATACCAAGAAACTGTCGCCTCTGATATCGCTCGCGCTCCGCCACCTACTGCGGAAACAGTAGAACAAGCGCTACAAGACCTAACAGGCACCATCTTGCAGGCAGCGGAAGAAGCCACCCCTCCACAAAGGGATGGCCCTCCGCCGCAAATACAGCTCCCGGAACACTTGCTAGCTCAAATTCGACACAAGAACAGAGTGGCAAAAGAGTGGAAGATCACCAGAAACCAGGCCACCAGGAGGCTGCTCAATCGTCTACAGAGAGAACTAAAGGTAGCGCTCAATGAGCACAGAAACCAGCAATGGCAAAACCGCCTCACAGCTCTCAAAGTAGACGACCATACACTATGGCAAGCGACCAAACAGTTTACAAAACGACGCGCTAGGATGCCGCCACTGCATGGCGAGCGTGGACTGGTCTACAGCCATGCTGGAAAGGCCAACGCCCTCGCCGACTCCTTCGAGAAGCAGTTTCAAACGGCAGAACCCCAGGATGAAGAGCATGAAGAGGTAGTTAGTCGTCAACTGGCTGTCTTCCTCAATGCTGAGGAGGACCCAGAGGACGAACCCACACTTTTTGCCCCCGAGGACGTGGCAAGAGTAATCAGGTCCCTACCTACAAAAAAGGCGCCAGGGCACGATAGTGTCACAAACCAGCTAGTCAAAAAACTCCCACCCACAGCGATCACACACCTCGCGAACGTCCTCAACGAGATTACTCGTTCCCGTATTTTCCCAGCTTGCTGGAAACATGCGGAAGTGGTCGCGATACACAAACCAGGGAAAGACCCTCTATTCCCGCAGCACTACAGGCCGATTAGCCTCTTGCCAACTCTCAGCAAGATCTATGAGCGCCTCCTGCTAAGACCCATACAAGAACATATTACCAGAGAGCAAATTCTGCCGGATTTCCAATTCGGATTCCGGCAGAACCACTCTGCCCCACAACAGGTCATGAGAGTGGTTGAAGCAGCCACGGAGGGCTTCAACCACAGAGGCTACTGCGGGATAGTGCTACTAGACGTAGCCAAAGCCTTTGATTCAGTATGGCATAGAGGGCTACTCTACAAGTTGTACACACAAGGGTTTCCTGGGAGTATAGTTCAGCTGATCAAGAGCTATCTCACCAATAGGACTTTCTCCGTCAAAGTAGAAACTGCCACCTCCACCAGAAGGCGTATTCGTGCGGGGGTGCCACAGGGATCGGTCCTGGGGCCCGTATTGTACAGTCTGTACACTGCGGACACTCCGACGGCCCCCCTGGTGCATACTGCGCAGTACGCTGACGATACAGCCTTCTACACGAGAAACGCGAACAAGGACCTGGTCATTCGTAGGCTACAAAGGGTTTTAGATGACACAGAAACCTGGGCCCGTCGCTGGCGCATCACCATCAACTCGGAGAAGACACAGGCAATGCTGATTACCCGCAGGCTCGGAAGGCGCGTACCTCCTCAACGTCCCCCCCTCCACCTTCACCTAAATGGAACCCAACTCCCCTGGCGCAGAACCGCCAAGTACCTTGGTGTAACCCTGGACTCTCGACTTACGTGGAAACCCCACATAGACGAGGTCCACAGGAAGGTCTGCGCCAGAATGTCCATCCTATACCCTATCCTGAACACAACCAGCTCCCTTCCTTGCCCAGTAGCAGTAAATGTATACCAGGCCCTGATCCGGCCGGTAATGGAGTATGCGTGCCCTGTCTGGGGATACGCGGCAAAGCAGCACCTGGACAAACTCCAGAGGCTGCAGAACCGCGCCCTCAGAAGGGCATTGCACCTACCTCTCGGATTCCCTACAGACGACTTGCACGCCGCAGCCGAAATCCCACTCCTGAGAGAGCGTTTCCAGGATCTGGCAAGGGCCTTCTATGAGGGTTCTTCCAGATCCGGAAATGCACTCATCCACTCCCTAGGTCGGTATGACATGTCCCGCGATAAGCATAAGCGCCCTATGACGATCTTCGACGACTAAGTCGAAGAGAAAAATCCCAATATCCATTCCCAAATCCTGCTCCTACCCAAACCACTACAATTATCTCGCCAAACCTCAGGCAAGTACCAGACTCACACAGAACAAACATCACATTTCATAGACACCAAAAAAATACAGAAATAATCATACACACAAGTACACAGGGGAGTAAAAGCCGAAAGGCTACAAACTCCCCCTCACACTTCTCCAAAGAGGAGAAAGTATTAGATGTAAGCAGTAGCAGTAGTAGTCCCGCCGCCACGCACTCCGCTGCTCGACTCGCTGCGGCTCGCACCGTTACGTTACGTGTTTCAACTAGCCAAACGCCATGTCCGGACGCGGAAAGGGAGGCAAAGTCAAGGGCAAGTCAAAGTCCCGCTCAAGCAGGGCTGGGCTCCAGTTCCCGGTCGGCAGAATCCACCGCCTCCTGCGCAAGGGAAACTACGCCGAGCGCGTCGGCGCCGGGGCGCCCGTCTACCTCGCCGCCGTCATGGAGTACCTCGCGGCTGAGGTGCTCGAGCTGGCCGGAAACGCGGCCCGCGACAACAAGAAGACGCGCATCATCCCGCGCCACCTGCAGCTCGCCATCCGCAACGACGAGGAGCTCAACAAGCTCTTGTCGGGCGTCACCATCGCACAGGGTGGTGTCCTGCCCAACATCCAGGCCGTCCTGCTGCCAAAGAAGACCGAGAAGAAGGCCTAAACAGAGAGCGCGGCGCTGCGCTTGCGTGCTCCCTGCACGCAAACGCGCCTGCCTTTGCCTTGCCGGCTCGGCTCACAACAATCGGCCCTTTTCAGGGCCACCACACAAACCTACGTCCAAAGCAAAGTTTCCGTCGTCCGTGCTCGCCGCACTTTACACAACACGTCCACATACATACATTGCACAGCCAGCGCCGGCGCACGTCCGCCATCTTGTCCACAGCCCGTGTGGCCGAACGCGCACACATTTTGTCGTTTCTCTCTTTTTGTCTTTTTTGTTTCTGCACCCCTCCGCGCACGCACAGAGTCGCGTTCCAAACGACAACGACATCAATACACCGATAATGTGATGATCATTGTTAGCATTATAATGTTTCAATTAAAGGGGCGCGCGTGGCACAGACAAAAAAAACCAAACAGCTGATCCGATCGATCGATCGATCGATCCGGCCCGCCCGCCTATGCCCACGCCACAAACAAACAACAAACCACGCACACACTGGACTCAGCCGCGCCCATCGCGTCAAACTCAAAAACTAACGCACGCGCAGCAGCAACAACAACAACAACACGCACAGGCAACACAGACTCTTTCGCACTTTTCAATCTCCGAACAGTGTGGTGGCCCTGAAAAGGGCCGTTTTCGTCTCTCCCACCAAGCACGGGCACGGCACGGCCGCGGGAAGGCCACAACGCAGCACAGCACACCGGCTGGCTGGCTGCCTGCCTGCCTAACCGCCGAAACCGTACAGGGTGCGCCCCTGCCTCTTCAGGGCGTACACCACGTCCATGGCCGTCACAGTCTTGCGCTTGGCGTGCTCAGTGTACGTCACCGCGTCGCGGATCACGTTCTCCAGGAACACCTTCAGCACTCCGCGGGTCTCCTCGTAGATCAGACCAGAGATGCGCTTCACGCCGCCCCTGCGAGCCAGGCGGCGGATGGCGGGCTTCGTGATGCCCTGGATGTTGTCGCGCAACACCTTGCGGTGCCGCTTGGCGCCACCCTTGCCCAGCCCCTTTCCTCCCTTGCCGCGGCCTGTCATTCTTCTTCCTTCCTCCTCCTCAAAGCAAGCAAGCGAAAAAACACAAGCGCCAGCTCCTCACCCGGCGCTAGCGAGTCGGCTACGGTGCGAGCTCTCTGCCGCCGCCCCCCTATATAGACTCTGGCCCGCCCTCCCCCCACCACGCGCACCGAGGGCATATAAGCGCGGCGCGGGGCCGCGCGGGCCCGTTGTCAAGGCAGCACCGGACGCTTCGTGTACCGCACGCACCTCCACGCCGCTAACCGCTATGGCCCGCACAAAGCAAACGGCCCGCAAGTCCACCGGCGGAAAGGCGCCGCGCAAACAGCTCGCCACCAAGGCGGCGAGGAAGAGCGCGCCCGCCACCGGCGGCGTCAAGAAGCCCCACCGCTACAGGCCGGGCACCGTCGCCCTGCGGGAAATCAGGCGCTACCAGAAGAGCACAGAGCTGCTCATCCGCAAGCTGCCGTTCCAGCGCCTAGTGCGCGAGATCGCCCAGGACTTCAAGACCGACCTGCGCTTCCAGAGCTCCGCAGTCATGGCCCTGCAGGAGGCCAGCGAGGCCTACCTCGTCGGCCTCTTCGAAGACACCAACCTGTGCGCAATCCACGCCAAGCGCGTCACCATCATGCCCAAGGACATCCAGCTCGCGCGCCGCATCCGCGGCGAGCGCGCCTAGAAACCGCGCCGCGCACGCGCACGCGCGCCCGCCCAACAAAAACGGCCCTTTTCAGGGCCACTAACATCTCTCCGTCGCGAGCAAAACTTTTGTCGGTCTTGCCGCCCCGCAAAACAACAACAACCAATTCCCCTCCCGTCCACAGCCGCTCTCGCCAACAATCGACGTCACTCCCATCCCTCACAATACACACACACACACACACACACACAACAGCCGGACGACGTCACCACACACCACGGGTGGCTGGCCGCCGCCGTCTCCGAGGCGCGCGCACGCTACGCTACACTACAACGTCAACGCCACCGCGCCTTCCCAATTCCCGCCGGCCACTTCCACGTCTCACGTCCCCCCGCCGCTTTGAGACAGAGAGAGACACAACACACACACAAAAGACACGACATCCGCAAAGCAAGCAAACACACAAACAAACAAGAGTCTCCAGAAACATACATGAGCAACCAAACGTCGGCCGCCGCAAAAAAAAAAAAAAAACAACTACAACAACAACAAAAACAAATAAAATAAAATAAAAAGACCAACAAACGGCCACAACCGCTCCGCTACCGCGCGCCGCCGCCTACCGCCACCGGCACCACAATCCAACCACCACGGCACGCAAACAGTACCCACAAGGGTCACACACAACCAACCAACCAACCACACCGGCGCATGCACGACAATCAACGCCTTCCCGACGTCCTTTGATGGCCCTGAGAAGGGCCGTTTTGGGCCGCGCGACAGCCGCAGCCGTGCCATCGCGCGCCACTAAGACGACGCGGGGGAGGGCGGTGGGGGACGACGGCGTCAAGCGCCAACCCCTCTCCCTTGCCTTTCTTTAACGTTACTACTTTACTTCTTCTTCTTGGGCGACGCCTTCGCCTTAGACGGCGTCGTCGCCTTCTTCGGGCGCGGCGCCTTCGGCTTCTTCGTCGGAACCTTGGCGGCCTTCTTCGCCTTCGACGGCGACTTGGCCTTGGCCGGCTTGGCCGCAGCCGCCTTCTTCGCACCCGCGGGAGCCGCCGACGCCGCAGACGCCTTCTTGGCGGCGCCCGCCTTCCGACCGGTCGCCGCCTTCACGCCACCAGCCTTCTTTGCGCCGGCCGCGCGGCCGCCCTTCTTCTCCTTGCTGGCCGGAGCGGCGCGCTTCTTCTTCGCACCGCCGGCACGGGCCTTGCCGCCCTCGGCCGCCCCGCCGCCGGCGCCGGCAAGCTTGAAAGAGCCGGACGCGCCCTTCCCCTTCGTCTGCACCAGCTCGCCAGCCACGACGGCCGACTTGAGGTACTTCTTGATAAAGGGCGCCAGCTTCTCCGCGTCCAGCTTGTAGTGCGCGGCAATGTACTTCTTGATCGCCTGCAGCGACGAGCCGCCGCGCTCCTTCAGACTCTTGATGGCGGCCGTCACCATCTCAGAGGTGCGCGGGTGCGCAGGCTTGGCGCGCGGCTTCTTCGCAGACGCCGCAGACTTGGCCTTCTTCGTCGTGCCGGTGGCGGCGGGTGCCGCAGCAGTCTCGTTCGTAGCCGCCTGATCTGCCATTATTTCGACGGACGACGCGCGTACACACAACAACAGAACAGCGAGAGAGCGGCGAGCACGGCAGAGAATAGCCGCCGCGCCGTCTACCGTGTGACTCGCGTGCAATCCCTGCACGATTCAAAGCAGGTTAAGCAGGTCCACTGCTGTTCCTGCGTGGAGTATTCTTCGGATCGATGTGTTCCTCTCTTTATGGTAGGTCTTCTCGTTTCACAGTGGTGGTCGTCCTCATTGGGTGCTTGGAATCATTCCAGCAACCGGTCCGGCCATCTGGTCGCTGGGCGCCAGTGGACTTGGTTTCCCAGTCCACTGACCAGCGGGTTCCTCGACGTCCTCGCCGACTCGTAGAAGTTCCGTGCGAGCGCGCGGAAGCGGCGCTTCAGCATCGGAACTCCCGCGATGTCGTGCAGCATACGGGTGTCGTAGTCCCTTGGCAGGTGGAGCGCCAGCCGAAGGGCTTTGTTCTGCACCCGTTGCAGCGTCTGTACGTGAGTGTCGGCGGCATTTCCCCACACCACGGCCGCGTACTCTAGCACTGGCCTGATTAGTGCTAGGTAGAGCGTGAGGCCGCAGTGGGGGGGCAGTGTCGTCGTGGGGTTGAGGAGGGGGTACAGCGAGCGCATCCGTCCAAGCGCCCGGCCCCTCAGCTCCCTGATGTGTGGACCCCAGGTCAGGCGTCGGTCCATGGTGACGCCGAGGTACTTCCCAGTACGCGACCACGGGATGGGGCCTCCCATGATCCGCACTTGCGGCAGCGCATCGGGTATCCGGCGGCGAGTAAACACCACCGCCTGGCTCTTCCCGGCGTTGAACTTGAGCCGCCATTTGGTGGCCCAGGCTCCAATCTCGGTGCAGGCGAGCTGCAGGCGGCGGCGCATCAGCTGCGCGCTCATGCTGCGCGTGTACAGCGCGGTGTCATCGGCGTAGAGCGCCAGATGGACCCTCGGCGTCGTCTTCGGGACGTCAGCGGTGAAGAGAGAGTACAGCAGGGGGCCAAGGACGGACCCCTGCGGCACTCCAGCACGTATGTGGCGCGCCGTGGACACGCCACCGTCTGCACGCACATGGAAAGTGCGCCCTCGCAGGTAGGACTGGAGGAGGCGGACGTACGACACGGGTACCCCCTGTACCAGCAGCTTATACAGGAGGCCGTCGTGCCACACGCTGTCAAAGGCCTTGGAGACGTCGAGGAGCACCGCCCCAAGGTACTCGCGACGCTCCAGGGCCCCCATCGCCTGCTCCACCAGTCGCAGCAGTTGGTGCTGTGTTGAGTGCCCACTTCGAAAGCCAAACTGCTCGTCAGGAAGCAGGCCTTCTTCTCTGACGTGGCGCTGTAGCCGTTTGGCGAGGATCCTCTCGAAGGTCTTCGAGAGGGAGGGCAGCAGGCTTATTGGTCGGTAGTTCTGCGCCAGCCTGGGGTCCTTGCCAGCCTTCGGAATGGCGACCACCTCAGCGTGTTTCCACGCATCGGGGTAGGCGCCTGTGCGGAGGATGGCGTTAAAGATCGATGTGACAATACGCACTGCTTCCGGCGGCAGCTTCTTCAGCAGTGCGTTGTCGATCTTGTCGCAACCCCCCGCCTTCCTGGGCTGTAGGAAGTCTAGGTGGTGTTGCACTTCCTCTGCGGTGGTTGGCTCGATGACGTCGTCCGCCTCCTGATGGGTCAGGTATAGCGGAAGACGCTCTTGCACCTCCCGGATGGTCTCTTCGTCGACAACATCGTCCACGGTGGAGAAGTTCTCGGCGAAGGTGTCTGCGAGTACGCTGGCCTTCATGTCCGGCTCTGCGGCGACGTCACGGCCAACTTGAAGCGGCGGGATGCGCTGCCCCTTGCGCAGGAAGCTCCTGGTCATGGCCCAGGCACTTCCGTCATCGATCCTGAGCGTGGCTATTTTGCCAGCCCAGTCCCGATTACGGTGGTGGCCGACGGCCGCCGAAATCTCCCGGCGCAAGCGGTTTAGCAGCCGCTTGGTGGCGGGGTTTCTCGTGATCTGCCACTCACGAAAAACCCGGTTCTTCTGTCGGATCAGCTCCAAGATGTCCGGCGGAAGCTGTTTGGAGTTGTCCTTCGGCTTCCGCGGTCCTCGCGGCGCTGCTGCATCTGCCGCCGCAAGTGTGTAGTGGGTGAATGCTGCTAGTGCTGCATCCACCCCCTCCTCATCAGGATCCGGTGTGGCTGCGACCGTCTCCGCCAGGTGCTGTTGGAAGTGCGCCCAGTCGGTGTTGAGGCGGGCGCGGCGGTGCTCAGGAGGCGCCGTACCGTCTGTGTCCAGGTCGAAGATCACTGGCAGGTGATCGGACGACAGGGCACAGCGAGTGCTCGCGATCGCGTTGTGTGCTGCCCCTTTCACAATCGCGATGTCGAGCACGTCGGGACGGCCGCGCGTCGGGTAGTGCGTCGGGTCGAAGGGACCCAGCACCACGGCGTCATGGTTGTTAACGACCCGCAGAAGCCGTCTGCCGCTGATGGTGGTGACCCTGGAGTTCCACTCCGGGTGTTTTGCATTGAGATCGCCGCCGATGAACAGGTTCCCGCGCATCGACAGCAGCGTCTCAATGTCCCCGGAGTGGAGGTGTCCTGACGGCTTCCGGTAGGCCGCCACGAATGTTACGTGGCCCACAGAGGTGTTGACCACGACGCCGGTCGTCTCCAGGGTTGGCGTCACCGGGAGCTGCACCTGGTGGTGGCGCAACGACGTCTTGACGTACACCGCCGTTCCGCCGCCATGGGTGACCCGGTCGGTGCGGTAGCAGCGGAAGTTTGCCGCCCGCACGTCCACGCCCGGCTTCAGCCAAGTTTCTGTGACGAGACAGACGTCCACATGTTCGTCTCGCAGAAACTGGCGGAATTCTCCCGCTTGGGAGCGTATGCTGTTTGCGTTCCACACGCAAACGGTTAGACCCTGGATGTGTCTATCCATGTTTGGGTGTGGGAACAGCTGGTGTGGTGGTGGCCTGGGCGGCCGACTGCACTGCAGACGCAATCATCTGCGGAAGTTGTTGCAGGAGCAGCTTGAAGTCCTCCCTCAAGGCCCTAACTTCGTCCGCGACGCTCACAGCGGACGTAAAGTCAGTGCGGGGAGAGGATGCTGGCTCCTGCGCACGAACAGCTGCTGGCTCGCGGGCAGGGCGCTCCCTCCGCCGTCCGCGCCGGCGGCCGACCCTGGCTGGCGTTGGGTGCTCTCTCGGCGGTCCGCGCCCGCGCACGGCTACCGCCGCTGGCGCAGGCTCAGACTGGCGCTCTCTCGGCGGTCCGCGCCCGCGCACGGCTACCGCCGCTGGCGCAGGCTCCGGTTGACTGCCACGCCCCTGGACGTCTGCGGGGGCGACAGGACGCTGCTCTACCGATTTGGCGGGTGCCTTGTCGGTGGCAGCAGATGCATAACTCCTTCCGGTTTGCACCCGCGCGGAACGCGCCGGCTGACCTCTTCTTGAAGCGGCGCGCCGGAAGGCAGTGCAGCCGCGGTAACACGCCACATGCTTTTCGCCGCAATGGCAGCATGTGGGCGCGTCGGTCCGCGGGATTTTGCACTCTCGGCTGGGATGCTCCCCCGCGCATTTGACGCAGCGGGGAGGCATCTGGCAGTACTTCGCCACATGGTCCAGGCCTTGGCAATTGAAGCACTGCGCTGAGCCGCGTCTTCTGCGCAACTTCTCCACGGTGACGCCGACATCAGCCACGTGGGTCACCTGGAATATTTTGCGGTTCTCGACGGTGTCGTCGAGAACCGCCAAAAATAGCGGCATGTCGGAGAAATCCCTGGGTGACTTCATACGCGCCGTGGCGCGTATCGGGAAGCCCAGGTCTTCGAGCAGCTCCCGCAAGTATCCCGGGTCCATGCTGAACGGGAGCTTGCGGAACACGACTTTCAGCGTCTTCACCGGCTCCGAGGAGTAGGTGTAGCTGTGAAGTCCTTCTCTCTCTGCGAGGTCCATGACCCCGCGGTAATCTTCTGCCGTCTTCGTGATGACGCGGTTCAGGTCACGCCCCGCGACTCTGAACGTCACATTCCCTTTCACGACAGCTTTCACCTTCTCCCTGAATTCGCGGAAGTCGCCAGTCCACTTGATGACCACGGGAGGTGGTGGGGGCGACTTCTGCTGTTGCTGCTGCTGGCTGTCCATGGGCTCGCTGGCATCATTGGAGAGGCCAGCGAACCGGTTGCCGGTGTGCACCGCCGACTGTTGCGCAAGCACCATAGCCCTGGCTGTGTGCTTGCGGGAGGGCTGCATGAAGCCCTCGTCGTCCACGGTCGGGGGAAGGGTCCTGGATCCCTTCCGCGACGCCTTCCGCTGGGTGCGGAGCGTGGGCGCGCTACTAGTCGTGCTAGTGGCGGTCCTTTTGCTGTTTGTTTCCGCGCTCGCGTCAGCTGGCCGCTTACGCGAGTGCTGCACCACATTCGGGGTAGGAGTTGGTTTGGCGCCTGGGATGAGGCCCATCAGGAAGGCGAGCTGCCTTTCCGCTTCCGGCGTGTGGGCTGGGTCCCCGGAAGGCGCTGTCTCCGCCGAAGGTGTAGCCTCTGGCGTCAAGGCCGTCGACTGTGGCTCGCGTGAGGCCGTGTGTACGGCCTGCGGGCCACCAACGTCGAGCGCGCGGGCAAAGGCGTGCAGGGGCAAGCCCCCATCCGCCGAAAGTGCGCGCCTGCCTCTCTGGGTAACACCCGTGCGTCTGGACCGGACGGTCGTAGGTGGGCGGCGGTTTGTGGCAGCTGTCGGGGCAAGCCCCGCCGTGCCACCGACCGCCGCGCCACTCGCTGCCTCAGCCGTAGCTGAAGTCGCATAACGACCGCCCTGGTTCGTGCCGCAGTCCATCTCGACGTCCTGGGGCGTCTGCTGGGTTGTTGCCGTTGGGGGGCCGGATGAGGCCGCCGACAGAGCAAGCTCTGCCGAACAGCGATCCGCCACACCCTCCGCTTCCTCACTGCGGTCCGCTCGGCACGACATCACGGCTCGGAATAGCCGCCGCGCCGCCAGGCCCAGCCAGTGTCGCGGGCGGGCGCGGACGGCCGAGAGAGCGGCCGCCACTCTGCGCGCCGCCGCGCCGCGCCTCCCGCGCTTGCTACCGCCCAACGTCCGACAGCCTGTGCGGACCAGCCCCAAACCTGCGCCGCAACCACCCGCGCCATTCAAACCACCGAGGATGGGGCTACACACGGCCACACCACAGTCGCCAACCAGTCGCCACGGCAGCGCCGCAAACCACGGCCAAACTGCAGCTACCGCGCGCCACAGCCTGGCTCGGCCCGCCGAGAATCGCCGCCCCCGCCCAAATGCCGCCCCCACAGCCCCAGCCGACGACCCGCCACAATGGCCAAACCTTCGGCAAAACTGGCGCACCGTCGCCGCGCCAGCCCGGCCAGCGCGGCCGCCGCCACAGCCACACAAGCGGAGGCGTGCGGCGATGACGGCCGTGCAAACGCACCTCCGCCGCCCCATCGCCCTCCCACCGTTTCCCGATCGGCCCGCGGCCGTCGGGCCACCTCGCCCGCCAACATTCGCGCCCGTTTCTCACAACATTGCCCGCCGCAAAACAAAAACGAGCGCCGCCTGCGCAACATGGGCACCGGCCAACCGAGGCGCCGCCGCCCCTCGCCGCTTTCAGCGAGGGTGGCTAACCGCCATCCGCAACTACAGACGCACCGAATCTGCCTTCATCAAAAGCACACACCGACAGCCGACCTCTAACATTTAGACTCCGCAAGCCACCCAACGGTGTGTGGCGGAGGGCACTTCACGTGCCAATGTCATTTACCTCCCTTTGCTGTTCCAGTCGCGTATGGTTCGCGGGACGAACCGACAGTCTGCAAAAAAAAAAAAAAAACGCCTCCGTGCGCGCTCGAATCTCTCTAACCACATCCATTCGTGATCTCCTCGGGAGGTATACGCAATATATTCGATACCCCATCCAGAAACGCAATATCTCGAAACCTGGCGAGCAAGCTACACCGCGATGCAGAGCGCCTCTATTGCAGAGTCTGCCGCGTGGGTTTGTTAAACATCTCCGTAACGCTATCACGGTTACCAAATGACCCTGCGACGAAACGTTGGATCGTCTCCGTCGCCTCCGTCAACGCGACCTGGTACGGATCCCACACTGATGGGCAACACGCACGTATAGGTCGAACGAACGGGTGTTTTGTAAGCCACCTCCTCCTTTGTTGATGGACGACATTTGCTACGCATTCTCCCAATAAATCGCAACCTGGTACCCGCCTTACCAACAATTACTTTTGTTTGTTTTTTTTTTTTGTTTTTTTTTTTTTAATATGATGATCATCCCACTCCCAATCACTCCGCACGCATACTCCCAGATATTTTACAGACGTAACTGCTACCAGTGTTTGTCCCGCTATCATATACTCAATCATACAATAAAGGGTCCTTCTTTCTATATTATTCGCAATACATGTTAAGGGACAGTTGCCACTCCCTGCACCACGTGCCTATCCGCTGCAGATCGTCCTGCATTTTTCGCTGCAACTTCTCTGTATACTACAGCATCATCCGCGAAAAGACGCATGCAACGTCCGACACTATCTACTAGGTCATTTATATACATTGTGTGTGAAGAGCAATGGGTCCCATAACACTCCCCTGTGGCACGCCAGAGGTTACTTTAACGTCTGTAGACGTCTCTCCATTGATAACACAACATGCTGTGTTCTGTTTGCTACAATCTCTTCAGTCCAGCCACACACTTGGTCCGACATTCTGCAGACACTTACTTTGTTTATCAGGCGACAGTGCGGAACTGTATCGAACGCCCTCCTTCCGGATGTCAACCAAAATGGCATCTACCTGGGAGCCTGTATCTAATATTTTCTGGGTCCCATGAACAAATAAAGCGCGTTGGGTCTCACACGATCGCTGTTTCCGGAATCCATGTTGATTCCTACATAGTAGACACTGGGTTTCCAAAAAACGACATGCTACTACTCGAGCATAAAACATGTTCTCAAATTCTACAACCGATCGACGTCACAGATATAGGGCCTATAGTTTTGCGCATCTGCTCGACGACCCTTCTTCAAGCCCGGGACTACCTGTGCTCTTTTCCAATCATTTGGAACCCTCCGTTCCTCTAGAGACTTGCGGTACACGGCTGTTAGGAGGTTCTGTCGCGTACTCTGTGTAGAATCGAATTGGTATCCCGTCGGGTCCAGTGGACGTTCCTCTGTTGAGTGATTCCAGTTGCTTTTCTATTCCTCCTTGGACACTTATTTCGATGTCAGCCATTTTTTCGTTTGTGCGAGAAGGAACTGCAGTGCGGTCGTCCTCCGTGACACAGCTTTTGGAAACAGGTGTTTAGTATTTCACAGCTTTACGCGTGTCATCCTCTGTTTCGAGCCGCTTACTACTGATTCAACGTACGACCACAACGTCCTAGGATTTGATTTGATTTCCTGTCACGTCGGTACATGGAATTGTACTTTCGCATTCACCGGACGCTTCACGCATAGCCCTCCTTACGCTAACTTTGGACATCGTTTAGCGTCTGTTTGTCTGAGAGGTTTTGGCTGCGTTTCAACTTTGAGTGAAGCTCTCTTTGCTTTCGCTATAGTTTCCTAAACTTTGGTTGTTGTACCGCGGTGGGTTTTTCCCATCCCTCGCAGTTTTACTCGGCACGTACCTGTCTAAGACGCATTTTACGATTGCCTTGCACTTTCTCCATAAACACTCAACATTGTCAGTGTCGGAGCAGACATTTGCGTTTGCATCTGCCTGGTAGTCTCAAATCTGCCTTCTATTACTCTTGCTAAACAGATAAACCTTCCTCCCTTTTTTTTTTTTTTTTTGTTTTTTTTTTTTTTTTTTTGTTTGTATATTCCTACTAACGTCCATATTCAGCGATGCTGCAACGGCCTCTTGTTCACTGGGTCCCTGTTCTGCACATACAGAGTCGACAAGTTCGGGGTCTGTTTGTCATCGGTAGGTCCACGATGTTATCTCCACGAGTCGGTTCTCTCTCTGTTTAATTGCTCGCGGCATTTTTCGTTCGGATGGTGCACTCAGTATACTGTCACTCGATGCTCTGTCCCTACCACCCGTCCTGAACATCTGGCACATTGAAATCTCCACCTAAGACTGTAACACGCTGCGGAAAGGAAAATGTATGTCCACATTTTCTCTCACTTGTTCGGCCACTAATGCTGCTGAGTCGCGAGGTCGGTAAAAGGAGCCAATTATCAACCTAGCTCGGCTGTTGAGTGTACCCTCCACCCACAATAGTTCACAGGAACCGTCCACCACTTCTACTTCACTACACAGGATAAACTACTACTAACAGCGACGAACCACTCCACCACCGGTTGCATGCACGCTATCCTTTCTAAAGCACCGTCTGTACCTATAACGATTGCAGCTTCGGCGCTTTCTATCAGCGCTTGACGTTCCGGTACTTTACCAACGCAGAGCTTCGACAGTTGACAATTACAATACCGATTGCCGCTTGGTCCCCGCATGTCCTGACCTTGCCCCGCGCCCGTTGCCCTTTCCGTACTTGCCCAAGGGCCATCCAACCTAAACAGAACCGCCCAGCCCACGCCACACAACCCCTGCTACCCGTGTAGCCGCTTGTTGCGTATAGTGGACTCCACCTAAGACTATATAACATAACATGCCCTAAGGCATTCGCGGTGTACACCACCCTAAGGTGAGGTTAGGTTAGGTGGACGTGGGTTAGGTTAAGGGTTACAGTTAGGTTAAGCGTCAAAGTTAGGTTAAGCGTTCGGACGTGAGGCGTCAGGTGGCCGCACCTACCTTTACGGCCGGACATCTTAGGTTAGAGGTTAGGTTAGGTTAAGGCGCCGAGAGGTCCGCGGTCAGGTTACGTTCACCTTCGGGCGCCACACGTAGGTTTCAAAGGTGTGTCGGTCGGTCGTCGGCAAGCCGCAAAAACTACAGACGACGTCGACCAAACCGCCGCAAGACCGAGCAGGAGGCAGATATAAAACACACACACACACACACACACACACACACACACACACACAAAAACAAAATTTAAACACCACCCACCGGCCAAAGGGCACCAAAAACCACAAACCCGAGCACCACGTCGACCAGAGGCAACCCGCCGCTCACGCGACATGACTGGCAACTAAGGGGCAAACGGCAACGGCGCTTTCCGCACCGGGCCGGATGCACGTACGACAACACCGCTACCCGTACGCAGGCCTCCCATTGCACACAGCCGCTCTGTGTTTGAACATCATCAATGGCGCGCCCGCGGCTCGTCGCGGGCGCAGCCATAACGCCGCCACTTTTGCACCAACACATTCACGCACCGCAAAACAGCTCGCCGACACAGCACAGCCGACAAAACAAAAACAACCCGCGAGACGGGGGCGACAAACGACAACGATAACAACAACAACAGCAGCAAACAACTCGCACCAAGCGTCCAACAGGTAACAAACGGACAAGCACAGCCTCTGCTAACGGCCACGACGCCAGCGGCACACTGCTCCTTTCCCGCCACACTCGATTTCACAACGCACGCACGCGACCCCGTCAACGACACCGACACGACACACGACGGGCTCCCTTCCCGCAACCTACACCTTTCCGCCACTACGCACAGCTCCACCCGACGCGCCCGTCGCAACGACACTACTGCACGCACTATCCACCCGCCTCCTCCTCTCCCCCCCCCCCCCCTTCCCGTACACAACAACACAGCCAAAAACAACACTCACGACCCAAACATACTAACGACATGGCACGTGCATCGGCGCACACCCCAACCAGTCACCGTCGACAACCACACGCAAGGCACGAAACCGGCGTCCTTCCACGTTGCCATCAAAGCTGCACAAACAACCACAGGAGGAACCACCAACAACGGCCCGCCCGCCCGCCCGCCCGCCCGCCCCAATATTCTCCCACCCTCACCTCACGCCGCAACCACCAAACGCACATTCCCGCTCGCTACCACACACCTCTCGGCAGCCGCTTCGCAAACACATGACGTGACGTGACATCATCACATCACGGGCTACGCACGCACACCGACCCACTTTCCTGCCCTTCGCCCTCTTCTTTCCGACGCCTGCCTTCGGCCGAGCACACGTACGTGGCACAACGCCCAACACAGTCACACACAGTCGACAGGCGCACGCCCAGGCACGCAACGACGCAGCGCAGCAAAGGCGCCCGCAACACATACCTCCTCTCTCTTCTCGCCGCCGCCGCCGACCGCCCGCCAGCCAGCCAGCCAGCCAGCCAGCCAGCCAGCCAGCCACTCGCAATGTGCACTGCCAACCAGCCACACGTCCACCGCGCCGCCTCCGACCACCCGCCAGGGGGCGCTCACGTCCGCGACAACAGCGCGGCCCGCCGCCGGGCGGGCCCAGCCGAACCCAGCCCAGCCGGCGCGCGCTGCTCTGCACTCGGCGCGCCACACATCCTGCTGCAGACCGGGCTCGTCTCTCTGTACGCGTCTGCCCGCATCTCGTCTTCCTGCGCATCAACACAACGAGGCCGCGTGAGCAAACCACCCCCCCCCCCCCCCCCGTCACAACGCCACATCACACACTGCCTTGTCTACCGCCGAAATGCACTCACCAGCCATCCGCTTCGTCTTCGTCTTGTTTACTCGTTGTTGTTGCAGCGGCGCACACAGCCCCGGCCGGCCGCATCCGAGGGTGGCCCGCCGCCAGCGTCTCCTCCTTGGGCACAGGTGCGGTGCCGTGCCGTGCCGTGCCGTGGCCGCCCATCCATCCAACCGCACGCATTTGCTGGCCGCCTCTGCTGCAGAAGAAGACAAAAAACGAAACGTACAAACATACACGCACCCACAGCGTGGCCACACACGGACGGGACCGACAGGCTCCAAGGCGACCAAAGGATAAAAACAAAATAAAAAAACAAAAACAAAAAGACGCAAAGCAAGCAACAAGCACAGGCTGTCGCCTCGCGCCTCTGTCCTTCCGCCCCCGCCCTTCTCTCCCACCACATGCCCACAAACACCACCGCCTCCCCCTCCCCGCACCTCCACATTCGCCCCCTCCATTTGTTCCTTTCTCGCTCTTCCCTTCTGTGTGTCTGCGTGCGTGCGCGGGCGGCGCCTCTCAACATCCGCCGGCCGTCCGTCCCGTTTTCGCCGTACCACACACGCCACCGCCTCCTCCCCGTCCACCACCGCCGCCCCTGTCCGCCCCGCACAACACCATACACCGCTGCTTGTCCTGGCCGTTGCCACCAAAGGCGCCAGCCGCAAACCGCGCCAACGCCGCAGCGCGCGTGCGTCCTTCCTTCTCCGTGCCGACGCGGCCTCTATTCCCGCACCCATTCGGCCGACGACACAGCCGTTGGGCTCCGCACTGCGCGTACCGGCGTTACGCACGCACACCCACCCCCCTCGCGAACGCACGACTCATTGTCTTTGTTGTTTCTCCTCTTTCTTAACGTCTTTGTTTGTTGTTTGTTGTTTGTTTTGTTTTTTGTTTTTTGTTTTTTTTTTTCGTTTTTCCCCACCGCCACATGTGACACAATGCCGCCCTCCACCTTTCGTTCGTGGTTGCTTGCTTGCTTGCTTTGTTTCTCTTTCTCATTGGTACACGTCCGACGCGCTCCATTTCCACCACACCACGGCCATCAGCCTCCTCAACGGGCAGGCGCAGTGTGCCATTCTCCGGCGCACAAGCACACCGCGCGGTACTGGCGCGGCTCGCTCTCCTCGCCCCCACGCCACGCCACGCCACGCCACCGGTGCGCAGCAGCACATGTGATGTCTCGCAACACGACACGCGGTGCGCACACCCCGACCACGCGGCTCTAAAGGCATGGCACCGGCGACATGCGCCGCCCCAGCCACGCATCCGTCGTCTCACGTTGTTCACTGCCAGCCGCGTCGGAGGCTACAACCGCAACCACCACAACAACGGTCCCCCTCCCGGCAACACATTTGTTGCACAAACAAACACAACCGCCGAGCGCAGCGCGAACCACCCACACGCGCCCTCCGCGTCTCCTTTCTCCTTTCGCCCCCTCCCATCTCCCGAATATGCCAGCAGCGCAGCGTTACGCGTGCCCCTCACCCGTCCACACTACCGCGAAACGAACACGCCTTCCGGGCCACCTGCAAGGGCACGCCCACCACCAAATACTGCCGTATTCACGGACGCAGTTCGCAACACGCAACGCACTCTCCACCTACCTTCTTTCTCTCGTCCCTTCTCTTTAAAAACAAAACAAACACACAAACCAACCACGGCTAACACACTTTTTCGCGACACCTTTGACTGCGTTATCTCGACCGTGACGGCAGCTATCGACCATCCATTCCCCACTACACACACACACACATCATTCGCTACACCGCACACGAAACGGCAAGGGCAAGGCACTCTCTCATAGATTCTTCCTCCGAGCCATATCGGGCGAACGTTGCATCCGGGAAGGCAATGCAATTCAGCCGTCACCACGGCCGACACTTGCAGCCGCGCCGTAAACGCATGTCAGTGCGGCTGCAATGCACGGGAACGTTCCGTTGCTCTAGACAGCGCCTCTCCGTTTTTCCCCTGTCTCGTTTTCCGGTGATTGCTTCTCCTTCTTCTTTTTCTTCGTTTCGTTTCGTTTTATTATTTTCGTTCCCCTCCTCCACCATTGTTTCCGTCCCCACAGTTTTTTTTTTTTTTTTTGCTCATTCCACACGTTCTGCCCAGACAAGACATGACATCCGACCGATCACAGTCAGCCTTTCGTCACCGTTCGCAGCGCCGACGGTGCCACAGTGAGACGGGTGTTCAGACCGACACGTTGCCATGATGCCCATAGACAGCTACTCAGGGCCGCCGGATCGGATCACATCACCGACAAACCGGCCATTTCACCGGGGGACACAGACAACCGCGTGTACGCCCATAACAACAAACAACGGCCGTCGTCGTCTACCGTCACTGAACCGAACACACGTGCACCTTGAATGACGACACCGGCGTGCGTGCGCACAACAATCAATCATTCAAATCAACTGCAGAAACGGCTATCAAAATCAAGGGCCAAATAAATGGGTACACCACCGTGCGTGTCGCCTACCCCACCCGCCCGTACAATTCTTGCGTCTTCTTAATGACTAGTAAAGACACGTCCATTTTTTTTTTTTTTTTAAAACGTCACCAACACACCTCCACGCCGTACAGCAAAGGGAATAGTAGACGGCAACACAACATTTCACCCTCGCCATCATGTATGTATGATGTGACAACAAACAAACCCGCAGACGGCCCTAACGGTGACATCCAACAATCGCGAGGGGTTTCAATTGCAGTCACGTGACTAACCGGGCAGACAGAGACAAAGAAAGGAAAGGAATCAGCGACACAGACAACACCTCCTGTCTGTGTGTCGACAAACAACCAACCAACCAACCAACCACGCCACGACTCGCGAGCACGCATAACCACCACCAGCTGCTTCGCAACCAACCAAACCGGGTAGCTATGCGCCGCCTCACACAAACAACAATTCCGCTCTTCCCGCAAAGGCAATTTGGTGGCCCTGAAAAGGGCCGTTTTGCCGCTCTCGCAACGGAGGGGAGCTCCCTAGAGCCTTAACCCCCTCACTTGGAGCTCGTGTACTTGGTCACCGCCTTCGTGCCCTCGCTCACGGCGTGCTTGGCCAGCTCGCCAGGCAGCAAGAGCCGCACAGCCGTCTGGATCTCGCGGGACGTGATGGTCGAGCGCTTGTTGTAGTGCGCCAGGCGAGACGCCTCGGCCGCAATGCGCTCGAAAATGTCGTTCACGAAGCTGTTCATGATGCTCATCGCCTTCGACGAGATGCCCGTGTCGGGGTGCACCTGCTTCAGCACCTTGTAGATGTAGATGGCATAGCTCTCCTTCCTCTTGCGCTTCTTCTTCTTGTCGCCCTTCGAAATGTTCTTCTGCGCCTTGCCAGCCTTCTTGGCGGCCTTCCCGCTAGTCTTGGGCGGCATCTCGAACGTACAACAGCAAGCAGCAAGCGCTCCGCTCTAGTCAGCGTCTCCCCACACAGTGGCACCCGCCGCTACCGCAACACCCCACCTTTACCAGCTCGCCCTGTTGCGGCCGCCGACCAATGGGGCGCGCGCGCAACCGGCCGCCGCACCCGAGCCCATAAAGGGACCCCCACCCTAGTCCCGCCGCCACGCACTCCGCTGCTCGACTCGCTGCGGCTCGCACCGTTACGTTACGTGTTTCAACTAGCCAAACGCCATGTCCGGACGCGGAAAGGGAGGCAAAGTCAAGGGCAAGTCAAAGTCCCGCTCAAGCAGGGCTGGGCTCCAGTTCCCGGTCGGCAGAATCCACCGCCTCCTGCGCAAGGGAAACTACGCCGAGCGCGTCGGCGCCGGGGCGCCCGTCTACCTCGCCGCCGTCATGGAGTACCTCGCGGCTGAGGTGCTCGAGCTGGCCGGAAACGCGGCCCGCGACAACAAGAAGACGCGCATCATCCCGCGCCACCTGCAGCTCGCCATCCGCAACGACGAGGAGCTCAACAAGCTCTTGTCGGGCGTCACCATCGCACAGGGTGGTGTCCTGCCCAACATCCAGGCCGTCCTGCTGCCAAAGAAGACCGAGAAGAAGGCCTAAACAGAGAGCGCGGCGCTGCGCTTGCGTGCTCCCTGCACGCAAACGCGCCTGCCTTTGCCTTGCCGGCTCGGCTCACAACAATCGGCCCTTTTCAGGGCCACCACACAAACCTACGTCCAAAGCAAAGTTTCCGTCGTCCGTGCTCGCCGCACTTTACACAACACGTCCACATACATACATTGCACAGCCAGCGCCGGCGCACGTCCGCCATCTTGTCCACAGCCCGTGTGGCCGAACGCGCACACATTTTGTCGTTTCTCTCTTTTTGTCTTTTTTGTTTCTGCACCCCTCCGCGCACGCACAGAGTCGCGTTCCAAACGACAACGACATCAATACACCGATAATGTGATGATCATTGTTAGCATTATAATGTTTCAATTAAAGGGGCGCGCGTGGCACAGACAAAAAAAACCAAACAGCTGATCCGATCGATCGATCGATCGATCCGGCCCGCCCGCCTATGCCCACGCCACAAACAAACAACAAACCACGCACACACTGGACTCAGCCGCGCCCATCGCGTCAAACTCAAAAACTAACGCACGCGCAGCAGCAACAACAACAACAACACGCACAGGCAACACAGACTCTTTCGCACTTTTCAATCTCCGAACAGTGTGGTGGCCCTGAAAAGGGCCGTTTTCGTCTCTCCCACCAAGCACGGGCACGGCACGGCCGCGGGAAGGCCACAACGCAGCACAGCACACCGGCTGGCTGGCTGCCTGCCTGCCTAACCGCCGAAACCGTACAGGGTGCGCCCCTGCCTCTTCAGGGCGTACACCACGTCCATGGCCGTCACAGTCTTGCGCTTGGCGTGCTCAGTGTACGTCACCGCGTCGCGGATCACGTTCTCCAGGAACACCTTCAGCACTCCGCGGGTCTCCTCGTAGATCAGACCAGAGATGCGCTTCACGCCGCCCCTGCGAGCCAGGCGGCGGATGGCGGGCTTCGTGATGCCCTGGATGTTGTCGCGCAACACCTTGCGGTGCCGCTTGGCGCCACCCTTGCCCAGCCCCTTTCCTCCCTTGCCGCGGCCTGTCATTCTTCTTCCTTCCTCCTCCTCAAAGCAAGCAAGCGAAAAAACACAAGCGCCAGCTCCTCACCCGGCGCTAGCGAGTCGGCTACGGTGCGAGCTCTCTGCCGCCGCCCCCCTATATAGACTCTGGCCCGCCCTCCCCCCACCACGCGCACCGAGGGCATATAAGCGCGGCGCGGGGCCGCGCGGGCCCGTTGTCAAGGCAGCACCGGACGCTTCGTGTACCGCACGCACCTCCACGCCGCTAACCGCTATGGCCCGCACAAAGCAAACGGCCCGCAAGTCCACCGGCGGAAAGGCGCCGCGCAAACAGCTCGCCACCAAGGCGGCGAGGAAGAGCGCGCCCGCCACCGGCGGCGTCAAGAAGCCCCACCGCTACAGGCCGGGCACCGTCGCCCTGCGGGAAATCAGGCGCTACCAGAAGAGCACAGAGCTGCTCATCCGCAAGCTGCCGTTCCAGCGCCTAGTGCGCGAGATCGCCCAGGACTTCAAGACCGACCTGCGCTTCCAGAGCTCCGCAGTCATGGCCCTGCAGGAGGCCAGCGAGGCCTACCTCGTCGGCCTCTTCGAAGACACCAACCTGTGCGCAATCCACGCCAAGCGCGTCACCATCATGCCCAAGGACATCCAGCTCGCGCGCCGCATCCGCGGCGAGCGCGCCTAGAAACCGCGCCGCGCACGCGCACGCGCGCCCGCCCAACAAAAACGGCCCTTTTCAGGGCCACTAACATCTCTCCGTCGCGAGCAAAACTTTTGTCGGTCTTGCCGCCCCGCAAAACAACAACAACCAATTCCCCTCCCGTCCACAGCCGCTCTCGCCAACAATCGACGTCACTCCCATCCCTCACAATACACACACACACACACACACACACACACACACACACAACAGCCGGACGACGTCACCACACACCACGGGTGGCTGGCCGCCGCCGTCTCCGAGGCGCGCGCACGCTACGCTACACTACAACGTCAACGCCACCGCGCCTTCCCAATTCCCGCCGGCCACTTCCACGTCTCACGTCCCCCCGCCGCTTTGAGACAGAGAGAGACACAACACACACACAAAAGACACGACATCCGCAAAGCAAGCAAACACACAAACAAACAAGAGTCTCCAGAAACATACATGAGCAACCAAACGTCGGCCGCCGCAAAAAAAAAAAAAAAAACAACTACAACAACAACAAAAACAAATAAAATAAAATAAAAAGACCAACAAACGGCCACAACCGCTCCGCTACCGCGCGCCGCCGCCTACCGCCACCGGCACCACAATCCAACCACCACGGCACGCAAACAGTACCCACAAGGGTCACACACAACCAACCAACCAACCACACCGGCGCATGCACGACAATCAACGCCTTCCCGACGTCCTTTGATGGCCCTGAGAAGGGCCGTTTTGGGCCGCGCGACAGCCGCAGCCGTGCCATCGCGCGCCACTAAGACGACGCGGGGGAGGGCGGTGGGGGACGACGGCGTCAAGCGCCAACCCCTCTCCCTTGCCTTTCTTTAACGTTACTACTTTACTTCTTCTTCTTGGGCGACGCCTTCGCCTTAGACGGCGTCGTCGCCTTCTTCGGGCGCGGCGCCTTCGGCTTCTTCGTCGGAACCTTGGCGGCCTTCTTCGCCTTCGACGGCGACTTGGCCTTGGCCGGCTTGGCCGCAGCCGCCTTCTTCGCACCCGCGGGAGCCGCCGACGCCGCAGACGCCTTCTTGGCGGCGCCCGCCTTCCGACCGGTCGCCGCCTTCACGCCACCAGCCTTCTTTGCGCCGGCCGCGCGGCCGCCCTTCTTCTCCTTGCTGGCCGGAGCGGCGCGCTTCTTCTTCGCACCGCCGGCACGGGCCTTGCCGCCCTCGGCCGCCCCGCCGCCGGCGCCGGCAAGCTTGAAAGAGCCGGACGCGCCCTTCCCCTTCGTCTGCACCAGCTCGCCAGCCACGACGGCCGACTTGAGGTACTTCTTGATAAAGGGCGCCAGCTTCTCCGCGTCCAGCTTGTAGTGCGCGGCAATGTACTTCTTGATCGCCTGCAGCGACGAGCCGCCGCGCTCCTTCAGACTCTTGATGGCGGCCGTCACCATCTCAGAGGTGCGCGGGTGCGCAGGCTTGGCGCGCGGCTTCTTCGCAGACGCCGCAGACTTGGCCTTCTTCGTCGTGCCGGTGGCGGCGGGTGCCGCAGCAGTCTCGTTCGTAGCCGCCTGATCTGCCATTATTTCGACGGACGACGCGCGTACACACAACAACAGAACAGCGAGAGAGCGGCGAGCACGGCAGAGAATAGCCGCCGCGCCGCCAGGCCCAGCCAGTGTCGCGGGCGGGCGCGGACGGCCGAGAGAGCGGCCGCCACTCTGCGCGCCGCCGCGCCGCGCCTCCCGCGCTTGCTACCGCCCAACGTCCGACAGCCTGTGCGGACCAGCCCCAAACCTGCGCCGCAACCACCCGCGCCATTCAAACCACCGAGGATGGGGCTACACACGGCCACACCACAGTCGCCAACCAGTCGCCACGGCAGCGCCGCAAACCACGGCCAAACTGCAGCTACCGCGCGCCACAGCCTGGCTCGGCCCGCCGAGAATCGCCGCCCCCGCCCAAATGCCGCCCCCACAGCCCCAGCCGACGACCCGCCACAATGGCCAAACCTTCGGCAAAACTGGCGCACCGTCGCCGCGCCAGCCCGGCCAGCGCGGCCGCCGCCACAGCCACACAAGCGGAGGCGTGCGGCGATGACGGCCGTGCAAACGCACCTCCGCCGCCCCATCGCCCTCCCACCGTTTCCCGATCGGCCCGCGGCCGTCGGGCCACCTCGCCCGCCAACATTCGCGCCCGTTTCTCACAACATTGCCCGCCGCAAAACAAAAACGAGCGCCGCCTGCGCAACATGGGCACCGGCCAACCGAGGCGCCGCCGCCCCTCGCCGCTTTCAGCGAGGGTGGCTAACCGCCATCCGCAACTACAGACGCACCGAATCTGCCTTCATCAAAAGCACACACCGACAGCCGACCTCTAACATTTAGACTCCGCAAGCCACCCAACGGTGTGTGGCGGAGGGCACTTCACGTGCCAATGTCATTTACCTCCCTTTGCTGTTCCAGTCGCGTATGGTTCGCGGGACGAACCGACAGTCTGCAAAAAAAAAAAAAAAACGCCTCCGTGCGCGCTCGAATCTCTCTAACCACATCCATTCGTGATCTCCTCGGGAGGTATACGCAATATATTCGATACCCCATCCAGAAACGCAATATCTCGAAACCTGGCGAGCAAGCTACACCGCGATGCAGAGCGCCTCTATTGCAGAGTCTGCCGCGTGGGTTTGTTAAACATCTCCGTAACGCTATCACGGTTACCAAATGACCCTGCGACGAAACGTTGGATCGTCTCCGTCGCCTCCGTCAACGCGACCTGGTACGGATCCCACACTGATGGGCAACACGCACGTATAGGTCGAACGAACGGGTGTTTTGTAAGCCACCTCCTCCTTTGTTGATGGACGACATTTGCTACGCATTCTCCCAATAAATCGCAACCTGGTACCCGCCTTACCAACAATTACTTTTGTTTGTTTTTTTTTTTTGTTTTTTTTTTTTAATATGATGATCATCCCACTCCCAATCACTCCGCACGCATACTCCCAGATATTTTACAGACGTAACTGCTACCAGTGTTTGTCCCGCTATCATATACTCAATCATACAATAAAGGGTCCTTCTTTCTATATTATTCGCAATACATGTTAAGGGACAGTTGCCACTCCCTGCACCACGTGCCTATCCGCTGCAGATCGTCCTGCATTTTTCGCTGCAACTTCTCTGTATACTACAGCATCATCCGCGAAAAGACGCATGCAACGTCCGACACTATCTACTAGGTCATTTATATACATTGTGTGTGAAGAGCAATGGGTCCCATAACACTCCCCTGTGGCACGCCAGAGGTTACTTTAACGTCTGTAGACGTCTCTCCATTGATAACACAACATGCTGTGTTCTGTTTGCTACAATCTCTTCAGTCCAGCCACACACTTGGTCCGACATTCTGCAGACACTTACTTTGTTTATCAGGCGACAGTGCGGAACTGTATCGAACGCCCTCCTTCCGGATGTCAACCAAAATGGCATCTACCTGGGAGCCTGTATCTAATATTTTCTGGGTCCCATGAACAAATAAAGCGCGTTGGGTCTCACACGATCGCTGTTTCCGGAATCCATGTTGATTCCTACATAGTAGACACTGGGTTTCCAAAAAACGACATGCTACTACTCGAGCATAAAACATGTTCTCAAATTCTACAACCGATCGACGTCACAGATATAGGGCCTATAGTTTTGCGCATCTGCTCGACGACCCTTCTTCAAGCCCGGGACTACCTGTGCTCTTTTCCAATCATTTGGAACCCTCCGTTCCTCTAGAGACTTGCGGTACACGGCTGTTAGGAGGTTCTGTCGCGTACTCTGTGTAGAATCGAATTGGTATCCCGTCGGGTCCAGTGGACGTTCCTCTGTTGAGTGATTCCAGTTGCTTTTCTATTCCTCCTTGGACACTTATTTCGATGTCAGCCATTTTTTCGTTTGTGCGAGAAGGAACTGCAGTGCGGTCGTCCTCCGTGACACAGCTTTTGGAAACAGGTGTTTAGTATTTCACAGCTTTACGCGTGTCATCCTCTGTTTCGAGCCGCTTACTACTGATTCAACGTACGACCACAACGTCCTAGGATTTGATTTGATTTCCTGTCACGTCGGTACATGGAATTGTACTTTCGCATTCACCGGACGCTTCACGCATAGCCCTCCTTACGCTAACTTTGGACATCGTTTAGCGTCTGTTTGTCTGAGAGGTTTTGGCTGCGTTTCAACTTTGAGTGAAGCTCTCTTTGCTTTCGCTATAGTTTCCTAAACTTTGGTTGTTGTACCGCGGTGGGTTTTTCCCATCCCTCGCAGTTTTACTCGGCACGTACCTGTCTAAGACGCATTTTACGATTGCCTTGCACTTTCTCCATAAACACTCAACATTGTCAGTGTCGGAGCAGACATTTGCGTTTGCATCTGCCTGGTAGTCTCAAATCTGCCTTCTATTACTCTTGCTAAACAGATAAACCTTCCTCCCTTTTTTTTTTTTTTTTTGTTTTTTTTTTTGTTTTTTTGTTTGTATATTCCTACTAACGTCCATATTCAGCGATGCTGCAACGGCCTCTTGTTCACTGGGTCCCTGTTCTGCACATACAGAGTCGACAAGTTCGGGGTCTGTTTGTCATCGGTAGGTCCACGATGTTATCTCCACGAGTCGGTTCTCTCTCTGTTTAATTGCTCGCGGCATTTTTCGTTCGGATGGTGCACTCAGTATACTGTCACTCGATGCTCTGTCCCTACCACCCGTCCTGAACATCTGGCACATTGAAATCTCCACCTAAGACTGTAACACGCTGCGGAAAGGAAAATGTATGTCCACATTTTCTCTCACTTGTTCGGCCACTAATGCTGCTGAGTCGCGAGGTCGGTAAAAGGAGCCAATTATCAACCTAGCTCGGCTGTTGAGTGTACCCTCCACCCACAATAGTTCACAGGAACCGTCCACCACTTCTACTTCACTACACAGGATAAACTACTACTAACAGCGACGAACCACTCCACCACCGGTTGCATGCACGCTATCCTTTCTAAAGCACCGTCTGTACCTATAACGATTGCAGCTTCGGCGCTTTCTATCAGCGCTTGACGTTCCGGTACTTTACCAACGCAGAGCTTCGACAGTTGACAATTACAATACCGATTGCCGCTTGGTCCCCGCATGTCCTGACCTTGCCCCGCGCCCGTTGCCCTTTCCGTACTTGCCCAAGGGCCATCCAACCTAAACAGAACCGCCCAGCCCACGCCACACAACCCCTGCTACCCGTGTAGCCGCTTGTTGCGTATAGTGGACTCCACCTAAGACTATATAACATAACATGCCCTAAGGCATTCGCGGTGTACACCACCCTAAGGTGAGGTTAGGTTAGGTGGACGTGGGTTAGGTTAAGGGTTACAGTTAGGTTAAGCGTCAAAGTTAGGTTAAGCGTTCGGACGTGAGGCGTCAGGTGGCCGCACCTACCTTTACGGCCGGACATCTTAGGTTAGAGGTTAGGTTAGGTTAAGGCGCCGAGAGGTCCGCGGTCAGGTTACGTTCACCTTCGGGCGCCACACGTAGGTTTCAAAGGTGTGTCGGTCGGTCGTCGGCAAGCCGCAAAAACTACAGACGACGTCGACCAAACCGCCGCAAGACCGAGCAGGAGGCAGATATAAAACACACACACACACACACACACACACACACACACACACACACACAAAAACAAAATTTAAACACCACCCACCGGCCAAAGGGCACCAAAAACCACAAACCCGAGCACCACGTCGACCAGAGGCAACCCGCCGCTCACGCGACATGGCTGGCAACTAAGGGGCAAACGGCAACGGCGCTTTCCGCACCGGGCCGGATGCACGTACGACAACACCGCTACCCGTACGCAGGCCTCCCATTGCACACAGCCGCTCTGTGTTTGAACATCATCAATGGCGCGCCCGCGGCTCGTCGCGGGCGCAGCCATAACGCCGCCACTTTTGCACCAACACATTCACGCACCGCAAAACAGCTCGCCGACACAGCACAGCCGACAAAACAAAAACAACCCGCGAGACGGGGGCGACAAACGACAACGATAACAACAACAACAGCAGCAAACAACTCGCACCAAGCGTCCAACAGGTAACAAACGGACAAGCACAGCCTCTGCTAACGGCCACGACGCCAGCGGCACACTGCTCCTTTCCCGCCACACTCGATTTCACAACGCACGCACGCGACCCCGTCAACGACACCGACACGACACACGACGGGCTCCCTTCCCGCAACCTACACCTTTCCGCCACTACGCACAGCTCCACCCGACGCGCCCGTCGCAACGACACTACTGCACGCACTATCCACCCGCCTCCTCCTCTCCCCCCCCCCCCCCTTCCCGTACACAACAACACAGCCAAAAACAACACTCACGACCCAAACATACTAACGACATGGCACGTGCATCGGCGCACACCCCAACCAGTCACCGTCGACAACCACACGCAAGGCACGAAACCGGCGTCCTTCCACGTTGCCATCAAAGCTGCACAAACAACCACAGGAGGAACCACCAACAACGGCCCGCCCGCCCGCCCGCCCGCCCGCCCCAATATTCTCCCACCCTCACCTCACGCCGCAACCACCAAACGCACATTCCCGCTCGCTACCACACACCTCTCGGCAGCCGCTTCGCAAACACATGACGTGACGTGACATCATCACATCACGGGCTACGCACGCACACCGACCCACTTTCCTGCCCTTCGCCCTCTTCTTTCCGACGCCTGCCTTCGGCCGAGCACACGTACGTGGCACAACGCCCAACACAGTCACACACAGTCGACAGGCGCACGCCCAGGCACGCAACGACGCAGCGCAGCAAAGGCGCCCGCAACACATACCTCCTCTCTCTTCTCGCCGCCGCCGCCGACCGCGCCAGCCAGCCAGCCAGCCAGCCAGCCAGCCAGCCAGCCACTCGCAATGTGCACTGCCAACCAGCCACACGTCCACCGCGCCGCCTCCGACCACCCGCCAGGGGGCGCTCACGTCCGCGACAACAGCGCGGCCCGCCGCCGGGCGGGCCCAGCCGAACCCAGCCCAGCCGGCGCGCGCTGCTCTGCACTCGGCGCGCCACACATCCTGCTGCAGACCGGGCTCGTCTCTCTGTACGCGTCTGCCCGCATCTCGTCTTCCTGCGCATCAACACAACGAGGCCGCGTGAGCAAACCACCCCCCCCCCCCCCCCCGTCACAACGCCACATCACACACTGCCTTGTCTACCGCCGAAATGCACTCACCAGCCATCCGCTTCGTCTTCGTCTTGTTTACTCGTTGTTGTTGCAGCGGCGCACACAGCCCCGGCCGGCCGCATCCGAGGGTGGCCCGCCGCCAGCGTCTCCTCCTTGGGCACAGGTGCGGTGCCGTGCCGTGCCGTGCCGTGGCCGCCCATCCATCCAACCGCACGCATTTGCTGGCCGCCTCTGCTGCAGAAGAAGACAAAAAACGAAACGTACAAACATACACGCACCCACAGCGTGGCCACACACGGACGGGACCGACAGGCTCCAAGGCGACCAAAGGATAAAAACAAAATAAAAAAACAAAAACAAAAAGACGCAAAGCAAGCAACAAGCACAGGCTGTCGCCTCGCGCCTCTGTCCTTCCGCCCCCGCCCTTCTCTCCCACCACATGCCCACAAACACCACCGCCTCCCCCTCCCCGCACCTCCACATTCGCCCCCTCCATTTGTTCCTTTCTCGCTCTTCCCTTCTGTGTGTCTGCGTGCGTGCGCGGGCGGCGCCTCTCAACATCCGCCGGCCGTCCGTCCCGTTTTCGCCGTACCACACACGCCACCGCCTCCTCCCCGTCCACCACCGCCGCCCCTGTCCGCCCCGCACAACACCATACACCGCTGCTTGTCCTGGCCGTTGCCACCAAAGGCGCCAGCCGCAAACCGCGCCAACGCCGCAGCGCGCGTGCGTCCTTCCTTCTCCGTGCCGACGCGGCCTCTATTCCCGCACCCATTCGGCCGACGACACAGCCGTTGGGCTCCGCACTGCGCGTACCGGCGTTACGCACGCACACCCACCCCCCTCGCGAACGCACGACTCATTGTCTTTGTTGTTTCTCCTCTTTCTTAACGTCTTTGTTTGTTGTTTGTTGTTTGTTTTGTTTTTTGTTTTTTGTTTTTTTTTTTCGTTTTTCCCCACCGCCACATGTGACACAATGCCGCCCTCCACCTTTCGTTCGTGGTTGCTTGCTTGCTTGCTTTGTTTCTCTTTCTCATTGGTACACGTCCGACGCGCTCCATTTCCACCACACCACGGCCATCAGCCTCCTCAACGGGCAGGCGCAGTGTGCCATTCTCCGGCGCACAAGCACACCGCGCGGTACTGGCGCGGCTCGCTCTCCTCGCCCCCACGCCACGCCACGCCACGCCACCGGTGCGCAGCAGCACATGTGATGTCTCGCAACACGACACGCGGTGCGCACACCCCGACCACGCGGCTCTAAAGGCATGGCACCGGCGACATGCGCCGCCCCAGCCACGCATCCGTCGTCTCACGTTGTTCACTGCCAGCCGCGTCGGAGGCTACAACCGCAACCACCACAACAACGGTCCCCCTCCCGGCAACACATTTGTTGCACAAACAAACACAACCGCCGAGCGCAGCGCGAACCACCCACACGCGCCCTCCGCGTCTCCTTTCTCCTTTCGCCCCCTCCCATCTCCCGAATATGCCAGCAGCGCAGCGTTACGCGTGCCCCTCACCCGTCCACACTACCGCGAAACGAACACGCCTTCCGGGCCACCTGCAAGGGCACGCCCACCACCAAATACTGCCGTATTCACGGACGCAGTTCGCAACACGCAACGCACTCTCCACCTACCTTCTTTCTCTCGTCCCTTCTCTTTCAAAACAAAACAAACACACAAACCAACCACGGCTAACACACTTTTTCGCGACACCTTTGACTGCGTTATCTCGACCGTGACGGCAGCTATCGACCATCCATTCCCCACTACACACACACACACATCATTCGCTACACCGCACAACGAAACGGCAAGGGCAAGGCACTCTCTCATAGATTCTTCCTCCGAGCCATATCGGGCGAACGTTGCATCCGGGAAGGCAATGCAATTCAGCCGTCACCACGGCCGACACTTGCAGCCGCGCCGTAAACGCATGTCAGTGCGGCTGCAATGCACGGGAACGTTCCGTTGCTCTAGACAGCGCCTCTCCGTTTTTCCCCTGTCTCGTTTTCCGGTGATTGCTTCTCCTTCTTCTTTTTCTTCGTTTCGTTTCGTTTTATTATTTTCGTTCCCCTCCTCCACCATTGTTTCCGTCCCCACAGTTTTTTTTTTTTTTTTTTTTTTTTTTTTTTTTTTTTTTTTTTTTTTTTTTTGCTCATTCCACACGTTCTGCCCAGACAAGACATGACATCCGACCGATCACAGTCAGCCTTTCGTCACCGTTCGCAGCGCCGACGGTGCCACAGTGAGACGGGTGTTCAGACCGACACGTTGCCATGATGCCCATAGACAGCTACTCAGGGCCGCCGGATCGGATCACATCACCGACAAACCGGCCATTTCACCGGGGGACACAGACAACCGCGTGTACGCCCATAACAACAAACAACGGCCGTCGTCGTCTACCGTCACTGAACCGAACACACGTGCACCTTGAATGACGACACCGGCGTGCGTGCGCACAACAATCAATCATTCAAATCAACTGCAGAAACGGCTATCAAAATCAAGGGCCAAATAAATGGGTACACCACCGTGCGTGTCGCCTACCCCACCCGCCCGTACAATTCTTGCGTCTTCTTAATGACTAGTAAAGACACGTCCATTTTTTTTTTTTTTTTAAAACGTCACCAACACACCTCCACGCCGTACAGCAAAGGGAATAGTAGACGGCAACACAACATTTCACCCTCGCCATCATGTATGTATGATGTGACAACAAACAAACCCGCAGACGGCCCTAACGGTGACATCCAACAATCGCGAGGGGTTTCAATTGCAGTCACGTGACTAACCGGGCAGACAGAGACAAAGAAAGGAAAGGAATCAGCGACACAGACAACACCTCCTGTCTGTGTGTCGACAAACAACCAACCAACCAACCAACCACGCCACGACTCGCGAGCACGCATAACCACCACCAGCTGCTTCGCAACCAACCAAACCGGGTAGCTATGCGCCGCCTCACACAAACAACAATTCCGCTCTTCCCGCAAAGGCAATTTGGTGGCCCTGAAAAGGGCCGTTTTGCCGCTCTCGCAACGGAGGGGAGCTCCCTAGAGCCTTAACCCCCTCACTTGGAGCTCGTGTACTTGGTCACCGCCTTCGTGCCCTCGCTCACGGCGTGCTTGGCCAGCTCGCCAGGCAGCAAGAGCCGCACAGCCGTCTGGATCTCGCGGGACGTGATGGTCGAGCGCTTGTTGTAGTGCGCCAGGCGAGACGCCTCGGCCGCAATGCGCTCGAAAATGTCGTTCACGAAGCTGTTCATGATGCTCATCGCCTTCGACGAGATGCCCGTGTCGGGGTGCACCTGCTTCAGCACCTTGTAGATGTAGATGGCATAGCTCTCCTTCCTCTTGCGCTTCTTCTTCTTGTCGCCCTTCGAAATGTTCTTCTGCGCCTTGCCAGCCTTCTTGGCGGCCTTCCCGCTAGTCTTGGGCGGCATCTCGAACGTACAACAGCAAGCAGCAAGCGCTCCGCTCTAGTCAGCGTCTCCCCACACAGTGGCACCCGCCGCTACCGCAACACCCCACCTTTACCAGCTCGCCCTGTTGCGGCCGCCGACCAATGGGGCGCGCGCGCAACCGGCCGCCGCACCCGAGCCCATAAAGGGACCCCCACCCTAGTCCCGCCGCCACGCACTCCGCTGCTCGACTCGCTGCGGCTCGCACCGTTACGTTACGTGTTTCAACTAGCCAAACGCCATGTCCGGACGCGGAAAGGGAGGCAAAGTCAAGGGCAAGTCAAAGTCCCGCTCAAGCAGGGCTGGGCTCCAGTTCCCGGTCGGCAGAATCCACCGCCTCCTGCGCAAGGGAAACTACGCCGAGCGCGTCGGCGCCGGGGCGCCCGTCTACCTCGCCGCCGTCATGGAGTACCTCGCGGCTGAGGTGCTCGAGCTGGCCGGAAACGCGGCCCGCGACAACAAGAAGACGCGCATCATCCCGCGCCACCTGCAGCTCGCCATCCGCAACGACGAGGAGCTCAACAAGCTCTTGTCGGGCGTCACCATCGCACAGGGTGGTGTCCTGCCCAACATCCAGGCCGTCCTGCTGCCAAAGAAGACCGAGAAGAAGGCCTAAACAGAGAGCGCGGCGCTGCGCTTGCGTGCTCCCTGCACGCAAACGCGCCTGCCTTTGCCTTGCCGGCTCGGCTCACAACAATCGGCCCTTTTCAGGGCCACCACACAAACCTACGTCCAAAGCAAAGTTTCCGTCGTCCGTGCTCGCCGCACTTTACACAACACGTCCACATACATACATTGCACAGCCAGCGCCGGCGCACGTCCGCCATCTTGTCCACAGCCCGTGTGGCCGAACGCGCACACATTTTGTCGTTTCTCTCTTTTTGTCTTTTTTGTTTCTGCACCCCTCCGCGCACGCACAGAGTCGCGTTCCAAACGACAACGACATCAATACACCGATAATGTGATGATCATTGTTAGCATTATAATGTTTCAATTAAAGGGGCGCGCGTGGCACAGACAAAAAAAACCAAACAGCTGATCCGATCGATCGATCGATCGATCCGGCCCGCCCGCCTATGCCCACGCCACAAACAAACAACAAACCACGCACACACTGGACTCAGCCGCGCCCATCGCGTCAAACTCAAAAACTAACGCACGCGCAGCAGCAACAACAACAACAACACGCACAGGCAACACAGACTCTTTCGCACTTTTCAATCTCCGAACAGTGTGGTGGCCCTGAAAAGGGCCGTTTTCGTCTCTCCCACCAAGCACGGGCACGGCACGGCCGCGGGAAGGCCACAACGCAGCACAGCACACCGGCTGGCTGGCTGCCTGCCTGCCTAACCGCCGAAACCGTACAGGGTGCGCCCCTGCCTCTTCAGGGCGTACACCACGTCCATGGCCGTCACAGTCTTGCGCTTGGCGTGCTCAGTGTACGTCACCGCGTCGCGGATCACGTTCTCCAGGAACACCTTCAGCACTCCGCGGGTCTCCTCGTAGATCAGACCAGAGATGCGCTTCACGCCGCCCCTGCGAGCCAGGCGGCGGATGGCGGGCTTCGTGATGCCCTGGATGTTGTCGCGCAACACCTTGCGGTGCCGCTTGGCGCCACCCTTGCCCAGCCCCTTTCCTCCCTTGCCGCGGCCTGTCATTCTTCTTCCTTCCTCCTCCTCAAAGCAAGCAAGCGAAAAAACACAAGCGCCAGCTCCTCACCCGGCGCTAGCGAGTCGGCTACGGTGCGAGCTCTCTGCCGCCGCCCCCCTATATAGACTCTGGCCCGCCCTCCCCCCACCACGCGCACCGAGGGCATATAAGCGCGGCGCGGGGCCGCGCGGGCCCCACCCACCAGAGCGGCCTGAGCGGGCGAGGTGAGCGCATCGCTGGTGTTGCGCGCTTCGCTTACTCGGCCGTTGAGAGCTCGTGAAGAGGTTTTCTGTGCTGTGGGCGCTGCGGAAAGCAAATTGTCGTGCGTTGTTTTGACAACGCGTGCAAATTGTCGTGTTCCGCGCCTCGCAGTATGGGGAAGAAGCGTGCGCAAGGGAAACCTGCCGCTACGAAGGGTCCTTCGGTTGTGCAACTCACTGAGTCTGCCGACCGTGCAAGGAACTCTAGAGAAGACGAGTCGCGGCCTGTCCCCCCTTTGTATGTCAAGTGCAAAGGCGGGTGGACAGCGCTGTTCGACACCATGACGAGCTGCGCTCGGAACGAGGTGGTCTACGAGTCTGTCGATACAGACTCGCTGATCTGCGTTCGAGCCGCAAACGTGGCCGACCACAGGGCGATCAAGGTCGCAGTGGCCGACCACATCGTCGACGCGCCGCCGGCGCGAGAGAAGGCACCTTCCGTAGGAAGGGTGAAGACGACTAAGGCACTCCTCAGGGGGTTGCCTTGGTGCTGTGACGAGGCAGCGGTCCGGGAAGGGCTGCTGCGAGCCGGGTTTGGTGGTGCAGCCGCAAGGTTGCACAACCGAACCAACAAGAAGAGGGCGCCGCTCTATGCCGTGACCGTGCAAACGGTCGACGGCGGGAGTGACATCTTCGACTTGCGGAAGTTGCTGGGCTTCCCGGTTACGACGGAGGCTCTCCCGACCGCCATGGATCCTCAGCCCCAGTGCTTCAGGTGCCAGGGCGAGGGCCATGTAGCGAAGTATTGCCGCAACGCGGCGCGGTGCGTCAAGTGCTCAGGTGAGCACGACAGCCGCGCCTGCGACCGCGGCAGCAACGCTCTGCCGACATGTGTCCGGTGTGGCGGCCCGCACGTCGCCAGTTGGCGCGGCTGTGCGGCTTTCTCAAGCCGCAGCCGTGCCGGGGGCGGCGAGGCGGCCGCGGCCGCACCGACGCAGCAGCAGAAGAGAAGACGACGTCGGAAACGGCGTAGGGCGCAGAACAGCCCGGCGCAGCTGAGGGACGGCGCAGCAGCAGATCCACCTGCCAGGGGCAGGGACGGCCGCTCGGAAACGGGCAGCCAGGACGCAGCTTGCCTTCCTGCGAAGAGATGTGACCTCGAACTCGGCACCGCCGTGAAGGAGGCCACAGCAGCCCTCAAAGCCGTAATGGCGGCGGAGAGGGCTGCCTTCGCAGCCGCCGTGGCTGCAGAGAAGGAAGAGGCCTTGAGGCAACTGCGAGCAGTTTTCGCCCAAGGCCTCAGTGCAGTCGTACCCGCGAACACTCCTGCGACCTCGCAGAAGGAAGTTCGCGCCCCTATCCCTGCTTTTGTTCCAGCAGCACCGCAGGTGAGAGGCGCAGGGAAGACAACCGCCGCCCCAGAGGAGCCGGTGGCGACGCCGCCCGCTGCGGGATTCGACCCCTCAAGGGGCCGAGAAGAGAGGAAGGCAGCCGTCATCGCGCAAGCGCGAGCGAGCGGCTTGCATCTCTCCGACGCTGAAGCGGCGCAGATCAGTGGAACAGCGGACCAGTTCACAGCTGCAGTGCAGAAGGGCTGCGCCGTGCAGTAGAGGAGGACGCTGTAGCCGATCGCCGTCGTTCTGCGCCAGCCTGATGAAGCTGCACCAAGTCACTGACGACAAGGCGCAGCAGAGGGCCTAACAGCAGCGCATGCGTTGCCGCGCCGAACTTTTTATGTTACAGGGAGGAAGCCATTGCGGCCGGCCCAGGAGAATACAAGCGAGCCCGCCGCAGCACCGGCCTGACCCAGCTAACGACCACGCAGTACATAGGTAACGTTGCACGATACCTCACGCTAACTACCCCTCACCTTGCATGCTCTGTCGCAGCTAGCAAGCCGCTACTGCCCTTACCACCCGTCCTACTGTCGCAGAGGTTTTTTTCCCTTGGCGCTGGCCTTGGCACTTTTTTTCCTCTGCTCTTAAAACCGCTACCCTTCGATCGTTTTCGACCACTACTATCTCCTGATGGACCATGTTAATGAGTAGCCTTACCCAGACGCATGGATAACATCACAGCCTGCATCCTGTGACGCCTGATTCTAAACTAACATGCTTACGGAGGTGACAGTAAAACTTTTGTGTTGGTCACCACGTTGGTGCGGGCGTGGAGGGGCCCCATCCTATTATAGAACGCGCGGGCCCGTTGTCAAGGCAGCACCGGACGCTTCGTGTACCGCACGCACCTCCACGCCGCTAACCGCTATGGCCCGCACAAAGCAAACGGCCCGCAAGTCCACCGGCGGAAAGGCGCCGCGCAAACAGCTCGCCACCAAGGCGGCGAGGAAGAGCGCGCCCGCCACCGGCGGCGTCAAGAAGCCCCACCGCTACAGGCCGGGCACCGTCGCCCTGCGGGAAATCAGGCGCTACCAGAAGAGCACAGAGCTGCTCATCCGCAAGCTGCCGTTCCAGCGCCTAGTGCGCGAGATCGCCCAGGACTTCAAGACCGACCTGCGCTTCCAGAGCTCCGCAGTCATGGCCCTGCAGGAGGCCAGCGAGGCCTACCTCGTCGGCCTCTTCGAAGACACCAACCTGTGCGCAATCCACGCCAAGCGCGTCACCATCATGCCCAAGGACATCCAGCTCGCGCGCCGCATCCGCGGCGAGCGCGCCTAGAAACCGCGCCGCGCACGCGCACGCGCGCCCGCCCAACAAAAACGGCCCTTTTCAGGGCCACTAACATCTCTCCGTCGCGAGCAAAACTTTTGTCGGTCTTGCCGCCCCGCAAAACAACAACAACCAATTCCCCTCCCGTCCACAGCCGCTCTCGCCAACAATCGACGTCACTCCCATCCCTCACAATACACACACACACACACACACACACACACACAACAGCCGGACGACGTCACCACACACCACGGGTGGCTGGCCGCCGCCGTCTCCGAGGCGCGCGCACGCTACGCTACACTACAACGTCAACGCCACCGCGCCTTCCCAATTCCCGCCGGCCACTTCCACGTCTCACGTCCCCCCGCCGCTTTGAGACAGAGAGAGACACAACACACACACAAAAGACACGACATCCGCAAAGCAAGCAAACACACAAACAAACAAGAGTCTCCAGAAACATACATGAGCAACCAAACGTCGGCCGCCGCAAAAAAAAAAAAAAAAACAACTACAACAACAACAAAAACAAATAAAATAAAATAAAAAGACCAACAAACGGCCACAACCGCTCCGCTACCGCGCGCCGCCGCCTACCGCCACCGGCACCACAATCCAACCACCACGGCACGCAAACAGTACCCACAAGGGTCACACACAACCAACCAACCAACCACACCGGCGCATGCACGACAATCAACGCCTTCCCGACGTCCTTTGATGGCCCTGAGAAGGGCCGTTTTGGGCCGCGCGACAGCCGCAGCCGTGCCATCGCGCGCCACTAAGACGACGCGGGGGAGGGCGGTGGGGGACGACGGCGTCAAGCGCCAACCCCTCTCCCTTGCCTTTCTTTAACGTTACTACTTTACTTCTTCTTCTTGGGCGACGCCTTCGCCTTAGACGGCGTCGTCGCCTTCTTCGGGCGCGGCGCCTTCGGCTTCTTCGTCGGAACCTTGGCGGCCTTCTTCGCCTTCGACGGCGACTTGGCCTTGGCCGGCTTGGCCGCAGCCGCCTTCTTCGCACCCGCGGGAGCCGCCGACGCCGCAGACGCCTTCTTGGCGGCGCCCGCCTTCCGACCGGTCGCCGCCTTCACGCCACCAGCCTTCTTTGCGCCGGCCGCGCGGCCGCCCTTCTTCTCCTTGCTGGCCGGAGCGGCGCGCTTCTTCTTCGCACCGCCGGCACGGGCCTTGCCGCCCTCGGCCGCCCCGCCGCCGGCGCCGGCAAGCTTGAAAGAGCCGGACGCGCCCTTCCCCTTCGTCTGCACCAGCTCGCCAGCCACGACGGCCGACTTGAGGTACTTCTTGATAAAGGGCGCCAGCTTCTCCGCGTCCAGCTTGTAGTGCGCGGCAATGTACTTCTTGATCGCCTGCAGCGACGAGCCGCCGCGCTCCTTCAGACTCTTGATGGCGGCCGTCACCATCTCAGAGGTGCGCGGGTGCGCAGGCTTGGCGCGCGGCTTCTTCGCAGACGCCGCAGACTTGGCCTTCTTCGTCGTGCCGGTGGCGGCGGGTGCCGCAGCAGTCTCGTTCGTAGCCGCCTGATCTGCCATTATTTCGACGGACGACGCGCGTACACACAACAACAGAACAGCGAGAGAGCGGCGAGCACGGCAGAGAATAGCCGCCGCGCCGCCAGGCCCAGCCAGTGTCGCGGGCGGGCGCGGACGGCCGAGAGAGCGGCCGCCACTCTGCGCGCCGCCGCGCCGCGCCTCCCGCGCTTGCTACCGCCCAACGTCCGACAGCCTGTGCGGACCAGCCCCAAACCTGCGCCGCAACCACCCGCGCCATTCAAACCACCGAGGATGGGGCTACACACGGCCACACCACAGTCGCCAACCAGTCGCCACGGCAGCGCCGCAAACCACGGCCAAACTGCAGCTACCGCGCGCCACAGCCTGGCTCGGCCCGCCGAGAATCGCCGCCCCCGCCCAAATGCCGCCCCCACAGCCCCAGCCGACGACCCGCCACAATGGCCAAACCTTCGGCAAAACTGGCGCACCGTCGCCGCGCCAGCCCGGCCAGCGCGGCCGCCGCCACAGCCACACAAGCGGAGGCGTGCGGCGATGACGGCCGTGCAAACGCACCTCCGCCGCCCCATCGCCCTCCCACCGTTTCCCGATCGGCCCGCGGCCGTCGGGCCACCTCGCCCGCCAACATTCGCGCCCGTTTCTCACAACATTGCCCGCCGCAAAACAAAAACGAGCGCCGCCTGCGCAACATGGGCACCGGCCAACCGAGGCGCCGCCGCCCCTCGCCGCTTTCAGCGAGGGTGGCTAACCGCCATCCGCAACTACAGACGCACCGAATCTGCCTTCATCAAAAGCACACACCGACAGCCGACCTCTAACATTTAGACTCCGCAAGCCACCCAACGGTGTGTGGCGGAGGGCACTTCACGTGCCAATGTCATTTACCTCCCTTTGCTGTTCCAGTCGCGTATGGTTCGCGGGACGAACCGACAGTCTGCAAAAAAAAAAAAAAAACGCCTCCGTGCGCGCTCGAATCTCTCTAACCACATCCATTCGTGATCTCCTCGGGAGGTATACGCAATATATTCGATACCCCATCCAGAAACGCAATATCTCGAAACCTGGCGAGCAAGCTACACCGCGATGCAGAGCGCCTCTATTGCAGAGTCTGCCGCGTGGGTTTGTTAAACATCTCCGTAACGCTATCACGGTTACCAAATGACCCTGCGACGAAACGTTGGATCGTCTCCGTCGCCTCCGTCAACGCGACCTGGTACGGATCCCACACTGATGGGCAACACGCACGTATAGGTCGAACGAACGGGTGTTTTGTAAGCCACCTCCTCCTTTGTTGATGGACGACATTTGCTACGCATTCTCCCAATAAATCGCAACCTGGTACCCGCCTTACCAACAATTACTTTTGTTTGTTTTTTTTTTTTGTTTTTTTTTTTTAATATGATGATCATCCCACTCCCAATCACTCCGCACGCATACTCCCAGATATTTTACAGACGTAACTGCTACCAGTGTTTGTCCCGCTATCATATACTCAATCATACAATAAAGGGTCCTTCTTTCTATATTATTCGCAATACATGTTAAGGGACAGTTGCCACTCCCTGCACCACGTGCCTATCCGCTGCAGATCGTCCTGCATTTTTCGCTGCAACTTCTCTGTATACTACAGCATCATCCGCGAAAAGACGCATGCAACGTCCGACACTATCTACTAGGTCATTTATATACATTGTGTGTGAAGAGCAATGGGTCCCATAACACTCCCCTGTGGCACGCCAGAGGTTACTTTAACGTCTGTAGACGTCTCTCCATTGATAACACAACATGCTGTGTTCTGTTTGCTACAATCTCTTCAGTCCAGCCACACACTTGGTCCGACATTCTGCAGACACTTACTTTGTTTATCAGGCGACAGTGCGGAACTGTATCGAACGCCCTCCTTCCGGATGTCAACCAAAATGGCATCTACCTGGGAGCCTGTATCTAATATTTTCTGGGTCCCATGAACAAATAAAGCGCGTTGGGTCTCACACGATCGCTGTTTCCGGAATCCATGTTGATTCCTACATAGTAGACACTGGGTTTCCAAAAAACGACATGCTACTACTCGAGCATAAAACATGTTCTCAAATTCTACAACCGATCGACGTCACAGATATAGGGCCTATAGTTTTGCGCATCTGCTCGACGACCCTTCTTCAAGCCCGGGACTACCTGTGCTCTTTTCCAATCATTTGGAACCCTCCGTTCCTCTAGAGACTTGCGGTACACGGCTGTTAGGAGGTTCTGTCGCGTACTCTGTGTAGAATCGAATTGGTATCCCGTCGGGTCCAGTGGACGTTCCTCTGTTGAGTGATTCCAGTTGCTTTTCTATTCCTCCTTGGACACTTATTTCGATGTCAGCCATTTTTTCGTTTGTGCGAGAAGGAACTGCAGTGCGGTCGTCCTCCGTGACACAGCTTTTGGAAACAGGTGTTTAGTATTTCACAGCTTTACGCGTGTCATCCTCTGTTTCGAGCCGCTTACTACTGATTCAACGTACGACCACAACGTCCTAGGATTTGATTTGATTTCCTGTCACGTCGGTACATGGAATTGTACTTTCGCATTCACCGGACGCTTCACGCATAGCCCTCCTTACGCTAACTTTGGACATCGTTTAGCGTCTGTTTGTCTGAGAGGTTTTGGCTGCGTTTCAACTTTGAGTGAAGCTCTCTTTGCTTTCGCTATAGTTTCCTAAACTTTGGTTGTTGTACCGCGGTGGGTTTTTCCCATCCCTCGCAGTTTTACTCGGCACGTACCTGTCTAAGACGCATTTTACGATTGCCTTGCACTTTCTCCATAAACACTCAACATTGTCAGTGTCGGAGCAGACATTTGCGTTTGCATCTGCCTGGTAGTCTCAAATCTGCCTTCTATTACTCTTGCTAAACAGATAAACCTTCCTCCCTTTTTTTTTTTTTTTTTGTTTTTTTTTTTGTTTTTTTGTTTGTATATTCCTACTAACGTCCATATTCAGCGATGCTGCAACGGCCTCTTGTTCACTGGGTCCCTGTTCTGCACATACAGAGTCGACAAGTTCGGGGTCTGTTTGTCATCGGTAGGTCCACGATGTTATCTCCACGAGTCGGTTCTCTCTCTGTTTAATTGCTCGCGGCATTTTTCGTTCGGATGGTGCACTCAGTATACTGTCACTCGATGCTCTGTCCCTACCACCCGTCCTGAACATCTGGCACATTGAAATCTCCACCTAAGACTGTAACACGCTGCGGAAAGGAAAATGTATGTCCACATTTTCTCTCACTTGTTCGGCCACTAATGCTGCTGAGTCGCGAGGTCGGTAAAAGGAGCCAATTATCAACCTAGCTCGGCTGTTGAGTGTACCCTCCACCCACAATAGTTCACAGGAACCGTCCACCACTTCTACTTCACTACACAGGATAAACTACTACTAACAGCGACGAACCACTCCACCACCGGTTGCATGCACGCTATCCTTTCTAAAGCACCGTCTGTACCTATAACGATTGCAGCTTCGGCGCTTTCTATCAGCGCTTGACGTTCCGGTACTTTACCAACGCAGAGCTTCGACAGTTGACAATTACAATACCGATTGCCGCTTGGTCCCCGCATGTCCTGACCTTGCCCCGCGCCCGTTGCCCTTTCCGTACTTGCCCAAGGGCCATCCAACCTAAACAGAACCGCCCAGCCCACGCCACACAACCCCTGCTACCCGTGTAGCCGCTTGTTGCGTATAGTGGACTCCACCTAAGACTATATAACATAACATGCCCTAAGGCATTCGCGGTGTACACCACCCTAAGGTGAGGTTAGGTTAGGTGGACGTGGGTTAGGTTAAGGGTTACAGTTAGGTTAAGCGTCAAAGTTAGGTTAAGCGTTCGGACGTGAGGCGTCAGGTGGCCGCACCTACCTTTACGGCCGGACATCTTAGGTTAGAGGTTAGGTTAGGTTAAGGCGCCGAGAGGTCCGCGGTCAGGTTACGTTCACCTTCGGGCGCCACACGTAGGTTTCAAAGGTGTGTCGGTCGGTCGTCGGCAAGCCGCAAAAACTACAGACGACGTCGACCAAACCGCCGCAAGACCGAGCAGGAGGCAGATATAAAACACACACACACACACACACACACACACACACACACACACACAAAAACAAAATTTAAACACCACCCACCGGCCAAAGGGCACCAAAAACCACAAACCCGAGCACCACGTCGACCAGAGGCAACCCGCCGCTCACGCGACATGGCTGGCAACTAAGGGGCAAACGGCAACGGCGCTTTCCGCACCGGGCCGGATGCACGTACGACAACACCGCTACCCGTACGCAGGCCTCCCATTGCACACAGCCGCTCTGTGTTTGAACATCATCAATGGCGCGCCCGCGGCTCGTCGCGGGCGCAGCCATAACGCCGCCACTTTTGCACCAACACATTCACGCACCGCAAAACAGCTCGCCGACACAGCACAGCCGACAAAACAAAAACAACCCGCGAGACGGGGGCGACAAACGACAACGATAACAACAACAACAGCAGCAAACAACTCGCACCAAGCGTCCAACAGGTAACAAACGGACAAGCACAGCCTCTGCTAACGGCCACGACGCCAGCGGCACACTGCTCCTTTCCCGCCACACTCGATTTCACAACGCACGCACGCGACCCCGTCAACGACACCGACACGACACACGACGGGCTCCCTTCCCGCAACCTACACCTTTCCGCCACTACGCACAGCTCCACCCGACGCGCCCGTCGCAACGACACTACTGCACGCACTATCCACCCGCCTCCTCCTCTCCCCCCCCCCCCCCTTCCCGTACACAACAACACAGCCAAAAACAACACTCACGACCCAAACATACTAACGACATGGCACGTGCATCGGCGCACACCCCAACCAGTCACCGTCGACAACCACACGCAAGGCACGAAACCGGCGTCCTTCCACGTTGCCATCAAAGCTGCACAAACAACCACAGGAGGAACCACCAACAACGGCCCGCCCGCCCGCCCGCCCGCCCGCCCCAATATTCTCCCACCCTCACCTCACGCCGCAACCACCAAACGCACATTCCCGCTCGCTACCACACACCTCTCGGCAGCCGCTTCGCAAACACATGACGTGACGTGACATCATCACATCACGGGCTACGCACGCACACCGACCCACTTTCCTGCCCTTCGCCCTCTTCTTTCCGACGCCTGCCTTCGGCCGAGCACACGTACGTGGCACAACGCCCAACACAGTCACACACAGTCGACAGGCGCACGCCCAGGCACGCAACGACGCAGCGCAGCAAAGGCGCCCGCAACACATACCTCCTCTCTCTTCTCGCCGCCGCCGCCGACCGCCCGCCAGCCAGCCAGCCAGCCAGCCAGCCAGCCAGCCAGCCACTCGCAATGTGCACTGCCAACCAGCCACACGTCCACCGCGCCGCCTCCGACCACCCGCCAGGGGGCGCTCACGTCCGCGACAACAGCGCGGCCCGCCGCCGGGCGGGCCCAGCCGAACCCAGCCCAGCCGGCGCGCGCTGCTCTGCACTCGGCGCGCCACACATCCTGCTGCAGACCGGGCTCGTCTCTCTGTACGCGTCTGCCCGCATCTCGTCTTCCTGCGCATCAACACAACGAGGCCGCGTGAGCAAACCACCCCCCCCCCCCCCCCCGTCACAACGCCACATCACACACTGCCTTGTCTACCGCCGAAATGCACTCACCAGCCATCCGCTTCGTCTTCGTCTTGTTTACTCGTTGTTGTTGCAGCGGCGCACACAGCCCCGGCCGGCCGCATCCGAGGGTGGCCCGCCGCCAGCGTCTCCTCCTTGGGCACAGGTGCGGTGCCGTGCCGTGCCGTGCCGTGGCCGCCCATCCATCCAACCGCACGCATTTGCTGGCCGCCTCTGCTGCAGAAGAAGACAAAAAACGAAACGTACAAACATACACGCACCCACAGCGTGGCCACACACGGACGGGACCGACAGGCTCCAAGGCGACCAAAGGATAAAAACAAAATAAAAAAACAAAAACAAAAAGACGCAAAGCAAGCAACAAGCACAGGCTGTCGCCTCGCGCCTCTGTCCTTCCGCCCCCGCCCTTCTCTCCCACCACATGCCCACAAACACCACCGCCTCCCCCTCCCCGCACCTCCACATTCGCCCCCTCCATTTGTTCCTTTCTCGCTCTTCCCTTCTGTGTGTCTGCGTGCGTGCGCGGGCGGCGCCTCTCAACATCCGCCGGCCGTCCGTCCCGTTTTCGCCGTACCACACACGCCACCGCCTCCTCCCCGTCCACCACCGCCGCCCCTGTCCGCCCCGCACAACACCATACACCGCTGCTTGTCCTGGCCGTTGCCACCAAAGGCGCCAGCCGCAAACCGCGCCAACGCCGCAGCGCGCGTGCGTCCTTCCTTCTCCGTGCCGACGCGGCCTCTATTCCCGCACCCATTCGGCCGACGACACAGCCGTTGGGCTCCGCACTGCGCGTACCGGCGTTACGCACGCACACCCACCCCCCTCGCGAACGCACGACTCATTGTCTTTGTTGTTTCTCCTCTTTCTTAACGTCTTTGTTTGTTGTTTGTTGTTTGTTTTGTTTTTTGTTTTTTGTTTTTTTTTTTCGTTTTTCCCCACCGCCACATGTGACACAATGCCGCCCTCCACCTTTCGTTCGTGGTTGCTTGCTTGCTTGCTTTGTTTCTCTTTCTCATTGGTACACGTCCGACGCGCTCCATTTCCACCACACCACGGCCATCAGCCTCCTCAACGGGCAGGCGCAGTGTGCCATTCTCCGGCGCACAAGCACACCGCGCGGTACTGGCGCGGCTCGCTCTCCTCGCCCCCACGCCACGCCACGCCACGCCACCGGTGCGCAGCAGCACATGTGATGTCTCGCAACACGACACGCGGTGCGCACACCCCGACCACGCGGCTCTAAAGGCATGGCACCGGCGACATGCGCCGCCCCAGCCACGCATCCGTCGTCTCACGTTGTTCACTGCCAGCCGCGTCGGAGGCTACAACCGCAACCACCACAACAACGGTCCCCCTCCCGGCAACACATTTGTTGCACAAACAAACACAACCGCCGAGCGCAGCGCGAACCACCCACACGCGCCCTCCGCGTCTCCTTTCTCCTTTCGCCCCCTCCCATCTCCCGAATATGCCAGCAGCGCAGCGTTACGCGTGCCCCTCACCCGTCCACACTACCGCGAAACGAACACGCCTTCCGGGCCACCTGCAAGGGCACGCCCACCACCAAATACTGCCGTATTCACGGACGCAGTTCGCAACACGCAACGCACTCTCCACCTACCTTCTTTCTCTCGTCCCTTCTCTTTAAAAACAAAACAAACACACAAACCAACCACGGCTAACACACTTTTTCGCGACACCTTTGACTGCGTTATCTCGACCGTGACGGCAGCTATCGACCATCCATTCCCCACTACACACACACACACATCATTCGCTACACCGCACACGAAACGGCAAGGGCAAGGCACTCTCTCATAGATTCTTCCTCCGAGCCATATCGGGCGAACGTTGCATCCGGGAAGGCAATGCAATTCAGCCGTCACCACGGCCGACACTTGCAGCCGCGCCGTAAACGCATGTCAGTGCGGCTGCAATGCACGGGAACGTTCCGTTGCTCTAGACAGCGCCTCTCCGTTTTTCCCCTGTCTCGTTTTCCGGTGATTGCTTCTCCTTCTTCTTTTTCTTCGTTTCGTTTCGTTTTATTATTTTCGTTCCCCTCCTCCACCATTGTTTCCGTCCCCACAGTTTTTTTTTTTTTTTTTGCTCATTCCACACGTTCTGCCCAGACAAGACATGACATCCGACCGATCACAGTCAGCCTTTCGTCACCGTTCGCAGCGCCGACGGTGCCACAGTGAGACGGGTGTTCAGACCGACACGTTGCCATGATGCCCATAGACAGCTACTCAGGGCCGCCGGATCGGATCACATCACCGACAAACCGGCCATTTCACCGGGGGACACAGACAACCGCGTGTACGCCCATAACAACAAACAACGGCCGTCGTCGTCTACCGTCACTGAACCGAACACACGTGCACCTTGAATGACGACACCGGCGTGCGTGCGCACAACAATCAATCATTCAAATCAACTGCAGAAACGGCTATCAAAATCAAGGGCCAAATAAATGGGTACACCACCGTGCGTGTCGCCTACCCCACCCGCCCGTACAATTCTTGCGTCTTCTTAATGACTAGTAAAGACACGTCCATTTTTTTTTTTTTTTTTAAAACGTCACCAACACACCTCCACGCCGTACAGCAAAGGGAATAGTAGACGGCAACACAACATTTCACCCTCGCCATCATGTATGTATGATGTGACAACAAACAAACCCGCAGACGGCCCTAACGGTGACATCCAACAATCGCGAGGGGTTTCAATTGCAGTCACGTGACTAACCGGGCAGACAGAGACAAAGAAAGGAAAGGAATCAGCGACACAGACAACACCTCCTGTCTGTGTGTCGACAAACAACCAACCAACCAACCAACCACGCCACGACTCGCGAGCACGCATAACCACCACCAGCTGCTTCGCAACCAACCAAACCGGGTAGCTATGCGCCGCCTCACACAAACAACAATTCCGCTCTTCCCGCAAAGGCAATTTGGTGGCCCTGAAAAGGGCCGTTTTGCCGCTCTCGCAACGGAGGGGAGCTCCCTAGAGCCTTAACCCCCTCACTTGGAGCTCGTGTACTTGGTCACCGCCTTCGTGCCCTCGCTCACGGCGTGCTTGGCCAGCTCGCCAGGCAGCAAGAGCCGCACAGCCGTCTGGATCTCGCGGGACGTGATGGTCGAGCGCTTGTTGTAGTGCGCCAGGCGAGACGCCTCGGCCGCAATGCGCTCGAAAATGTCGTTCACGAAGCTGTTCATGATGCTCATCGCCTTCGACGAGATGCCCGTGTCGGGGTGCACCTGCTTCAGCACCTTGTAGATGTAGATGGCATAGCTCTCCTTCCTCTTGCGCTTCTTCTTCTTGTCGCCCTTCGAAATGTTCTTCTGCGCCTTGCCAGCCTTCTTGGCGGCCTTCCCGCTAGTCTTGGGCGGCATCTCGAACGTACAACAGCAAGCAGCAAGCGCTCCGCTCTAGTCAGCGTCTCCCCACACAGTGGCACCCGCCGCTACCGCAACACCCCACCTTTACCAGCTCGCCCTGTTGCGGCCGCCGACCAATGGGGCGCGCGCGCAACCGGCCGCCGCACCCGAGCCCATAAAGGGACCCCCACCCTAGTTGCAAGGGGCTGACGAAGCGTTGGCCTTCTTCACGCAGCACACACTGGCAGCAGCGGAGGCGGCCACCCCCAGGCGGCCAGGACGGCCGCGAGAGATGTCGCGCCAGCTCCCGCCGCACATCCTAGAGGCGATCACAAACAAGAATCGCCTCTTCCGGGAATGGCAGCTCACACGGCTGCCCGAGACGAAGCGCCGCCTCAACAGGGCGCGGCGCGAGATTCGGGCCGCCATCGACGACCACCGACATCGGGATTGGGCGGGCCTAGTGGCCACACTAACAACGACAGACGGTAGTGCTTGGCGGACCGCCAAGCGTTTCCTTCGTCGTCGCCAGCGAGTCCCGCCTCTCCATGCAGGTGCGAACGTTATCGGCGAGCCAGATGCGAAAGCCGGCATCCTCGCGGACACGTTCGCGGAAAACTTTCAACCTGCTGACGGCGTGGTCGATCCCGACCACGTCCGTCTGGTGGCGGACCGCCTGCCGGTTTTCCTCGCTGCACGGGAGGAAGACGATGAGATCGAGCAAGTCACAGCTGAGGAAGTGGACCTGCAGCTCCGTCGACTCAATCCAAAGAAGGCGGGTGGCACAGACGGTGTCACCAACCGCCTGTTGAAGATGCTTCCGCCGGAGGTACACCAATCTCTGGCGGACATCTTTAACAGCATCCTCCGCTCTGGGACCTTCCCTTCCGCGTGGAAACATGCGGAAGTGGTTGCCATCCCCAAGAGCGGCAAGGATCCACGCCAGGCCGCGAACTACCGGCCAATCAGTCTGCTCCCGTCCCTCTCAAAGGTGTTTGAGAGGTTGTACGCGGAGCGGCTGCTGCGCCACGTGACTGAACAGCAACTCATCCCCGAGGAGCAGTTTGGCTTCCGGTGCGGCCACTCTACCTCGCAGCAGCTGTTGCGCCTCGTGGAGCAGGCGATGCGAGCGCTGGAGACGCGGGAGTACCTAGGGGCGGTGCTTCTCGACGTCTCCAAGGCCTTCGACTGCGTGTGGCACGACGGCCTCGTGTACAAACTTTTTGCGCACGGGGTACCGACGTCGCACGTGGTCCTGCTGCGCTCGTATCTCTCGGGACGCACTTTCCACGTCCGAGCAGATGGAGGCACTTCCACCGACCGGCAGATTCGAGCGGGAGTGCCGCAGGGGTCGGTCCTCGGCCCCCTGCTGTACTCCCTCTACACCGCCGACGCCCCGCGGGTGGCACGCGTGGAGTTGGCACTTTATGCCGACGACACGGCGTTGTTCACCCGCAGCATGAACGCGGCCGTGATGCGCCGTCGCCTCCAGCTCGGATGTGACGTCCTGGGCGCCTGGGCCACGAAATGGCGCCTGAAGTTCAACGCTGCGAAGAGTCAGGCTGTCATCTTCAGCAGAAAGAGGCTGCCACCGGACCTACCGCCGGTCACGATCATGGGGGGCCCCATCCCATGGTTGCGCACCGGCAAATACCTCGGGGTGACGTTGGACAGGCACCTGACGTGGCTGCCACACGTCCGAGACGTCAGAGGGCGGGCAGTGGGGCGCCTCCGTGCGCTTTACCCACTGCTCAACCCTTCCACGACACTTCCTCCACGCCATGGCCTCACCATGTATCTGTCCCTAATCCGGCCGGTACTGGAATACGCGGCTGTGGTGTGGGGTAACGCGGCAGCAACGCACGTTGCGACGCTGCAACGCGTACAGAATAGGGCGCTGCGACTAGCGCTCCACAAGCCGCCTCGCTATCCGACGAGGCTGCTACATGAAGAAGCTGGGATCCCCTTCCTACGGGATCGCTTCCGGCAAATCGCCAGACTGTTCTATAGCAATGCGGAGCAGTCTGGCAGCCGCTTGATTCGTGGTCTGGGCCGCCAGGTCCACCACAGGCCAACGACTCGTTGGCCAGACCTACTGCAAGAGTAACCAACTCATGCAGCCTGATTCCGAAACAAAGGGCGTCACAATGAACGATGCCCAGTGAGGACAGCTCAAAACGATAGGTCCCACTCTCCACCCAAAGAGGTCACTGCAGGAACAGCAGCTCCGCTGCTTACACTGCCTCTACACCTGGCATAGGTAGCCAGTGATTAAAGCGAGTCGAGCGAGTCGAGTCCGCCGCCACGCACTCCGCTGCTCGACTCGCTGCGGCTCGCACCGTTACGTTACGTGTTTCAACTAGCCAAACGCCATGTCCGGACGCGGAAAGGGAGGCAAAGTCAAGGGCAAGTCAAAGTCCCGCTCAAGCAGGGCTGGGCTCCAGTTCCCGGTCGGCAGAATCCACCGCCTCCTGCGCAAGGGAAACTACGCCGAGCGCGTCGGCGCCGGGGCGCCCGTCTACCTCGCCGCCGTCATGGAGTACCTCGCGGCTGAGGTGCTCGAGCTGGCCGGAAACGCGGCCCGCGACAACAAGAAGACGCGCATCATCCCGCGCCACCTGCAGCTCGCCATCCGCAACGACGAGGAGCTCAACAAGCTCTTGTCGGGCGTCACCATCGCACAGGGTGGTGTCCTGCCCAACATCCAGGCCGTCCTGCTGCCAAAGAAGACCGAGAAGAAGGCCTAAACAGAGAGCGCGGCGCTGCGCTTGCGTGCTCCCTGCACGCAAACGCGCCTGCCTTTGCCTTGCCGGCTCGGCTCACAACAATCGGCCCTTTTCAGGGCCACCACACAAACCTACGTCCAAAGCAAAGTTTCCGTCGTCCGTGCTCGCCGCACTTTACACAACACGTCCACATACATACATTGCACAGCCAGCGCCGGCGCACGTCCGCCATCTTGTCCACAGCCCGTGTGGCCGAACGCGCACACATTTTGTCGTTTCTCTCTTTTTGTCTTTTTTGTTTCTGCACCCCTCCGCGCACGCACAGAGTCGCGTTCCAAACGACAACGACATCAATACACCGATAATGTGATGATCATTGTTAGCATTATAATGTTTCAATTAAAGGGGCGCGCGTGGCACAGACAAAAAAAACCAAACAGCTGATCCGATCGATCGATCGATCGATCCGGCCCGCCCGCCTATGCCCACGCCACAAACAAACAACAAACCACGCACACACTGGACTCAGCCGCGCCCATCGCGTCAAACTCAAAAACTAACGCACGCGCAGCAGCAACAACAACAACAACACGCACAGGCAACACAGACTCTTTCGCACTTTTCAATCTCCGAACAGTGTGGTGGCCCTGAAAAGGGCCGTTTTCGTCTCTCCCACCAAGCACGGGCACGGCACGGCCGCGGGAAGGCCACAACGCAGCACAGCACACCGGCTGGCTGGCTGCCTGCCTGCCTAACCGCCGAAACCGTACAGGGTGCGCCCCTGCCTCTTCAGGGCGTACACCACGTCCATGGCCGTCACAGTCTTGCGCTTGGCGTGCTCAGTGTACGTCACCGCGTCGCGGATCACGTTCTCCAGGAACACCTTCAGCACTCCGCGGGTCTCCTCGTAGATCAGACCAGAGATGCGCTTCACGCCGCCCCTGCGAGCCAGGCGGCGGATGGCGGGCTTCGTGATGCCCTGGATGTTGTCGCGCAACACCTTGCGGTGCCGCTTGGCGCCACCCTTGCCCAGCCCCTTTCCTCCCTTGCCGCGGCCTGTCATTCTTCTTCCTTCCTCCTCCTCAAAGCAAGCAAGCGAAAAAACACAAGCGCCAGCTCCTCACCCGGCGCTAGCGAGTCGGCTACGGTGCGAGCTCTCTGCCGCCGCCCCCCTATATAGACTCTGGCCCGCCCTCCCCCCACCACGCGCACCGAGGGCATATAAGCGCGGCGCGGGGCCGCGCGGGCCCGTTGTCAAGGCAGCACCGGACGCTTCGTGTACCGCACGCACCTCCACGCCGCTAACCGCTATGGCCCGCACAAAGCAAACGGCCCGCAAGTCCACCGGCGGAAAGGCGCCGCGCAAACAGCTCGCCACCAAGGCGGCGAGGAAGAGCGCGCCCGCCACCGGCGGCGTCAAGAAGCCCCACCGCTACAGGCCGGGCACCGTCGCCCTGCGGGAAATCAGGCGCTACCAGAAGAGCACAGAGCTGCTCATCCGCAAGCTGCCGTTCCAGCGCCTAGTGCGCGAGATCGCCCAGGACTTCAAGACCGACCTGCGCTTCCAGAGCTCCGCAGTCATGGCCCTGCAGGAGGCCAGCGAGGCCTACCTCGTCGGCCTCTTCGAAGACACCAACCTGTGCGCAATCCACGCCAAGCGCGTCACCATCATGCCCAAGGACATCCAGCTCGCGCGCCGCATCCGCGGCGAGCGCGCCTAGAAACCGCGCCGCGCACGCGCACGCGCGCCCGCCCAACAAAAACGGCCCTTTTCAGGGCCACTAACATCTCTCCGTCGCGAGCAAAACTTTTGTCGGTCTTGCCGCCCCGCAAAACAACAACAACCAATTCCCCTCCCGTCCACAGCCGCTCTCGCCAACAATCGACGTCACTCCCATCCCTCACAATACACACACACACACACACACACACACACACACACACAACAGCCGGACGACGTCACCACACACCACGGGTGGCTGGCCGCCGCCGTCTCCGAGGCGCGCGCACGCTACGCTACACTACAACGTCAACGCCACCGCGCCTTCCCAATTCCCGCCGGCCACTTCCACGTCTCACGTCCCCCCGCCGCTTTGAGACAGAGAGAGACACAACACACACACAAAAGACACGACATCCGCAAAGCAAGCAAACACACAAACAAACAAGAGTCTCCAGAAACATACATGAGCAACCAAACGTCGGCCGCCGCAAAAAAAAAAAAAAAAACAACTACAACAACAACAAAAACAAATAAAATAAAATAAAAAGACCAACAAACGGCCACAACCGCTCCGCTACCGCGCGCCGCCGCCTACCGCCACCGGCACCACAATCCAACCACCACGGCACGCAAACAGTACCCACAAGGGTCACACACAACCAACCAACCAACCACACCGGCGCATGCACGACAATCAACGCCTTCCCGACGTCCTTTGATGGCCCTGAGAAGGGCCGTTTTGGGCCGCGCGACAGCCGCAGCCGTGCCATCGCGCGCCACTAAGACGACGCGGGGGAGGGCGGTGGGGGACGACGGCGTCAAGCGCCAACCCCTCTCCCTTGCCTTTCTTTAACGTTACTACTTTACTTCTTCTTCTTGGGCGACGCCTTCGCCTTAGACGGCGTCGTCGCCTTCTTCGGGCGCGGCGCCTTCGGCTTCTTCGTCGGAACCTTGGCGGCCTTCTTCGCCTTCGACGGCGACTTGGCCTTGGCCGGCTTGGCCGCAGCCGCCTTCTTCGCACCCGCGGGAGCCGCCGACGCCGCAGACGCCTTCTTGGCGGCGCCCGCCTTCCGACCGGTCGCCGCCTTCACGCCACCAGCCTTCTTTGCGCCGGCCGCGCGGCCGCCCTTCTTCTCCTTGCTGGCCGGAGCGGCGCGCTTCTTCTTCGCACCGCCGGCACGGGCCTTGCCGCCCTCGGCCGCCCCGCCGCCGGCGCCGGCAAGCTTGAAAGAGCCGGACGCGCCCTTCCCCTTCGTCTGCACCAGCTCGCCAGCCACGACGGCCGACTTGAGGTACTTCTTGATAAAGGGCGCCAGCTTCTCCGCGTCCAGCTTGTAGTGCGCGGCAATGTACTTCTTGATCGCCTGCAGCGACGAGCCGCCGCGCTCCTTCAGACTCTTGATGGCGGCCGTCACCATCTCAGAGGTGCGCGGGTGCGCAGGCTTGGCGCGCGGCTTCTTCGCAGACGCCGCAGACTTGGCCTTCTTCGTCGTGCCGGTGGCGGCGGGTGCCGCAGCAGTCTCGTTCGTAGCCGCCTGATCTGCCATTATTTCGACGGACGACGCGCGTACACACAACAACAGAACAGCGAGAGAGCGGCGAGCACGGCAGAGAATAGCCGCCGCGCCGCCAGGCCCAGCCAGTGTCGCGGGCGGGCGCGGACGGCCGAGAGAGCGGCCGCCACTCTGCGCGCCGCCGCGCCGCGCCTCCCGCGCTTGCTACCCACCGTTACGACAGATGGAGGCGACAGCTGTGGCCGTGGTGACCTCGGCGGGGGTGGTCACCTTCGTCTCCGTCTACCGTCCTCCACGCTACCTGCTGGATTTGGACGACGCCTATGCGCTGCTCCGTCTCCCGGGGAAGCTCTTTTTAGCCGGCGACTTCAACGCAAAACATGCGGCGTGGAATTCTCTGCACACCACCCACAGCGGCCGCCAGTTTCATCAGGTCATCGACAGGGTTGGTGCTTACGCTTGCGGGCCTGAGGAGCCGACCTGCTACCCATCCCGCGGCACGCCGGACGTCCTGGACTTCGCCGTCACAAAAGGCCTGCATCAATTCCTGACGGCTGACGTCGTCCACGAGTTGAACTCAAACCATCTGCCGGTCCTCTTCAATCTCGCTGTTGATCCCGCCATCGCCTCGCCTCGCCTTCACCTTCGGCGCACTGATTGGACTGCCTACCGCGCGGACGTCCTCGCTCGTGTGCGGCCGCGTCTTGACGCCGACATCCACGACGTCGATGCTGACGTCGCTGCCTTCGCTGATGCCGTCCACTCAGCCCTGCTGCGATCCACACCGCCGTCCCGGGGCACGCTTCCCCGGCGCCCGGGACTCCCGGCCGACATTCTGGATCTAATCCGTGTGCGGAATCGCCTTAGCAAGGAATGGCGCCTCACCCGCGACCCCCTTCTGAAGCGGCGTGTCAACCTCCTCCGCCGTGACATCAAGGCCGCCATCAGCGCCCACAAGAACGAGCAGTGGGCTCAGAAGCTGGCGTCGTTCACTCCGGATCCCCACGCGTGGGACGCGGTTCGCTTCTTCACCAAGCGGAAGCACGCTCTGCCTCCTCTGGACTCGCCGACTGGTGTCGCCTATACCCCTGTGGCTAAGGCAAACGCCCTTGCTGATGTGTTTCAGGCGAACTTCGTCCCTCTCGACGATCCTGTGGACGCTCAGTTCGTTCATGATGTGGACCGTGGCCTCGAGGCCTACCTCTCTGCCGACCACCGTGACGACGATCATCTGCCAGTCTTCACGACCGACGAGGTGACCTCCTGCATCCGGGCGATGGCCGCTAACAAGGCTCCTGGTGCCGACGACGTTCCTGGGAAGGCGCTCAAGGAACTGCCTCCTGCTGCTTTTGCCTATCTGGCCCGCCTGTTTACTGCCATACTAGTGACTTGTACCTATCCGGCTGCCTGGAAGCACGCTGTTGTTGTCGCCATACCCAAGCCGGGTAAGGACCGGAAGAGTCCTAACAACTACCGGCCCATCAGCTTGCTTCCGCAACTAAGCAAGCTTTTCGAGCGGCTTCTCCTTCACCGGCTCAAGATCATCATGGACCGTCGTCGCCTGTTGCCTCCGGAGCAGTTTGGTTTCCGGGGTGGCCACTCCTCTACGCAGCAGCTCGTCCGCGTTGTTGAAGCGATCACCACGGCCTTCAACAATCAGGAATATTGTGGCGCCATTTTCCTCGATGTCACCAAGGCTTTCGACAGCGTGTGGCACTCCGGGCTGCTGTGGAAGCTCCATATGCACGGATTTCCGCGGTCCTTCATCTGCCTTCTGGATAGCTATCTGCGGGGCCGCACCTTTGTGGTCCGCATTGACGACTCGACGTCGACGCTCCGACCCATTGCCGCCGGCGTCCCGCAGGGCTCGGTCCTCGGTCCGACCCTGTACTCTCTGTATACGGCCGATCTTCCTACCTCTCCCCGGGTGGAGCGCGCGATGTACGCCGATGACACAGCGATCTTCACCCGCAGCCGGTGGCCTCAAGCCATGTATCGACGTCTCCAGGACGCGTGCGCCGCCCTCGAAGCGTGGGCGACTCTTTGGCGTGTCCGGTTCAACGCTCAGAAGAGCCAAGCCGTGGTCTTCACGCGCAAGAGGACCCCGCCACACGATCAACAACTCCAGTTATTCGGCGAGGTCATCCCCTGGACGCCGACAGCCACCTACCTCGGCGTTGTGATGGACCGCCAACTCATCTGGCGGCAGCAGGTGCTAGAAGTTCGCCAGAAGGTTGAGCAGCGGCTGGGGGCGCTTTATCCCCTGCTGAACGAGCACTCCGCGCTCTCCGTCAATAATGGGCTCCTCATCTACCGGATGTTTGTGCGTCCTGTGATGGACTATGCCTGTGCTGCTTGGGGAAATGCGGCGCACCGACACCTCCATCGCCTACAACAACAGCAGAATAAGGCTCTTCGCCGGATTTTCCACGTGCATCCCCAGTTTCCGGCGCGATATCTTCACGAAGCTGCCCATGAACAGGAAGTCCTCGCTCGCTTTCAAGCCATCGCCCAGAAGATGTATGCCACGGCTGCTGCTTCGGATAATCCCCTTCTCAGGAACCTTGGGGCGCCTGTAGATGACCGCGACCTCTATCAGAGGCCCGTTGCGCTGCTCCGTCGCTAGCGACAGCAGTTGCAACTTTCAGAAACTTCAGTTCCCCATGATAGTCTGTTTCCACCACCACATCCTTAGATGACAATAAAGAAAATCCTGATGTTTCTCTTTTCCGTTCCTCAGACGGTGTAGTAAATGCCTTCGGGTAAATGCTACATTACTCCCACTTGAAGAAAGTTAGATGATAGTGGACTGGAGCGCTTGCTACCGCCCAACGTCCGACAGCCTGTGCGGACCAGCCCCAAACCTGCGCCGCAACCACCCGCGCCATTCAAACCACCGAGGATGGGGCTACACACGGCCACACCACAGTCGCCAACCAGTCGCCACGGCAGCGCCGCAAACCACGGCCAAACTGCAGCTACCGCGCGCCACAGCCTGGCTCGGCCCGCCGAGAATCGCCGCCCCCGCCCAAATGCCGCCCCCACAGCCCCAGCCGACGACCCGCCACAATGGCCAAACCTTCGGCAAAACTGGCGCACCGTCGCCGCGCCAGCCCGGCCAGCGCGGCCGCCGCCACAGCCACACAAGCGGAGGCGTGCGGCGATGACGGCCGTGCAAACGCACCTCCGCCGCCCCATCGCCCTCCCACCGTTTCCCGATCGGCCCGCGGCCGTCGGGCCACCTCGCCCGCCAACATTCGCGCCCGTTTCTCACAACATTGCCCGCCGCAAAACAAAAACGAGCGCCGCCTGCGCAACATGGGCACCGGCCAACCGAGGCGCCGCCGCCCCTCGCCGCTTTCAGCGAGGGTGGCTAACCGCCATCCGCAACTACAGACGCACCGAATCTGCCTTCATCAAAAGCACACACCGACAGCCGACCTCTAACATTTAGACTCCGCAAGCCACCCAACGGTGTGTGGCGGAGGGCACTTCACGTGCCAATGTCATTTACCTCCCTTTGCTGTTCCAGTCGCGTATGGTTCGCGGGACGAACCGACAGTCTGCAAAAAAAAAAAAAAAACGCCTCCGTGCGCGCTCGAATCTCTCTAACCACATCCATTCGTGATCTCCTCGGGAGGTATACGCAATATATTCGATACCCCATCCAGAAACGCAATATCTCGAAACCTGGCGAGCAAGCTACACCGCGATGCAGAGCGCCTCTATTGCAGAGTCTGCCGCGTGGGTTTGTTAAACATCTCCGTAACGCTATCACGGTTACCAAATGACCCTGCGACGAAACGTTGGATCGTCTCCGTCGCCTCCGTCAACGCGACCTGGTACGGATCCCACACTGATGGGCAACACGCACGTATAGGTCGAACGAACGGGTGTTTTGTAAGCCACCTCCTCCTTTGTTGATGGACGACATTTGCTACGCATTCTCCCAATAAATCGCAACCTGGTACCCGCCTTACCAACAATTACTTTTGTTTGTTTTTTTTTTTTGTTTTTTTTTTTTAATATGATGATCATCCCACTCCCAATCACTCCGCACGCATACTCCCAGATATTTTACAGACGTAACTGCTACCAGTGTTTGTCCCGCTATCATATACTCAATCATACAATAAAGGGTCCTTCTTTCTATATTATTCGCAATACATGTTAAGGGACAGTTGCCACTCCCTGCACCACGTGCCTATCCGCTGCAGATCGTCCTGCATTTTTCGCTGCAACTTCTCTGTATACTACAGCATCATCCGCGAAAAGACGCATGCAACGTCCGACACTATCTACTAGGTCATTTATATACATTGTGTGTGAAGAGCAATGGGTCCCATAACACTCCCCTGTGGCACGCCAGAGGTTACTTTAACGTCTGTAGACGTCTCTCCATTGATAACACAACATGCTGTGTTCTGTTTGCTACAATCTCTTCAGTCCAGCCACACACTTGGTCCGACATTCTGCAGACACTTACTTTGTTTATCAGGCGACAGTGCGGAACTGTATCGAACGCCCTCCTTCCGGATGTCAACCAAAATGGCATCTACCTGGGAGCCTGTATCTAATATTTTCTGGGTCCCATGAACAAATAAAGCGCGTTGGGTCTCACACGATCGCTGTTTCCGGAATCCATGTTGATTCCTACATAGTAGACACTGGGTTTCCAAAAAACGACATGCTACTACTCGAGCATAAAACATGTTCTCAAATTCTACAACCGATCGACGTCACAGATATAGGGCCTATAGTTTTGCGCATCTGCTCGACGACCCTTCTTCAAGCCCGGGACTACCTGTGCTCTTTTCCAATCATTTGGAACCCTCCGTTCCTCTAGAGACTTGCGGTACACGGCTGTTAGGAGGTTCTGTCGCGTACTCTGTGTAGAATCGAATTGGTATCCCGTCGGGTCCAGTGGACGTTCCTCTGTTGAGTGATTCCAGTTGCTTTTCTATTCCTCCTTGGACACTTATTTCGATGTCAGCCATTTTTTCGTTTGTGCGAGAAGGAACTGCAGTGCGGTCGTCCTCCGTGACACAGCTTTTGGAAACAGGTGTTTAGTATTTCACAGCTTTACGCGTGTCATCCTCTGTTTCGAGCCGCTTACTACTGATTCAACGTACGACCACAACGTCCTAGGATTTGATTTGATTTCCTGTCACGTCGGTACATGGAATTGTACTTTCGCATTCACCGGACGCTTCACGCATAGCCCTCCTTACGCTAACTTTGGACATCGTTTAGCGTCTGTTTGTCTGAGAGGTTTTGGCTGCGTTTCAACTTTGAGTGAAGCTCTCTTTGCTTTCGCTATAGTTTCCTAAACTTTGGTTGTTGTACCGCGGTGGGTTTTTCCCATCCCTCGCAGTTTTACTCGGCACGTACCTGTCTAAGACGCATTTTACGATTGCCTTGCACTTTCTCCATAAACACTCAACATTGTCAGTGTCGGAGCAGACATTTGCGTTTGCATCTGCCTGGTAGTCTCAAATCTGCCTTCTATTACTCTTGCTAAACAGATAAACCTTCCTCCCTTTTTTTTTTTTTTTTTGTTTTTTTTTTTGTTTTTTTGTTTGTATATTCCTACTAACGTCCATATTCAGCGATGCTGCAACGGCCTCTTGTTCACTGGGTCCCTGTTCTGCACATACAGAGTCGACAAGTTCGGGGTCTGTTTGTCATCGGTAGGTCCACGATGTTATCTCCACGAGTCGGTTCTCTCTCTGTTTAATTGCTCGCGGCATTTTTCGTTCGGATGGTGCACTCAGTATACTGTCACTCGATGCTCTGTCCCTACCACCCGTCCTGAACATCTGGCACATTGAAATCTCCACCTAAGACTGTAACACGCTGCGGAAAGGAAAATGTATGTCCACATTTTCTCTCACTTGTTCGGCCACTAATGCTGCTGAGTCGCGAGGTCGGTAAAAGGAGCCAATTATCAACCTAGCTCGGCTGTTGAGTGTACCCTCCACCCACAATAGTTCACAGGAACCGTCCACCACTTCTACTTCACTACACAGGATAAACTACTACTAACAGCGACGAACCACTCCACCACCGGTTGCATGCACGCTATCCTTTCTAAAGCACCGTCTGTACCTATAACGATTGCAGCTTCGGCGCTTTCTATCAGCGCTTGACGTTCCGGTACTTTACCAACGCAGAGCTTCGACAGTTGACAATTACAATACCGATTGCCGCTTGGTCCCCGCATGTCCTGACCTTGCCCCGCGCCCGTTGCCCTTTCCGTACTTGCCCAAGGGCCATCCAACCTAAACAGAACCGCCCAGCCCACGCCACACAACCCCTGCTACCCGTGTAGCCGCTTGTTGCGTATAGTGGACTCCACCTAAGACTATATAACATAACATGCCCTAAGGCATTCGCGGTGTACACCACCCTAAGGTGAGGTTAGGTTAGGTGGACGTGGGTTAGGTTAAGGGTTACAGTTAGGTTAAGCGTCAAAGTTAGGTTAAGCGTTCGGACGTGAGGCGTCAGGTGGCCGCACCTACCTTTACGGCCGGACATCTTAGGTTAGAGGTTAGGTTAGGTTAAGGCGCCGAGAGGTCCGCGGTCAGGTTACGTTCACCTTCGGGCGCCACACGTAGGTTTCAAAGGTGTGTCGGTCGGTCGTCGGCAAGCCGCAAAAACTACAGACGACGTCGACCAAACCGCCGCAAGACCGAGCAGGAGGCAGATATAAAACACACACACACACACACACACACACACACACACACACACACAAAAACAAAATTTAAACACCACCCACCGGCCAAAGGGCACCAAAAACCACAAACCCGAGCACCACGTCGACCAGAGGCAACCCGCCGCTCACGCGACATGGCTGGCAACTAAGGGGCAAACGGCAACGGCGCTTTCCGCACCGGGCCGGATGCACGTACGACAACACCGCTACCCGTACGCAGGCCTCCCATTGCACACAGCCGCTCTGTGTTTGAACATCATCAATGGCGCGCCCGCGGCTCGTCGCGGGCGCAGCCATAACGCCGCCACTTTTGCACCAACACATTCACGCACCGCAAAACAGCTCGCCGACACAGCACAGCCGACAAAACAAAAACAACCCGCGAGACGGGGGCGACAAACGACAACGATAACAACAACAACAGCAGCAAACAACTCGCACCAAGCGTCCAACAGGTAACAAACGGACAAGCACAGCCTCTGCTAACGGCCACGACGCCAGCGGCACACTGCTCCTTTCCCGCCACACTCGATTTCACAACGCACGCACGCGACCCCGTCAACGACACCGACACGACACACGACGGGCTCCCTTCCCGCAACCTACACCTTTCCGCCACTACGCACAGCTCCACCCGACGCGCCCGTCGCAACGACACTACTGCACGCACTATCCACCCGCCTCCTCCTCTCCCCCCCCCCCCCCTTCCCGTACACAACAACACAGCCAAAAACAACACTCACGACCCAAACATACTAACGACATGGCACGTGCATCGGCGCACACCCCAACCAGTCACCGTCGACAACCACACGCAAGGCACGAAACCGGCGTCCTTCCACGTTGCCATCAAAGCTGCACAAACAACCACAGGAGGAACCACCAACAACGGCCCGCCCGCCCGCCCGCCCGCCCGCCCCAATATTCTCCCACCCTCACCTCACGCCGCAACCACCAAACGCACATTCCCGCTCGCTACCACACACCTCTCGGCAGCCGCTTCGCAAACACATGACGTGACGTGACATCATCACATCACGGGCTACGCACGCACACCGACCCACTTTCCTGCCCTTCGCCCTCTTCTTTCCGACGCCTGCCTTCGGCCGAGCACACGTACGTGGCACAACGCCCAACACAGTCACACACAGTCGACAGGCGCACGCCCAGGCACGCAACGACGCAGCGCAGCAAAGGCGCCCGCAACACATACCTCCTCTCTCTTCTCGCCGCCGCCGCCGACCGCCCGCCAGCCAGCCAGCCAGCCAGCCAGCCAGCCAGCCAGCCACTCGCAATGTGCACTGCCAACCAGCCACACGTCCACCGCGCCGCCTCCGACCACCCGCCAGGGGGCGCTCACGTCCGCGACAACAGCGCGGCCCGCCGCCGGGCGGGCCCAGCCGAACCCAGCCCAGCCGGCGCGCGCTGCTCTGCACTCGGCGCGCCACACATCCTGCTGCAGACCGGGCTCGTCTCTCTGTACGCGTCTGCCCGCATCTCGTCTTCCTGCGCATCAACACAACGAGGCCGCGTGAGCAAACCACCCCCCCCCCCCCCCCCGTCACAACGCCACATCACACACTGCCTTGTCTACCGCCGAAATGCACTCACCAGCCATCCGCTTCGTCTTCGTCTTGTTTACTCGTTGTTGTTGCAGCGGCGCACACAGCCCCGGCCGGCCGCATCCGAGGGTGGCCCGCCGCCAGCGTCTCCTCCTTGGGCACAGGTGCGGTGCCGTGCCGTGCCGTGCCGTGGCCGCCCATCCATCCAACCGCACGCATTTGCTGGCCGCCTCTGCTGCAGAAGAAGACAAAAAACGAAACGTACAAACATACACGCACCCACAGCGTGGCCACACACGGACGGGACCGACAGGCTCCAAGGCGACCAAAGGATAAAAACAAAATAAAAAAACAAAAACAAAAAGACGCAAAGCAAGCAACAAGCACAGGCTGTCGCCTCGCGCCTCTGTCCTTCCGCCCCCGCCCTTCTCTCCCACCACATGCCCACAAACACCACCGCCTCCCCCTCCCCGCACCTCCACATTCGCCCCCTCCATTTGTTCCTTTCTCGCTCTTCCCTTCTGTGTGTCTGCGTGCGTGCGCGGGCGGCGCCTCTCAACATCCGCCGGCCGTCCGTCCCGTTTTCGCCGTACCACACACGCCACCGCCTCCTCCCCGTCCACCACCGCCGCCCCTGTCCGCCCCGCACAACACCATACACCGCTGCTTGTCCTGGCCGTTGCCACCAAAGGCGCCAGCCGCAAACCGCGCCAACGCCGCAGCGCGCGTGCGTCCTTCCTTCTCCGTGCCGACGCGGCCTCTATTCCCGCACCCATTCGGCCGACGACACAGCCGTTGGGCTCCGCACTGCGCGTACCGGCGTTACGCACGCACACCCACCCCCCTCGCGAACGCACGACTCATTGTCTTTGTTGTTTCTCCTCTTTCTTAACGTCTTTGTTTGTTGTTTGTTGTTTGTTTTGTTTTTTGTTTTTTGTTTTTTTTTTTCGTTTTTCCCCACCGCCACATGTGACACAATGCCGCCCTCCACCTTTCGTTCGTGGTTGCTTGCTTGCTTGCTTTGTTTCTCTTTCTCATTGGTACACGTCCGACGCGCTCCATTTCCACCACACCACGGCCATCAGCCTCCTCAACGGGCAGGCGCAGTGTGCCATTCTCCGGCGCACAAGCACACCGCGCGGTACTGGCGCGGCTCGCTCTCCTCGCCCCCACGCCACGCCACGCCACGCCACCGGTGCGCAGCAGCACATGTGATGTCTCGCAACACGACACGCGGTGCGCACACCCCGACCACGCGGCTCTAAAGGCATGGCACCGGCGACATGCGCCGCCCCAGCCACGCATCCGTCGTCTCACGTTGTTCACTGCCAGCCGCGTCGGAGGCTACAACCGCAACCACCACAACAACGGTCCCCCTCCCGGCAACACATTTGTTGCACAAACAAACACAACCGCCGAGCGCAGCGCGAACCACCCACACGCGCCCTCCGCGTCTCCTTTCTCCTTTCGCCCCCTCCCATCTCCCGAATATGCCAGCAGCGCAGCGTTACGCGTGCCCCTCACCCGTCCACACTACCGCGAAACGAACACGCCTTCCGGGCCACCTGCAAGGGCACGCCCACCACCAAATACTGCCGTATTCACGGACGCAGTTCGCAACACGCAACGCACTCTCCACCTACCTTCTTTCTCTCGTCCCTTCTCTTTAAAAACAAAACAAACACACAAACCAACCACGGCTAACACACTTTTTCGCGACACCTTTGACTGCGTTATCTCGACCGTGACGGCAGCTATCGACCATCCATTCCCCACTACACACACACACACATCATTCGCTACACCGCACACGAAACGGCAAGGGCAAGGCACTCTCTCATAGATTCTTCCTCCGAGCCATATCGGGCGAACGTTGCATCCGGGAAGGCAATGCAATTCAGCCGTCACCACGGCCGACACTTGCAGCCGCGCCGTAAACGCATGTCAGTGCGGCTGCAATGCACGGGAACGTTCCGTTGCTCTAGACAGCGCCTCTCCGTTTTTCCCCTGTCTCGTTTTCCGGTGATTGCTTCTCCTTCTTCTTTTTCTTCGTTTCGTTTCGTTTTATTATTTTCGTTCCCCTCCTCCACCATTGTTTCCGTCCCCACAGTTTTTTTTTTTTTTTTTGCTCATTCCACACGTTCTGCCCAGACAAGACATGACATCCGACCGATCACAGTCAGCCTTTCGTCACCGTTCGCAGCGCCGACGGTGCCACAGTGAGACGGGTGTTCAGACCGACACGTTGCCATGATGCCCATAGACAGCTACTCAGGGCCGCCGGATCGGATCACATCACCGACAAACCGGCCATTTCACCGGGGGACACAGACAACCGCGTGTACGCCCATAACAACAAACAACGGCCGTCGTCGTCTACCGTCACTGAACCGAACACACGTGCACCTTGAATGACGACACCGGCGTGCGTGCGCACAACAATCAATCATTCAAATCAACTGCAGAAACGGCTATCAAAATCAAGGGCCAAATAAATGGGTACACCACCGTGCGTGTCGCCTACCCCACCCGCCCGTACAATTCTTGCGTCTTCTTAATGACTAGTAAAGACACGTCCATTTTTTTTTTTTTTTTTAAAACGTCACCAACACACCTCCACGCCGTACAGCAAAGGGAATAGTAGACGGCAACACAACATTTCACCCTCGCCATCATGTATGTATGATGTGACAACAAACAAACCCGCAGACGGCCCTAACGGTGACATCCAACAATCGCGAGGGGTTTCAATTGCAGTCACGTGACTAACCGGGCAGACAGAGACAAAGAAAGGAAAGGAATCAGCGACACAGACAACACCTCCTGTCTGTGTGTCGACAAACAACCAACCAACCAACCAACCACGCCACGACTCGCGAGCACGCATAACCACCACCACACACACCAGCTGCTTCGCAACCAACCAAACCGGGTAGCTATGCGCCGCCTCACACAAACAACAATTCCGCTCTTCCCGCAAAGGCAATTTGGTGGCCCTGAAAAGGGCCGTTTTGCCGCTCTCGCAACGGAGGGGAGCTCCCTAGAGCCTTAACCCCCTCACTTGGAGCTCGTGTACTTGGTCACCGCCTTCGTGCCCTCGCTCACGGCGTGCTTGGCCAGCTCGCCAGGCAGCAAGAGCCGCACAGCCGTCTGGATCTCGCGGGACGTGATGGTCGAGCGCTTGTTGTAGTGCGCCAGGCGAGACGCCTCGGCCGCAATGCGCTCGAAAATGTCGTTCACGAAGCTGTTCATGATGCTCATCGCCTTCGACGAGATGCCCGTGTCGGGGTGCACCTGCTTCAGCACCTTGTAGATGTAGATGGCATAGCTCTCCTTCCTCTTGCGCTTCTTCTTCTTGTCGCCCTTCGAAATGTTCTTCTGCGCCTTGCCAGCCTTCTTGGCGGCCTTCCCGCTAGTCTTGGGCGGCATCTCGAACGTACAACAGCAAGCAGCAAGCGCTCCGCTCTAGTCAGCGTCTCCCCACACAGTGGCACCCGCCGCTACCGCAACACCCCACCTTTACCAGCTCGCCCTGTTGCGGCCGCCGACCAATGGGGCGCGCGCGCAACCGGCCGCCGCACCCGAGCCCATAAAGGGACCCCCACCCTAGTCCCGCCGCCACGCACTCCGCTGCTCGACTCGCTGCGGCTCGCACCGTTACGTTACGTGTTTCAACTAGCCAAACGCCATGTCCGGACGCGGAAAGGGAGGCAAAGTCAAGGGCAAGTCAAAGTCCCGCTCAAGCAGGGCTGGGCTCCAGTTCCCGGTCGGCAGAATCCACCGCCTCCTGCGCAAGGGAAACTACGCCGAGCGCGTCGGCGCCGGGGCGCCCGTCTACCTCGCCGCCGTCATGGAGTACCTCGCGGCTGAGGTGCTCGAGCTGGCCGGAAACGCGGCCCGCGACAACAAGAAGACGCGCATCATCCCGCGCCACCTGCAGCTCGCCATCCGCAACGACGAGGAGCTCAACAAGCTCTTGTCGGGCGTCACCATCGCACAGGGTGGTGTCCTGCCCAACATCCAGGCCGTCCTGCTGCCAAAGAAGACCGAGAAGAAGGCCTAAACAGAGAGCGCGGCGCTGCGCTTGCGTGCTCCCTGCACGCAAACGCGCCTGCCTTTGCCTTGCCGGCTCGGCTCACAACAATCGGCCCTTTTCAGGGCCACCACACAAACCTACGTCCAAAGCAAAGTTTCCGTCGTCCGTGCTCGCCGCACTTTACACAACACGTCCACATACATACATTGCACAGCCAGCGCCGGCGCACGTCCGCCATCTTGTCCACAGCCCGTGTGGCCGAACGCGCACACATTTTGTCGTTTCTCTCTTTTTGTCTTTTTTGTTTCTGCACCCCTCCGCGCACGCACAGAGTCGCGTTCCAAACGACAACGACATCAATACACCGATAATGTGATGATCATTGTTAGCATTATAATGTTTCAATTAAAGGGGCGCGCGTGGCACAGACAAAAAAAACCAAACAGCTGATCCGATCGATCGATCGATCGATCCGGCCCGCCCGCCTATGCCCACGCCACAAACAAACAACAAACCACGCACACACTGGACTCAGCCGCGCCCATCGCGTCAAACTCAAAAACTAACGCACGCGCAGCAGCAACAACAACAACAACACGCACAGGCAACACAGACTCTTTCGCACTTTTCAATCTCCGAACAGTGGGCCGTTTTCGTCTCTCCCACCAAGCACGGGCACGGCACGGCCGCGGGAAGGCCACAACGCAGCACAGCACACCGGCTGGCTGGCTGCCTGCCTGCCTAACCGCCGAAACCGTACAGGGTGCGCCCCTGCCTCTTCAGGGCGTACACCACGTCCATGGCCGTCACAGTCTTGCGCTTGGCGTGCTCAGTGTACGTCACCGCGTCGCGGATCACGTTCTCCAGGAACACCTTCAGCACTCCGCGGGTCTCCTCGTAGATCAGACCAGAGATGCGCTTCACGCCGCCCCTGCGAGCCAGGCGGCGGATGGCGGGCTTCGTGATGCCCTGGATGTTGTCGCGCAACACCTTGCGGTGCCGCTTGGCGCCACCCTTGCCCAGCCCCTTTCCTCCCTTGCCGCGGCCTGTCATTCTTCTTCCTTCCTCCTCCTCAAAGCAAGCAAGCGAAAAAACACAAGCGCCAGCTCCTCACCCGGCGCTAGCGAGTCGGCTACGGTGCGAGCTCTCTGCCGCCGCCCCCCTATATAGACTCTGGCCCGCCCTCCCCCCACCACGCGCACCGAGGGCATATAAGCGCGGCGCGGGGCCGCGCGGGCCCGTTGTCAAGGCAGCACCGGACGCTTCGTGTACCGCACGCACCTCCACGCCGCTAACCGCTATGGCCCGCACAAAGCAAACGGCCCGCAAGTCCACCGGCGGAAAGGCGCCGCGCAAACAGCTCGCCACCAAGGCGGCGAGGAAGAGCGCGCCCGCCACCGGCGGCGTCAAGAAGCCCCACCGCTACAGGCCGGGCACCGTCGCCCTGCGGGAAATCAGGCGCTACCAGAAGAGCACAGAGCTGCTCATCCGCAAGCTGCCGTTCCAGCGCCTAGTGCGCGAGATCGCCCAGGACTTCAAGACCGACCTGCGCTTCCAGAGCTCCGCAGTCATGGCCCTGCAGGAGGCCAGCGAGGCCTACCTCGTCGGCCTCTTCGAAGACACCAACCTGTGCGCAATCCACGCCAAGCGCGTCACCATCATGCCCAAGGACATCCAGCTCGCGCGCCGCATCCGCGGCGAGCGCGCCTAGAAACCGCGCCGCGCACGCGCACGCGCGCCCGCCCAACAAAAACGGCCCTTTTCAGGGCCACTAACATCTCTCCGTCGCGAGCAAAACTTTTGTCGGTCTTGCCGCCCCGCAAAACAACAACAACCAATTCCCCTCCCGTCCACAGCCGCTCTCGCCAACAATCGACGTCACTCCCATCCCTCACAATACACACACACACACACACACACACACACACACACACACAACAGCCGGACGACGTCACCACACACCACGGGTGGCTGGCCGCCGCCGTCTCCGAGGCGCGCGCACGCTACGCTACACTACAACGTCAACGCCACCGCGCCTTCCCAATTCCCGCCGGCCACTTCCACGTCTCACGTCCCCCCGCCGCTTTGAGACAGAGAGAGACACAACACACACACAAAAGACACGACATCCGCAAAGCAAGCAAACACACAAACAAACAAGAGTCTCCAGAAACATACATGAGCAACCAAACGTCGGCCGCCGCAAAAAAAAAAAAAAAAACAACTACAACAACAACAAAAACAAATAAAATAAAATAAAAAGACCAACAAACGGCCACAACCGCTCCGCTACCGCGCGCCGCCGCCTACCGCCACCGGCACCACAATCCAACCACCACGGCACGCAAACAGTACCCACAAGGGTCACACACAACCAACCAACCAACCACACCGGCGCATGCACGACAATCAACGCCTTCCCGACGTCCTTTGATGGCCCTGAGAAGGGCCGTTTTGGGCCGCGCGACAGCCGCAGCCGTGCCATCGCGCGCCACTAAGACGACGCGGGGGAGGGCGGTGGGGGACGACGGCGTCAAGCGCCAACCCCTCTCCCTTGCCTTTCTTTAACGTTACTACTTTACTTCTTCTTCTTGGGCGACGCCTTCGCCTTAGACGGCGTCGTCGCCTTCTTCGGGCGCGGCGCCTTCGGCTTCTTCGTCGGAACCTTGGCGGCCTTCTTCGCCTTCGACGGCGACTTGGCCTTGGCCGGCTTGGCCGCAGCCGCCTTCTTCGCACCCGCGGGAGCCGCCGACGCCGCAGACGCCTTCTTGGCGGCGCCCGCCTTCCGACCGGTCGCCGCCTTCACGCCACCAGCCTTCTTTGCGCCGGCCGCGCGGCCGCCCTTCTTCTCCTTGCTGGCCGGAGCGGCGCGCTTCTTCTTCGCACCGCCGGCACGGGCCTTGCCGCCCTCGGCCGCCCCGCCGCCGGCGCCGGCAAGCTTGAAAGAGCCGGACGCGCCCTTCCCCTTCGTCTGCACCAGCTCGCCAGCCACGACGGCCGACTTGAGGTACTTCTTGATAAAGGGCGCCAGCTTCTCCGCGTCCAGCTTGTAGTGCGCGGCAATGTACTTCTTGATCGCCTGCAGCGACGAGCCGCCGCGCTCCTTCAGACTCTTGATGGCGGCCGTCACCATCTCAGAGGTGCGCGGGTGCGCAGGCTTGGCGCGCGGCTTCTTCGCAGACGCCGCAGACTTGGCCTTCTTCGTCGTGCCGGTGGCGGCGGGTGCCGCAGCAGTCTCGTTCGTAGCCGCCTGATCTGCCATTATTTCGACGGACGACGCGCGTACACACAACAACAGAACAGCGAGAGAGCGGCGAGCACGGCAGAGAATAGCCGCCGCGCCGCCAGGCCCAGCCAGTGTCGCGGGCGGGCGCGGACGGCCGAGAGAGCGGCCGCCACTCTGCGCGCCGCCGCGCCGCGCCTCCCGCGCTTGCTACCGCCCAACGTCCGACAGCCTGTGCGGACCAGCCCCAAACCTGCGCCGCAACCACCCGCGCCATTCAAACCACCGAGGATGGGGCTACACACGGCCACACCACAGTCGCCAACCAGTCGCCACGGCAGCGCCGCAAACCACGGCCAAACTGCAGCTACCGCGCGCCACAGCCTGGCTCGGCCCGCCGAGAATCGCCGCCCCCGCCCAAATGCCGCCCCCACAGCCCCAGCCGACGACCCGCCACAATGGCCAAACCTTCGGCAAAACTGGCGCACCGTCGCCGCGCCAGCCCGGCCAGCGCGGCCGCCGCCACAGCCACACAAGCGGAGGCGTGCGGCGATGACGGCCGTGCAAACGCACCTCCGCCGCCCCATCGCCCTCCCACCGTTTCCCGATCGGCCCGCGGCCGTCGGGCCACCTCGCCCGCCAACATTCGCGCCCGTTTCTCACAACATTGCCCGCCGCAAAACAAAAACGAGCGCCGCCTGCGCAACATGGGCACCGGCCAACCGAGGCGCCGCCGCCCCTCGCCGCTTTCAGCGAGGGTGGCTAACCGCCATCCGCAACTACAGACGCACCGAATCTGCCTTCATCAAAAGCACACACCGACAGCCGACCTCTAACATTTAGACTCCGCAAGCCACCCAACGGTGTGTGGCGGAGGGCACTTCACGTGCCAATGTCATTTACCTCCCTTTGCTGTTCCAGTCGCGTATGGTTCGCGGGACGAACCGACAGTCTGCAAAAAAAAAAAAAAAACGCCTCCGTGCGCGCTCGAATCTCTCTAACCACATCCATTCGTGATCTCCTCGGGAGGTATACGCAATATATTCGATACCCCATCCAGAAACGCAATATCTCGAAACCTGGCGAGCAAGCTACACCGCGATGCAGAGCGCCTCTATTGCAGAGTCTGCCGCGTGGGTTTGTTAAACATCTCCGTAACGCTATCACGGTTACCAAATGACCCTGCGACGAAACGTTGGATCGTCTCCGTCGCCTCCGTCAACGCGACCTGGTACGGATCCCACACTGATGGGCAACACGCACGTATAGGTCGAACGAACGGGTGTTTTGTAAGCCACCTCCTCCTTTGTTGATGGACGACATTTGCTACGCATTCTCCCAATAAATCGCAACCTGGTACCCGCCTTACCAACAATTACTTTTGTTTGTTTTTTTTTTTTGTTTTTTTTTTTTAATATGATGATCATCCCACTCCCAATCACTCCGCACGCATACTCCCAGATATTTTACAGACGTAACTGCTACCAGTGTTTGTCCCGCTATCATATACTCAATCATACAATAAAGGGTCCTTCTTTCTATATTATTCGCAATACATGTTAAGGGACAGTTGCCACTCCCTGCACCACGTGCCTATCCGCTGCAGATCGTCCTGCATTTTTCGCTGCAACTTCTCTGTATACTACAGCATCATCCGCGAAAAGACGCATGCAACGTCCGACACTATCTACTAGGTCATTTATATACATTGTGTGTGAAGAGCAATGGGTCCCATAACACTCCCCTGTGGCACGCCAGAGGTTACTTTAACGTCTGTAGACGTCTCTCCATTGATAACACAACATGCTGTGTTCTGTTTGCTACAATCTCTTCAGTCCAGCCACACACTTGGTCCGACATTCTGCAGACACTTACTTTGTTTATCAGGCGACAGTGCGGAACTGTATCGAACGCCCTCCTTCCGGATGTCAACCAAAATGGCATCTACCTGGGAGCCTGTATCTAATATTTTCTGGGTCCCATGAACAAATAAAGCGCGTTGGGTCTCACACGATCGCTGTTTCCGGAATCCATGTTGATTCCTACATAGTAGACACTGGGTTTCCAAAAAACGACATGCTACTACTCGAGCATAAAACATGTTCTCAAATTCTACAACCGATCGACGTCACAGATATAGGGCCTATAGTTTTGCGCATCTGCTCGACGACCCTTCTTCAAGCCCGGGACTACCTGTGCTCTTTTCCAATCATTTGGAACCCTCCGTTCCTCTAGAGACTTGCGGTACACGGCTGTTAGGAGGTTCTGTCGCGTACTCTGTGTAGAATCGAATTGGTATCCCGTCGGGTCCAGTGGACGTTCCTCTGTTGAGTGATTCCAGTTGCTTTTCTATTCCTCCTTGGACACTTATTTCGATGTCAGCCATTTTTTCGTTTGTGCGAGAAGGAACTGCAGTGCGGTCGTCCTCCGTGACACAGCTTTTGGAAACAGGTGTTTAGTATTTCACAGCTTTACGCGTGTCATCCTCTGTTTCGAGCCGCTTACTACTGATTCAACGTACGACCACAACGTCCTAGGATTTGATTTGATTTCCTGTCACGTCGGTACATGGAATTGTACTTTCGCATTCACCGGACGCTTCACGCATAGCCCTCCTTACGCTAACTTTGGACATCGTTTAGCGTCTGTTTGTCTGAGAGGTTTTGGCTGCGTTTCAACTTTGAGTGAAGCTCTCTTTGCTTTCGCTATAGTTTCCTAAACTTTGGTTGTTGTACCGCGGTGGGTTTTTCCCATCCCTCGCAGTTTTACTCGGCACGTACCTGTCTAAGACGCATTTTACGATTGCCTTGCACTTTCTCCATAAACACTCAACATTGTCAGTGTCGGAGCAGACATTTGCGTTTGCATCTGCCTGGTAGTCTCAAATCTGCCTTCTATTACTCTTGCTAAACAGATAAACCTTCCTCCCTTTTTTTTTTTTTTTTTGTTTTTTTTTTTGTTTTTTTGTTTGTATATTCCTACTAACGTCCATATTCAGCGATGCTGCAACGGCCTCTTGTTCACTGGGTCCCTGTTCTGCACATACAGAGTCGACAAGTTCGGGGTCTGTTTGTCATCGGTAGGTCCACGATGTTATCTCCACGAGTCGGTTCTCTCTCTGTTTAATTGCTCGCGGCATTTTTCGTTCGGATGGTGCACTCAGTATACTGTCACTCGATGCTCTGTCCCTACCACCCGTCCTGAACATCTGGCACATTGAAATCTCCACCTAAGACTGTAACACGCTGCGGAAAGGAAAATGTATGTCCACATTTTCTCTCACTTGTTCGGCCACTAATGCTGCTGAGTCGCGAGGTCGGTAAAAGGAGCCAATTATCAACCTAGCTCGGCTGTTGAGTGTACCCTCCACCCACAATAGTTCACAGGAACCGTCCACCACTTCTACTTCACTACACAGGATAAACTACTACTAACAGCGACGAACCACTCCACCACCGGTTGCATGCACGCTATCCTTTCTAAAGCACCGTCTGTACCTATAACGATTGCAGCTTCGGCGCTTTCTATCAGCGCTTGACGTTCCGGTACTTTACCAACGCAGAGCTTCGACAGTTGACAATTACAATACCGATTGCCGCTTGGTCCCCGCATGTCCTGACCTTGCCCCGCGCCCGTTGCCCTTTCCGTACTTGCCCAAGGGCCATCCAACCTAAACAGAACCGCCCAGCCCACGCCACACAACCCCTGCTACCCGTGTAGCCGCTTGTTGCGTATAGTGGACTCCACCTAAGACTATATAACATAACATGCCCTAAGGCATTCGCGGTGTACACCACCCTAAGGTGAGGTTAGGTTAGGTGGACGTGGGTTAGGTTAAGGGTTACAGTTAGGTTAAGCGTCAAAGTTAGGTTAAGCGTTCGGACGTGAGGCGTCAGGTGGCCGCACCTACCTTTACGGCCGGACATCTTAGGTTAGAGGTTAGGTTAGGTTAAGGCGCCGAGAGGTCCGCGGTCAGGTTACGTTCACCTTCGGGCGCCACACGTAGGTTTCAAAGGTGTGTCGGTCGGTCGTCGGCAAGCCGCAAAAACTACAGACGACGTCGACCAAACCGCCGCAAGACCGAGCAGGAGGCAGATATAAAACACACACACACACACACACACACACACACACACACACACACACAAAAACAAAATTTAAACACCACCCACCGGCCAAAGGGCACCAAAAACCACAAACCCGAGCACCACGTCGACCAGAGGCAACCCGCCGCTCACGCGACATGGCTGGCAACTAAGGGGCAAACGGCAACGGCGCTTTCCGCACCGGGCCGGATGCACGTACGACAACACCGCTACCCGTACGCAGGCCTCCCATTGCACACAGCCGCTCTGTGTTTGAACATCATCAATGGCGCGCCCGCGGCTCGTCGCGGGCGCAGCCATAACGCCGCCACTTTTGCACCAACACATTCACGCACCGCAAAACAGCTCGCCGACACAGCACAGCCGACAAAACAAAAACAACCCGCGAGACGGGGGCGACAAACGACAACGATAACAACAACAACAGCAGCAAACAACTCGCACCAAGCGTCCAACAGGTAACAAACGGACAAGCACAGCCTCTGCTAACGGCCACGACGCCAGCGGCACACTGCTCCTTTCCCGCCACACTCGATTTCACAACGCACGCACGCGACCCCGTCAACGACACCGACACGACACACGACGGGCTCCCTTCCCGCAACCTACACCTTTCCGCCACTACGCACAGCTCCACCCGACGCGCCCGTCGCAACGACACTACTGCACGCACTATCCACCCGCCTCCTCCTCTCCCCCCCCCCCCCCCTTCCCGTACACAACAACACAGCCAAAAACAACACTCACGACCCAAACATACTAACGACATGGCACGTGCATCGGCGCACACCCCAACCAGTCACCGTCGACAACCACACGCAAGGCACGAAACCGGCGTCCTTCCACGTTGCCATCAAAGCTGCACAAACAACCACAGGAGGAACCACCAACAACGGCCCGCCCGCCCGCCCGCCCGCCCGCCCCAATATTCTCCCACCCTCACCTCACGCCGCAACCACCAAACGCACATTCCCGCTCGCTACCACACACCTCTCGGCAGCCGCTTCGCAAACACATGACGTGACGTGACATCATCACATCACGGGCTACGCACGCACACCGACCCACTTTCCTGCCCTTCGCCCTCTTCTTTCCGACGCCTGCCTTCGGCCGAGCACACGTACGTGGCACAACGCCCAACACAGTCACACACAGTCGACAGGCGCACGCCCAGGCACGCAACGACGCAGCGCAGCAAAGGCGCCCGCAACACATACCTCCTCTCTCTTCTCGCCGCCGCCGCCGACCGCCCGCCAGCCAGCCAGCCAGCCAGCCAGCCACTCGCAATGTGCACTGCCAACCAGCCACACGTCCACCGCGCCGCCTCCGACCACCCGCCAGGGGGCGCTCACGTCCGCGACAACAGCGCGGCCCGCCGCCGGGCGGGCCCAGCCGAACCCAGCCCAGCCGGCGCGCGCTGCTCTGCACTCGGCGCGCCACACATCCTGCTGCAGACCGGGCTCGTCTCTCTGTACGCGTCTGCCCGCATCTCGTCTTCCTGCGCATCAACACAACGAGGCCGCGTGAGCAAACCACCCCCCCCCCCCCCCCCGTCACAACGCCACATCACACACTGCCTTGTCTACCGCCGAAATGCACTCACCAGCCATCCGCTTCGTCTTCGTCTTGTTTACTCGTTGTTGTTGCAGCGGCGCACACAGCCCCGGCCGGCCGCATCCGAGGGTGGCCCGCCGCCAGCGTCTCCTCCTTGGGCACAGGTGCGGTGCCGTGCCGTGCCGTGCCGTGGCCGCCCATCCATCCAACCGCACGCATTTGCTGGCCGCCTCTGCTGCAGAAGAAGACAAAAAACGAAACGTACAAACATACACGCACCCACAGCGTGGCCACACACGGACGGGACCGACAGGCTCCAAGGCGACCAAAGGATAAAAACAAAATAAAAAAACAAAAACAAAAAGACGCAAAGCAAGCAACAAGCACAGGCTGTCGCCTCGCGCCTCTGTCCTTCCGCCCCCGCCCTTCTCTCCCACCACATGCCCACAAACACCACCGCCTCCCCCTCCCCGCACCTCCACATTCGCCCCCTCCATTTGTTCCTTTCTCGCTCTTCCCTTCTGTGTGTCTGCGTGCGTGCGCGGGCGGCGCCTCTCAACATCCGCCGGCCGTCCGTCCCGTTTTCGCCGTACCACACACGCCACCGCCTCCTCCCCGTCCACCACCGCCGCCCCTGTCCGCCCCGCACAACACCATACACCGCTGCTTGTCCTGGCCGTTGCCACCAAAGGCGCCAGCCGCAAACCGCGCCAACGCCGCAGCGCGCGTGCGTCCTTCCTTCTCCGTGCCGACGCGGCCTCTATTCCCGCACCCATTCGGCCGACGACACAGCCGTTGGGCTCCGCACTGCGCGTACCGGCGTTACGCACGCACACCCACCCCCCTCGCGAACGCACGACTCATTGTCTTTGTTGTTTCTCCTCTTTCTTAACGTCTTTGTTTGTTGTTTGTTGTTTGTTTTGTTTTTTGTTTTTTGTTTTTTTTTTTCGTTTTTCCCCACCGCCACATGTGACACAATGCCGCCCTCCACCTTTCGTTCGTGGTTGCTTGCTTGCTTGCTTTGTTTCTCTTTCTCATTGGTACACGTCCGACGCGCTCCATTTCCACCACACCACGGCCATCAGCCTCCTCAACGGGCAGGCGCAGTGTGCCATTCTCCGGCGCACAAGCACACCGCGCGGTACTGGCGCGGCTCGCTCTCCTCGCCCCCACGCCACGCCACGCCACGCCACCGGTGCGCAGCAGCACATGTGATGTCTCGCAACACGACACGCGGTGCGCACACCCCGACCACGCGGCTCTAAAGGCATGGCACCGGCGACATGCGCCGCCCCAGCCACGCATCCGTCGTCTCACGTTGTTCACTGCCAGCCGCGTCGGAGGCTACAACCGCAACCACCACAACAACGGTCCCCCTCCCGGCAACACATTTGTTGCACAAACAAACACAACCGCCGAGCGCAGCGCGAACCACCCACACGCGCCCTCCGCGTCTCCTTTCTCCTTTCGCCCCCTCCCATCTCCCGAATATGCCAGCAGCGCAGCGTTACGCGTGCCCCTCACCCGTCCACACTACCGCGAAACGAACACGCCTTCCGGGCCACCTGCAAGGGCACGCCCACCACCAAATACTGCCGTATTCACGGACGCAGTTCGCAACACGCAACGCACTCTCCACCTACCTTCTTTCTCTCGTCCCTTCTCTTTCAAAACAAAACAAACACACAAACCAACCACGGCTAACACACTTTTTCGCGACACCTTTGACTGCGTTATCTCGACCGTGACGGCAGCTATCGACCATCCATTCCCCACTACACACACACACACATCATTCGCTACACCGCACACGAAACGGCAAGGGCAAGGCACTCTCTCATAGATTCTTCCTCCGAGCCATATCGGGCGAACGTTGCATCCGGGAAGGCAATGCAATTCAGCCGTCACCACGGCCGACACTTGCAGCCGCGCCGTAAACGCATGTCAGTGCGGCTGCAATGCACGGGAACGTTCCGTTGCTCTAGACAGCGCCTCTCCGTTTTTCCCCTGTCTCGTTTTCCGGTGATTGCTTCTCCTTCTTCTTTTTCTTCGTTTCGTTTCGTTTTATTATTTTCGTTCCCCTCCTCCACCATTGTTTCCGTCCCCACAGTTTTTTTTTTTTTTTTTGCTCATTCCACACGTTCTGCCCAGACAAGACATGACATCCGACCGATCACAGTCAGCCTTTCGTCACCGTTCGCAGCGCCGACGGTGCCACAGTGAGACGGGTGTTCAGACCGACACGTTGCCATGATGCCCATAGACAGCTACTCAGGGCCGCCGGATCGGATCACATCACCGACAAACCGGCCATTTCACCGGGGGACACAGACAACCGCGTGTACGCCCATAACAACAAACAACGGCCGTCGTCGTCTACCGTCACTGAACCGAACACACGTGCACCTTGAATGACGACACCGGCGTGCGTGCGCACAACAATCAATCATTCAAATCAACTGCAGAAACGGCTATCAAAATCAAGGGCCAAATAAATGGGTACACCACCGTGCGTGTCGCCTACCCCACCCGCCCGTACAATTCTTGCGTCTTCTTAATGACTAGTAAAGACACGTCCATTTTTTTTTTTTTTTTTAAAACGTCACCAACACACCTCCACGCCGTACAGCAAAGGGAATAGTAGACGGCAACACAACATTTCACCCTCGCCATCATGTATGTATGATGTGACAACAAACAAACCCGCAGACGGCCCTAACGGTGACATCCAACAATCGCGAGGGGTTTCAATTGCAGTCACGTGACTAACCGGGCAGACAGAGACAAAGAAAGGAAAGGAATCAGCGACACAGACAACACCTCCTGTCTGTGTGTCGACAAACAACCAACCAACCAACCAACCACGCCACGACTCGCGAGCACGCATAACCACCACCAGCTGCTTCGCAACCAACCAAACCGGGTAGCTATGCGCCGCCTCACACAAACAACAATTCCGCTCTTCCCGCAAAGGCAATTTGGTGGCCCTGAAAAGGGCCGTTTTGCCGCTCTCGCAACGGAGGGGAGCTCCCTAGAGCCTTAACCCCCTCACTTGGAGCTCGTGTACTTGGTCACCGCCTTCGTGCCCTCGCTCACGGCGTGCTTGGCCAGCTCGCCAGGCAGCAAGAGCCGCACAGCCGTCTGGATCTCGCGGGACGTGATGGTCGAGCGCTTGTTGTAGTGCGCCAGGCGAGACGCCTCGGCCGCAATGCGCTCGAAAATGTCGTTCACGAAGCTGTTCATGATGCTCATCGCCTTCGACGAGATGCCCGTGTCGGGGTGCACCTGCTTCAGCACCTTGTAGATGTAGATGGCATAGCTCTCCTTCCTCTTGCGCTTCTTCTTCTTGTCGCCCTTCGAAATGTTCTTCTGCGCCTTGCCAGCCTTCTTGGCGGCCTTCCCGCTAGTCTTGGGCGGCATCTCGAACGTACAACAGCAAGCAGCAAGCGCTCCGCTCTAGTCAGCGTCTCCCCACACAGTGGCACCCGCCGCTACCGCAACACCCCACCTTTACCAGCTCGCCCTGTTGCGGCCGCCGACCAATGGGGCGCGCGCGCAACCGGCCGCCGCACCCGAGCCCATAAAGGGACCCCCACCCTAGTCCCGCCGCCAGCCTCTGGCAAGCCACCAAGCAGTTCACTAAAAGACGCGCAAGAATGCCGCCTCTGCACGGCGAGAGAGGACTAGTGTTCAGCGCCCAAGATAAAGCCAACGCACTCGCCGACGTCTTCGAGAAACAGTTCACACCAGCAGAGGCGCAGGACCACGAACACGAAAGAATGGTCCGCAGACAACTAACCGCATTTCTGGCAGCGGATGACGACGTCGATGAAGATCCACCTGCCTTCTCCACGGAGGAGGTAGCGAAAGCCATCAAATCGCTGCCCAACAAGAAAGCCCCAGGTCACGATCTCCTCACCAATGAACTGCTTAAGCACCTGCCCCAGGTAGCGATAGAAAAATTGACAGAAACGTTTAACGAAATCACGCGATCACAAAAATTCCCTAAACAGTGGAAACACGCGGAAGTGGTCGCGATCGCTAAGCCTGGAAAAGATCCCATCTTTCCCCAGCACCACCGCCCCATAAGCCTACTCCCAACACTGAGTAAGCTGTACGAGCGCCTCTTCCTAGTGCACATAGACAGGCACATAAGGAGAGAGAACATGCTCCCCAAATTCCAGTTCGGATTTCGCAACCAACACTCAGCACCCCAACAACTCATGCGAGTGGTCGAAGCCGCAACAGAAGCCTTTAACCGGAAAGGCTTCTGTGGACTAGTGCTACTAGACGTAGCCAAGGCCTTCGACAGTGTGTGGCACACTGGACTACTGTACAAATTGTACACGTTAGGATTCCCCGGCCATGTCGTTAAGCTCCTGAAGAGCTACCTAGCCAACCGCACATTTTGCGTCAAAGTGGACACTGCGAGGTCCACAAAACGCACCATCAAAGCTGGAGTACCACAGGGCTCGGTGTTAGGCCCAATACTGTACAATCTGTACACGGCCGACACACCGTCTGCCCCACAGACCCAGACAGCCCAATACGCCGACGACACGGCATTCTTCGCCGTTAGTACAAATAGGAGGATAGTGACGACAAGACTCCAAAACCTACTACACCAGACGGAAGCCTGGGCCAGGAAATGGCGAATTACAATAAATGGGGAGAAGACCCAAGCGATAATGCTCACCCAAAGGAGAGGCAAACGCAACCCTGCCCATCGCGCACGACAAAACAGACAACTACGACTACACAGACGCGACATCCCATGGAGGGCCACGGCCAAATACCTGGGTGTCACCCTTGACAAAAGACTGACATGGCGCGCACACATCGACGACATCAGAAGGAAGGCCAGCGCCAGACTCCACGACATCTACCCCCTTCTAAACACCGAAAGCAGCTTGGCGGCAACTACAGGAGTGAGGCTGTACTGTACGCTTGTCCGCCCTATCATCGAATATGCCTGCCCAGTCTGGGGCTATGCAGCCAAAACGCACCTGCTAAGGCTGCAGCGAGTCCAAAATCGGGCACTCAGACGGGCAATTCACGTTAGGACGCGCTTCCCCACTGCCGACACCCACGAGGCAACGGAAGTAAAAATGTTGAAAGATAGGTTCAGAGAACTCGCGGTAGCATTTTACCAAACCGCGAGCCACTCTGAAAACCAACTGATCAACAACTTAGGGAATTACAACACCAACAACCTAAAATACAGGAGGCCAAAATGCATCCTAAATTAATAAAAAAGATTAACAAAAACACAACAGCGGTTCACAAAAATCAGCATATAAAGCAAGGATAAAACAAAAAGCAAGGTGCATTCACACGCAAAATTTAACGTACAAACTGGGAGGAAATGTCAAAGGACAAGAACCTCCACCACAAGACGACTCAACGTCCGAGAACGTCAAATATGCAAGCAGCCAGTCCCGCCGCCACGCACTCCGCTGCTCGACTCGCTGCGGCTCGCACCGTTACGTTACGTGTTTCAACTAGCCAAACGCCATGTCCGGACGCGGAAAGGGAGGCAAAGTCAAGGGCAAGTCAAAGTCCCGCTCAAGCAGGGCTGGGCTCCAGTTCCCGGTCGGCAGAATCCACCGCCTCCTGCGCAAGGGAAACTACGCCGAGCGCGTCGGCGCCGGGGCGCCCGTCTACCTCGCCGCCGTCATGGAGTACCTCGCGGCTGAGGTGCTCGAGCTGGCCGGAAACGCGGCCCGCGACAACAAGAAGACGCGCATCATCCCGCGCCACCTGCAGCTCGCCATCCGCAACGACGAGGAGCTCAACAAGCTCTTGTCGGGCGTCACCATCGCACAGGGTGGTGTCCTGCCCAACATCCAGGCCGTCCTGCTGCCAAAGAAGACCGAGAAGAAGGCCTAAACAGAGAGCGCGGCGCTGCGCTTGCGTGCTCCCTGCACGCAAACGCGCCTGCCTTTGCCTTGCCGGCTCGGCTCACAACAATCGGCCCTTTTCAGGGCCACCACACAAACCTACGTCCAAAGCAAAGTTTCCGTCGTCCGTGCTCGCCGCACTTTACACAACACGTCCACATACATACATTGCACAGCCAGCGCCGGCGCACGTCCGCCATCTTGTCCACAGCCCGTGTGGCCGAACGCGCACACATTTTGTCGTTTCTCTCTTTTTGTCTTTTTTGTTTCTGCACCCCTCCGCGCACGCACAGAGTCGCGTTCCAAACGACAACGACATCAATACACCGATAATGTGATGATCATTGTTAGCATTATAATGTTTCAATTAAAGGGGCGCGCGTGGCACAGACAAAAAAAACCAAACAGCTGATCCGATCGATCGATCGATCGATCCGGCCCGCCCGCCTATGCCCACGCCACAAACAAACAACAAACCACGCACACACTGGACTCAGCCGCGCCCATCGCGTCAAACTCAAAAACTAACGCACGCGCAGCAGCAACAACAACAACAACACGCACAGGCAACACAGACTCTTTCGCACTTTTCAATCTCCGAACAGTGTGGTGGCCCTGAAAAGGGCCGTTTTCGTCTCTCCCACCAAGCACGGGCACGGCACGGCCGCGGGAAGGCCACAACGCAGCACAGCACACCGGCTGGCTGGCTGCCTGCCTGCCTAACCGCCGAAACCGTACAGGGTGCGCCCCTGCCTCTTCAGGGCGTACACCACGTCCATGGCCGTCACAGTCTTGCGCTTGGCGTGCTCAGTGTACGTCACCGCGTCGCGGATCACGTTCTCCAGGAACACCTTCAGCACTCCGCGGGTCTCCTCGTAGATCAGACCAGAGATGCGCTTCACGCCGCCCCTGCGAGCCAGGCGGCGGATGGCGGGCTTCGTGATGCCCTGGATGTTGTCGCGCAACACCTTGCGGTGCCGCTTGGCGCCACCCTTGCCCAGCCCCTTTCCTCCCTTGCCGCGGCCTGTCATTCTTCTTCCTTCCTCCTCCTCAAAGCAAGCAAGCGAAAAAACACAAGCGCCAGCTCCTCACCCGGCGCTAGCGAGTCGGCTACGGTGCGAGCTCTCTGCCGCCGCCCCCCTATATAGACTCTGGCCCGCCCTCCCCCCACCACGCGCACCGAGGGCATATAAGCGCGGCGCGGGGCCGCGCGGGCCCGTTGTCAAGGCAGCACCGGACGCTTCGTGTACCGCACGCACCTCCACGCCGCTAACCGCTATGGCCCGCACAAAGCAAACGGCCCGCAAGTCCACCGGCGGAAAGGCGCCGCGCAAACAGCTCGCCACCAAGGCGGCGAGGAAGAGCGCGCCCGCCACCGGCGGCGTCAAGAAGCCCCACCGCTACAGGCCGGGCACCGTCGCCCTGCGGGAAATCAGGCGCTACCAGAAGAGCACAGAGCTGCTCATCCGCAAGCTGCCGTTCCAGCGCCTAGTGCGCGAGATCGCCCAGGACTTCAAGACCGACCTGCGCTTCCAGAGCTCCGCAGTCATGGCCCTGCAGGAGGCCAGCGAGGCCTACCTCGTCGGCCTCTTCGAAGACACCAACCTGTGCGCAATCCACGCCAAGCGCGTCACCATCATGCCCAAGGACATCCAGCTCGCGCGCCGCATCCGCGGCGAGCGCGCCTAGAAACCGCGCCGCGCACGCGCACGCGCGCCCGCCCAACAAAAACGGCCCTTTTCAGGGCCACTAACATCTCTCCGTCGCGAGCAAAACTTTTGTCGGTCTTGCCGCCCCGCAAAACAACAACAACCAATTCCCCTCCCGTCCACAGCCGCTCTCGCCAACAATCGACGTCACTCCCATCCCTCACAATACACACACACACACACACACACACACACAACAGCCGGACGACGTCACCACACACCACGGGTGGCTGGCCGCCGCCGTCTCCGAGGCGCGCGCACGCTACGCTACACTACAACGTCAACGCCACCGCGCCTTCCCAATTCCCGCCGGCCACTTCCACGTCTCACGTCCCCCCGCCGCTTTGAGACAGAGAGAGACACAACACACACACAAAAGACACGACATCCGCAAAGCAAGCAAACACACAAACAAACAAGAGTCTCCAGAAACATACATGAGCAACCAAACGTCGGCCGCCGCAAAAAAAAAAAAAAAAACAACTACAACAACAACAAAAACAAATAAAATAAAATAAAAAGACCAACAAACGGCCACAACCGCTCCGCTACCGCGCGCCGCCGCCTACCGCCACCGGCACCACAATCCAACCACCACGGCACGCAAACAGTACCCACAAGGGTCACACACAACCAACCAACCAACCACACCGGCGCATGCACGACAATCAACGCCTTCCCGACGTCCTTTGATGGCCCTGAGAAGGGCCGTTTTGGGCCGCGCGACAGCCGCAGCCGTGCCATCGCGCGCCACTAAGACGACGCGGGGGAGGGCGGTGGGGGACGACGGCGTCAAGCGCCAACCCCTCTCCCTTGCCTTTCTTTAACGTTACTACTTTACTTCTTCTTCTTGGGCGACGCCTTCGCCTTAGACGGCGTCGTCGCCTTCTTCGGGCGCGGCGCCTTCGGCTTCTTCGTCGGAACCTTGGCGGCCTTCTTCGCCTTCGACGGCGACTTGGCCTTGGCCGGCTTGGCCGCAGCCGCCTTCTTCGCACCCGCGGGAGCCGCCGACGCCGCAGACGCCTTCTTGGCGGCGCCCGCCTTCCGACCGGTCGCCGCCTTCACGCCACCAGCCTTCTTTGCGCCGGCCGCGCGGCCGCCCTTCTTCTCCTTGCTGGCCGGAGCGGCGCGCTTCTTCTTCGCACCGCCGGCACGGGCCTTGCCGCCCTCGGCCGCCCCGCCGCCGGCGCCGGCAAGCTTGAAAGAGCCGGACGCGCCCTTCCCCTTCGTCTGCACCAGCTCGCCAGCCACGACGGCCGACTTGAGGTACTTCTTGATAAAGGGCGCCAGCTTCTCCGCGTCCAGCTTGTAGTGCGCGGCAATGTACTTCTTGATCGCCTGCAGCGACGAGCCGCCGCGCTCCTTCAGACTCTTGATGGCGGCCGTCACCATCTCAGAGGTGCGCGGGTGCGCAGGCTTGGCGCGCGGCTTCTTCGCAGACGCCGCAGACTTGGCCTTCTTCGTCGTGCCGGTGGCGGCGGGTGCCGCAGCAGTCTCGTTCGTAGCCGCCTGATCTGCCATTATTTCGACGGACGACGCGCGTACACACAACAACAGAACAGCGAGAGAGCGGCGAGCACGGCAGAGAATAGCCGCCGCGCCGCCAGGCCCAGCCAGTGTCGCGGGCGGGCGCGGACGGCCGAGAGAGCGGCCGCCACTCTGCGCGCCGCCGCGCCGCGCCTCCCGCGCTTGCTACCGCCCAACGTCCGACAGCCTGTGCGGACCAGCCCCAAACCTGCGCCGCAACCACCCGCGCCATTCAAACCACCGAGGATGGGGCTACACACGGCCACACCACAGTCGCCAACCAGTCGCCACGGCAGCGCCGCAAACCACGGCCAAACTGCAGCTACCGCGCGCCACAGCCTGGCTCGGCCCGCCGAGAATCGCCGCCCCCGCCCAAATGCCGCCCCCACAGCCCCAGCCGACGACCCGCCACAATGGCCAAACCTTCGGCAAAACTGGCGCACCGTCGCCGCGCCAGCCCGGCCAGCGCGGCCGCCGCCACAGCCACACAAGCGGAGGCGTGCGGCGATGACGGCCGTGCAAACGCACCTCCGCCGCCCCATCGCCCTCCCACCGTTTCCCGATCGGCCCGCGGCCGTCGGGCCACCTCGCCCGCCAACATTCGCGCCCGTTTCTCACAACATTGCCCGCCGCAAAACAAAAACGAGCGCCGCCTGCGCAACATGGGCACCGGCCAACCGAGGCGCCGCCGCCCCTCGCCGCTTTCAGCGAGGGTGGCTAACCGCCATCCGCAACTACAGACGCACCGAATCTGCCTTCATCAAAAGCACACACCGACAGCCGACCTCTAACATTTAGACTCCGCAAGCCACCCAACGGTGTGTGGCGGAGGGCACTTCACGTGCCAATGTCATTTACCTCCCTTTGCTGTTCCAGTCGCGTATGGTTCGCGGGACGAACCGACAGTCTGCAAAAAAAAAAAAAAAACGCCTCCGTGCGCGCTCGAATCTCTCTAACCACATCCATTCGTGATCTCCTCGGGAGGTATACGCAATATATTCGATACCCCATCCAGAAACGCAATATCTCGAAACCTGGCGAGCAAGCTACACCGCGATGCAGAGCGCCTCTATTGCAGAGTCTGCCGCGTGGGTTTGTTAAACATCTCCGTAACGCTATCACGGTTACCAAATGACCCTGCGACGAAACGTTGGATCGTCTCCGTCGCCTCCGTCAACGCGACCTGGTACGGATCCCACACTGATGGGCAACACGCACGTATAGGTCGAACGAACGGGTGTTTTGTAAGCCACCTCCTCCTTTGTTGATGGACGACATTTGCTACGCATTCTCCCAATAAATCGCAACCTGGTACCCGCCTTACCAACAATTACTTTTGTTTGTTTTTTTTTTTTGTTTTTTTTTTTTAATATGATGATCATCCCACTCCCAATCACTCCGCACGCATACTCCCAGATATTTTACAGACGTAACTGCTACCAGTGTTTGTCCCGCTATCATATACTCAATCATACAATAAAGGGTCCTTCTTTCTATATTATTCGCAATACATGTTAAGGGACAGTTGCCACTCCCTGCACCACGTGCCTATCCGCTGCAGATCGTCCTGCATTTTTCGCTGCAACTTCTCTGTATACTACAGCATCATCCGCGAAAAGACGCATGCAACGTCCGACACTATCTACTAGGTCATTTATATACATTGTGTGTGAAGAGCAATGGGTCCCATAACACTCCCCTGTGGCACGCCAGAGGTTACTTTAACGTCTGTAGACGTCTCTCCATTGATAACACAACATGCTGTGTTCTGTTTGCTACAATCTCTTCAGTCCAGCCACACACTTGGTCCGACATTCTGCAGACACTTACTTTGTTTATCAGGCGACAGTGCGGAACTGTATCGAACGCCCTCCTTCCGGATGTCAACCAAAATGGCATCTACCTGGGAGCCTGTATCTAATATTTTCTGGGTCCCATGAACAAATAAAGCGCGTTGGGTCTCACACGATCGCTGTTTCCGGAATCCATGTTGATTCCTACATAGTAGACACTGGGTTTCCAAAAAACGACATGCTACTACTCGAGCATAAAACATGTTCTCAAATTCTACAACCGATCGACGTCACAGATATAGGGCCTATAGTTTTGCGCATCTGCTCGACGACCCTTCTTCAAGCCCGGGACTACCTGTGCTCTTTTCCAATCATTTGGAACCCTCCGTTCCTCTAGAGACTTGCGGTACACGGCTGTTAGGAGGTTCTGTCGCGTACTCTGTGTAGAATCGAATTGGTATCCCGTCGGGTCCAGTGGACGTTCCTCTGTTGAGTGATTCCAGTTGCTTTTCTATTCCTCCTTGGACACTTATTTCGATGTCAGCCATTTTTTCGTTTGTGCGAGAAGGAACTGCAGTGCGGTCGTCCTCCGTGACACAGCTTTTGGAAACAGGTGTTTAGTATTTCACAGCTTTACGCGTGTCATCCTCTGTTTCGAGCCGCTTACTACTGATTCAACGTACGACCACAACGTCCTAGGATTTGATTTGATTTCCTGTCACGTCGGTACATGGAATTGTACTTTCGCATTCACCGGACGCTTCACGCATAGCCCTCCTTACGCTAACTTTGGACATCGTTTAGCGTCTGTTTGTCTGAGAGGTTTTGGCTGCGTTTCAACTTTGAGTGAAGCTCTCTTTGCTTTCGCTATAGTTTCCTAAACTTTGGTTGTTGTACCGCGGTGGGTTTTTCCCATCCCTCGCAGTTTTACTCGGCACGTACCTGTCTAAGACGCATTTTACGATTGCCTTGCACTTTCTCCATAAACACTCAACATTGTCAGTGTCGGAGCAGACATTTGCGTTTGCATCTGCCTGGTAGTCTCAAATCTGCCTTCTATTACTCTTGCTAAACAGATAAACCTTCCTCCCTTTTTTTTTTTTTTTTTGTTTTTTTTTTTGTTTTTTTGTTTGTATATTCCTACTAACGTCCATATTCAGCGATGCTGCAACGGCCTCTTGTTCACTGGGTCCCTGTTCTGCACATACAGAGTCGACAAGTTCGGGGTCTGTTTGTCATCGGTAGGTCCACGATGTTATCTCCACGAGTCGGTTCTCTCTCTGTTTAATTGCTCGCGGCATTTTTCGTTCGGATGGTGCACTCAGTATACTGTCACTCGATGCTCTGTCCCTACCACCCGTCCTGAACATCTGGCACATTGAAATCTCCACCTAAGACTGTAACACGCTGCGGAAAGGAAAATGTATGTCCACATTTTCTCTCACTTGTTCGGCCACTAATGCTGCTGAGTCGCGAGGTCGGTAAAAGGAGCCAATTATCAACCTAGCTCGGCTGTTGAGTGTACCCTCCACCCACAATAGTTCACAGGAACCGTCCACCACTTCTACTTCACTACACAGGATAAACTACTACTAACAGCGACGAACCACTCCACCACCGGTTGCATGCACGCTATCCTTTCTAAAGCACCGTCTGTACCTATAACGATTGCAGCTTCGGCGCTTTCTATCAGCGCTTGACGTTCCGGTACTTTACCAACGCAGAGCTTCGACAGTTGACAATTACAATACCGATTGCCGCTTGGTCCCCGCATGTCCTGACCTTGCCCCGCGCCCGTTGCCCTTTCCGTACTTGCCCAAGGGCCATCCAACCTAAACAGAACCGCCCAGCCCACGCCACACAACCCCTGCTACCCGTGTAGCCGCTTGTTGCGTATAGTGGACTCCACCTAAGACTATATAACATAACATGCCCTAAGGCATTCGCGGTGTACACCACCCTAAGGTGAGGTTAGGTTAGGTGGACGTGGGTTAGGTTAAGGGTTACAGTTAGGTTAAGCGTCAAAGTTAGGTTAAGCGTTCGGACGTGAGGCGTCAGGTGGCCGCACCTACCTTTACGGCCGGACATCTTAGGTTAGAGGTTAGGTTAGGTTAAGGCGCCGAGAGGTCCGCGGTCAGGTTACGTTCACCTTCGGGCGCCACACGTAGGTTTCAAAGGTGTGTCGGTCGGTCGTCGGCAAGCCGCAAAAACTACAGACGACGTCGACCAAACCGCCGCAAGACCGAGCAGGAGGCAGATATAAAACACACACACACACACACACACACACACACACACACACACACACAAAAACAAAATTTAAACACCACCCACCGGCCAAAGGGCACCAAAAACCACAAACCCGAGCACCACGTCGACCAGAGGCAACCCGCCGCTCACGCGACATGGCTGGCAACTAAGGGGCAAACGGCAACGGCGCTTTCCGCACCGGGCCGGATGCACGTACGACAACACCGCTACCCGTACGCAGGCCTCCCATTGCACACAGCCGCTCTGTGTTTGAACATCATCAATGGCGCGCCCGCGGCTCGTCGCGGGCGCAGCCATAACGCCGCCACTTTTGCACCAACACATTCACGCACCGCAAAACAGCTCGCCGACACAGCACAGCCGACAAAACAAAAACAACCCGCGAGACGGGGGCGACAAACGACAACGATAACAACAACAACAGCAGCAAACAACTCGCACCAAGCGTCCAACAGGTAACAAACGGACAAGCACAGCCTCTGCTAACGGCCACGACGCCAGCGGCACACTGCTCCTTTCCCGCCACACTCGATTTCACAACGCACGCACGCGACCCCGTCAACGACACCGACACGACACACGACGGGCTCCCTTCCCGCAACCTACACCTTTCCGCCACTACGCACAGCTCCACCCGACGCGCCCGTCGCAACGACACTACTGCACGCACTATCCACCCGCCTCCTCCTCTCCCCCCCCCCCCCCCTTCCCGTACACAACAACACAGCCAAAAACAACACTCACGACCCAAACATACTAACGACATGGCACGTGCATCGGCGCACACCCCAACCAGTCACCGTCGACAACCACACGCAAGGCACGAAACCGGCGTCCTTCCACGTTGCCATCAAAGCTGCACAAACAACCACAGGAGGAACCACCAACAACGGCCCGCCCGCCCGCCCGCCCGCCCGCCCCAATATTCTCCCACCCTCACCTCACGCCGCAACCACCAAACGCACATTCCCGCTCGCTACCACACACCTCTCGGCAGCCGCTTCGCAAACACATGACGTGACGTGACATCATCACATCACGGGCTACGCACGCACACCGACCCACTTTCCTGCCCTTCGCCCTCTTCTTTCCGACGCCTGCCTTCGGCCGAGCACACGTACGTGGCACAACGCCCAACACAGTCACACACAGTCGACAGGCGCACGCCCAGGCACGCAACGACGCAGCGCAGCAAAGGCGCCCGCAACACATACCTCCTCTCTCTTCTCGCCGCCGCCGCCGACCGCCCGCCAGCCAGCCAGCCAGCCAGCCAGCCACTCGCAATGTGCACTGCCAACCAGCCACACGTCCACCGCGCCGCCTCCGACCACCCGCCAGGGGGCGCTCACGTCCGCGACAACAGCGCGGCCCGCCGCCGGGCGGGCCCAGCCGAACCCAGCCCAGCCGGCGCGCGCTGCTCTGCACTCGGCGCGCCACACATCCTGCTGCAGACCGGGCTCGTCTCTCTGTACGCGTCTGCCCGCATCTCGTCTTCCTGCGCATCAACACAACGAGGCCGCGTGAGCAAACCACCCCCCCCCCCCCCCCCGTCACAACGCCACATCACACACTGCCTTGTCTACCGCCGAAATGCACTCACCAGCCATCCGCTTCGTCTTCGTCTTGTTTACTCGTTGTTGTTGCAGCGGCGCACACAGCCCCGGCCGGCCGCATCCGAGGGTGGCCCGCCGCCAGCGTCTCCTCCTTGGGCACAGGTGCGGTGCCGTGCCGTGCCGTGCCGTGGCCGCCCATCCATCCAACCGCACGCATTTGCTGGCCGCCTCTGCTGCAGAAGAAGACAAAAAACGAAACGTACAAACATACACGCACCCACAGCGTGGCCACACACGGACGGGACCGACAGGCTCCAAGGCGACCAAAGGATAAAAACAAAATAAAAAAACAAAAACAAAAAGACGCAAAGCAAGCAACAAGCACAGGCTGTCGCCTCGCGCCTCTGTCCTTCCGCCCCCGCCCTTCTCTCCCACCACATGCCCACAAACACCACCGCCTCCCCCTCCCCGCACCTCCACATTCGCCCCCTCCATTTGTTCCTTTCTCGCTCTTCCCTTCTGTGTGTCTGCGTGCGTGCGCGGGCGGCGCCTCTCAACATCCGCCGGCCGTCCGTCCCGTTTTCGCCGTACCACACACGCCACCGCCTCCTCCCCGTCCACCACCGCCGCCCCTGTCCGCCCCGCACAACACCATACACCGCTGCTTGTCCTGGCCGTTGCCACCAAAGGCGCCAGCCGCAAACCGCGCCAACGCCGCAGCGCGCGTGCGTCCTTCCTTCTCCGTGCCGACGCGGCCTCTATTCCCGCACCCATTCGGCCGACGACACAGCCGTTGGGCTCCGCACTGCGCGTACCGGCGTTACGCACGCACACCCACCCCCCTCGCGAACGCACGACTCATTGTCTTTGTTGTTTCTCCTCTTTCTTAACGTCTTTGTTTGTTGTTTGTTGTTTGTTTTGTTTTTTGTTTTTTGTTTTTTTTTTTCGTTTTTCCCCACCGCCACATGTGACACAATGCCGCCCTCCACCTTTCGTTCGTGGTTGCTTGCTTGCTTGCTTTGTTTCTCTTTCTCATTGGTACACGTCCGACGCGCTCCATTTCCACCACACCACGGCCATCAGCCTCCTCAACGGGCAGGCGCAGTGTGCCATTCTCCGGCGCACAAGCACACCGCGCGGTACTGGCGCGGCTCGCTCTCCTCGCCCCCACGCCACGCCACGCCACGCCACCGGTGCGCAGCAGCACATGTGATGTCTCGCAACACGACACGCGGTGCGCACACCCCGACCACGCGGCTCTAAAGGCATGGCACCGGCGACATGCGCCGCCCCAGCCACGCATCCGTCGTCTCACGTTGTTCACTGCCAGCCGCGTCGGAGGCTACAACCGCAACCACCACAACAACGGTCCCCCTCCCGGCAACACATTTGTTGCACAAACAAACACAACCGCCGAGCGCAGCGCGAACCACCCACACGCGCCCTCCGCGTCTCCTTTCTCCTTTCGCCCCCTCCCATCTCCCGAATATGCCAGCAGCGCAGCGTTACGCGTGCCCCTCACCCGTCCACACTACCGCGAAACGAACACGCCTTCCGGGCCACCTGCAAGGGCACGCCCACCACCAAATACTGCCGTATTCACGGACGCAGTTCGCAACACGCAACGCACTCTCCACCTACCTTCTTTCTCTCGTCCCTTCTCTTTCAAAACAAAACAAACACACAAACCAACCACGGCTAACACACTTTTTCGCGACACCTTTGACTGCGTTATCTCGACCGTGACGGCAGCTATCGACCATCCATTCCCCACTACACACACACACACATCATTCGCTACACCGCACACGAAACGGCAAGGGCAAGGCACTCTCTCATAGATTCTTCCTCCGAGCCATATCGGGCGAACGTTGCATCCGGGAAGGCAATGCAATTCAGCCGTCACCACGGCCGACACTTGCAGCCGCGCCGTAAACGCATGTCAGTGCGGCTGCAATGCACGGGAACGTTCCGTTGCTCTAGACAGCGCCTCTCCGTTTTTCCCCTGTCTCGTTTTCCGGTGATTGCTTCTCCTTCTTCTTTTTCTTCGTTTCGTTTCGTTTTATTATTTTCGTTCCCCTCCTCCACCATTGTTTCCGTCCCCACAGTTTTTTTTTTTTTTTTTGCTCATTCCACACGTTCTGCCCAGACAAGACATGACATCCGACCGATCACAGTCAGCCTTTCGTCACCGTTCGCAGCGCCGACGGTGCCACAGTGAGACGGGTGTTCAGACCGACACGTTGCCATGATGCCCATAGACAGCTACTCAGGGCCGCCGGATCGGATCACATCACCGACAAACCGGCCATTTCACCGGGGGACACAGACAACCGCGTGTACGCCCATAACAACAAACAACGGCCGTCGTCGTCTACCGTCACTGAACCGAACACACGTGCACCTTGAATGACGACACCGGCGTGCGTGCGCACAACAATCAATCATTCAAATCAACTGCAGAAACGGCTATCAAAATCAAGGGCCAAATAAATGGGTACACCACCGTGCGTGTCGCCTACCCCACCCGCCCGTACAATTCTTGCGTCTTCTTAATGACTAGTAAAGACACGTCCATTTTTTTTTTTTTTTTTAAAACGTCACCAACACACCTCCACGCCGTACAGCAAAGGGAATAGTAGACGGCAACACAACATTTCACCCTCGCCATCATGTATGTATGATGTGACAACAAACAAACCCGCAGACGGCCCTAACGGTGACATCCAACAATCGCGAGGGGTTTCAATTGCAGTCACGTGACTAACCGGGCAGACAGAGACAAAGAAAGGAAAGGAATCAGCGACACAGACAACACCTCCTGTCTGTGTGTCGACAAACAACCAACCAACCAACCAACCACGCCACGACTCGCGAGCACGCATAACCACCACCAGCTGCTTCGCAACCAACCAAACCGGGTAGCTATGCGCCGCCTCACACAAACAACAATTCCGCTCTTCCCGCAAAGGCAATTTGGTGGCCCTGAAAAGGGCCGTTTTGCCGCTCTCGCAACGGAGGGGAGCTCCCTAGAGCCTTAACCCCCTCACTTGGAGCTCGTGTACTTGGTCACCGCCTTCGTGCCCTCGCTCACGGCGTGCTTGGCCAGCTCGCCAGGCAGCAAGAGCCGCACAGCCGTCTGGATCTCGCGGGACGTGATGGTCGAGCGCTTGTTGTAGTGCGCCAGGCGAGACGCCTCGGCCGCAATGCGCTCGAAAATGTCGTTCACGAAGCTGTTCATGATGCTCATCGCCTTCGACGAGATGCCCGTGTCGGGGTGCACCTGCTTCAGCACCTTGTAGATGTAGATGGCATAGCTCTCCTTCCTCTTGCGCTTCTTCTTCTTGTCGCCCTTCGAAATGTTCTTCTGCGCCTTGCCAGCCTTCTTGGCGGCCTTCCCGCTAGTCTTGGGCGGCATCTCGAACGTACAACAGCAAGCAGCAAGCGCTCCGCTCTAGTCAGCGTCTCCCCACACAGTGGCACCCGCCGCTACCGCAACACCCCACCTTTACCAGCTCGCCCTGTTGCGGCCGCCGACCAATGGGGCGCGCGCGCAACCGGCCGCCGCACCCGAGCCCATAAAGGGACCCCCACCCCGGTCGAGTTGTGCATTCGCTGAGCGGCAGTCGGGCGTTGAGCAAGCCTCCGTCAGTCTGTTACGCGAAGCCATAGGCCCCCGCTTGTACGGGTGACAAACCAGGGGTGTTTTCGGATGCGCCTTTATTAAGGCGTAAACGAGCACTCGCAGCAGATTGCCGATGTCGGTGTCGAGCGAATCCTCGATTGCGATGGCGAGTTGCGGTGGCGCCTTGGGGCCCCAGCAGCCCGCTGCTGGCGGCAACGACGCTGTCTCTTTGTTTCCGCCGGCCGCTTTTCCGGTTGGCTCGAGCGCCTCAGCTGCCGCAGAGAATAGCTCTGCTCCCCCGAGCGTTAGGGCATTCGCAGGTCAGGGCCTGGCCTCTGGCCAGTGTCCCGCGCCTGTTAGTGTGATAGGACCAGGTTCTGCCGCCGGAAACCTAACGGTGTCGGCAACAAAGGCGGCAACTGGTAGTCCCACGGCAGCCATTGACTTTGCCTCCCTTACCTGCGTGCGGCATGCAAACGGGGAATACACGACGAAAAGGAGTTCGTCTCTTCCACCAACCAGCGGTAGGATGTCCATGGCCACCCTGATGATCACCACAGGGCAGGCACAAGCGCTGGCGCAGCACCTTACCCCAGCACAAAGAAGGCATCTCCCAGTCAACATCCTCCCCAAACCCACACCCAATGCCCAACCCAAAAAGACCGCTCCCGCACCTAAACCCTCTCCTCCCGAACAAACCAAGACACAACATCCATCTGCCCCGTCCAAGCGCATCAAAGACGTGGTAAAAAGTGCCAGAAAGCACAAAACCACCGTCAGGCGGAAACCACCTAAGAAAGCAACATCAATCCCACCGCCAACCACCAAGGCACGTACTCCCTCCCCCTCAGGGAGCGGGGACGAGACAGACCGCCCCCTCGTCATCGACGAATCCCGGGAACCCACCCCCGCAGACACTACCGAGCCCCAGACATCAGGCACCGAGGGCGACGGTTTTCAGAAAGCGCGGAAAACCGCCCGCCTACCCGTCACCCAGCAGGCAAGAGGCATTGCTTCTACAAGCAATAAGTTCCTGCCGCTGTCTGACGAGGACGAAGCAGTACCCGCGAGTGGTGATGCGCCACAACCCACACACACACCAAGACACCGACTCCCCCCCATAATCGCTGAATTCAGCAAAAATTACGAGGAGCTTCACTCCCTCGTCAGTAGCTGCTTAGGCGAGAAGCAGTTTACTGCTAAGTCCGCCGGAGGGGACAAAATTAAACTTATGTTCAGAGAGCTGGACGATTACACCGCTGTGAAGGCCCTGCTCTCTGAACACAAAGTCCCCCATTACACCTTCCCCACAGCCAAACAACGGCTGATGAAGCTAGTAATCAGGGACCTACCCCGCAAAGTGGGCACCGACGCCATTAGGAAGGACCTGCAGAGGCAGGGCTACGAAGTTAATGGCGTCACCCACATGCGAGAAGTATACAGTGGCAACAAATGGCCACTGTACCAAGTCAACTTGCCTGACACCCCTCAAAACAGGCTAAAACAAATTACACACGTCCTGTCAGTGCCGGTCACCATCGAACCGCTGCGCAGGAAAAGTGGCAACGTGCAGTGCTACAACTGCCAGGGATTAGGGCACGTTGCCAAACACTGCGACATGCCAACCCGGTGCATGAAATGCGCCGAAGGGCACCCCACATCCGAGTGCTCCTTAGAGAGAGGCGATCCGAAGAGCAAGTGTGCCCTATGCGGCGAATCTGGACACGGCGCCTTCTACCAAGGCTGCCGTGTACAAAAGGAGTACCGCCTACGCGTACAAGGCACCAAGCCCCCCGCCACACAGAAACCCAACCGTGGCGCCAGCTCCACGATCTTGAGAGCGCCGGCCAATCCGCAACCGCACCAAACACGACCGACAACAACCCGGTCGAGACCGCGAGGTAGCGCAAGCTACGCGACCGTGGCAGGCACTGACAGGAGTCAACAAACGACTCCAACTTTACACTCAGCCCAGCAGCCGTTCCCCGCTAACGGAGAAACGTCCAGGGAAGCCTCCTCCCCTCAAACTCAAAAGGCCAGTCTGCAGCCAGTAGCGGCAGCTGAGTGCTTGTCACAAGGCCCTCAGCCCAGCACTTCTGAAGAGAGTGCAAATGCCCTACGGCCGCCTGGTGTCGTGGAGCAAACGTTAGGCCTCCTAACGCAACTGCTCCACGAAATCAGGCAACAGAACGCCCAAATTCTAACCGCCATTAATTTGGTGCTCCAAGGGTCGCATAACAATGCGACCACAGCAGAGAAATCCTCCCCCCAGTGATGGATAGACGACCCCACATCCAAGGACTCAGAATGTGCGTCTTCAACGCCAACGGCATCGTCGGACAAAACAATGAGTTCCGCGAGTTCCTACGTGACGAAAACATAGACGTATGTATGGTGGCCGAGACACACCTAAAACCGGGCGTAAGGGTGTCGGTACCCAACTACAACTGCTATAGGACCGACCGGCCCACCGCTGGAGGCGGGGTAGCAACATACGTCAAACGCGGAATACCCCATTATCAGGTCCACCCACCAGCAACTAGGCAAATAGAAACAGTGGCAATAGAGATTGCCACTGTCACAGGGCCCCTCACTGTCGTTGCAGCATATCGCCCTCCCTCCTACACTCTGGAAGAGGACGACATAGCAACCCTAGGCCAAATCAGAGGAAAACTCCTCATTGGCGGTGACCTGAATGCCAAGCACGCAGACTGGCACTCGCGAAACTCAAACAGAGCTGGTCGTCAACTGCAACGACTCGCGCGCACCCACCACTTTCACATATGGGGTCCAGAGGAGCCCACCCACTTCCCCCGAAACGGGGGGAGGGCGGACGTCCTCGACATAGCGCTCACCAAAAGAATCACGGGATTTGTGACCGCGCATTCGGTCAATCGAATGTCCTCCGATCACAATCCCGTGATTCTCGAGGTTGACATAGGAGACTGGGTACCTCTCCAGCAACAACACATCTCGTACAAGCGCACTAACTGGGAGCAATTCAAAGTTGACGTAACTTCAGCAATTGCCCAGGCCCCGCCTCCAACTGCAGATTCTGCAGAACAGGCGCTTAAAGATCTCACCAGCACGATCCTGCAAGCAGCAAAGGATGCCACACCACGGCCACCGGACGGCCCTCCCCCTGTTAAGCAACTCCCGCCGCACCTGCTTGCTCAAATTAGAAACAAAAATAGGATCGCCAAAGAGTGGAAGCTCACAAAGAACCCCGTAACTAGGAGGCTACTGAACCGCCTACAAAGAGAGCTGAAGGTGGCACTCACTGAGCACCGCAACCAGCAATGGTCGGCGCGGCTTTCAGCCCTCCGCGTGGACGACAATAGCCTCTGGCAGGCGACCAAACAGATCACCAAAAGACGCGCCAGACTGCCACCTCTGCACGGTGAGCGCGGACTTGTCTTTAGCACCACAGATAAGGCAAATGCCCTGGCAGATGCCTTTGAAAAACAGTTCCGCCCCGCAGAGGCGCAGGACAGGGACCACGAAGCCGTCGTTCGACGTCAGCTCGCCACATTCCTCGCGGCGGACGACGCCGACGACGACGAAGAAAACACACCGTTCTTCACACCCGACGACGTGAACAGAGTAATCAGGTCGCTACACAACAAAAGAGCCCCAGGCCACGACCAGCTCAATAACGTAGTAGTGAAGCACCTCCCACCCCCTGCCGTAGCCCACATCGCAAACATCTTCAATGAGATCACGCGTTCCCGCAAGTTTCCAAGGTGCTGGAAACACGCAGAAGTCGTCGCGATCGCGAAACCCGGTAAAGACCCGGTTATCCCGCAGAACCACCGACCAATCAGCCTTTTGCCAACCCTTAGCAAAATTTACGAACGCCTGCTACTTATTCCCATTCTCGACCACGTCAAAACGCAACAAATCCTGCCTGACTTTCAGTTCGGTTTCAGGCAGGAACACTCCGCGCCCCAGCAACTAATGAGGGTCGTTGAAGCAGCTACCGAAAGCTTCAACCGTAAAAGTTACTGCGGGGTAGTGCTACTTGACGTAGCCGCTGCCTTTGACTCTGTCTGGCACACCGGGCTTCTATACAAGCTATTCTCCCAAGGCTTCCCAGGTCCGATAGTGAAGCTACTCGCGAGCTATCTCTCCCAAAGGACGTTCTCCGTTAGGATCGAGTCGTCGCTTTCCACAAAACGGCGCATCAGGGCGGGCGTGCCCCAGGGGTCGGTACTGGGCCCGGTACTGTACAACCTGTACACTGCCGACCTCCCGACCGTACCGTTGGTGCACGCTGCCCAGTACGCCGACGACACAGCGTTCTTCACGCGTAACCCGAACAGAGACAGGGTTACGCGAAGATTGCAAACAGCGCTGGACGAGACCGGCCGCTGGGCTAAAAAATGGCGCATCACACTCAATGAGACCAAAACTCAAGCCATAATGATCACCCGGAAACTGGGCAAGCGGGCTCCAGCCCGTCAGCCGCTACTGCTCAAGCTGAACGGCCAAGAACTCCCATGGCGACGCACCGCCAGGTATCTTGGAGTCACTCTCGACACCAGGCTCACCTGGCGGGCTCACATCGAGGACTTGCGCCGCAAAGCCAGTGGTAGGATGCAAATGTTGTATCCTATCCTAAACACTCGCAGCACCCTAGCGGCTGACATAGGAGTGAGAACGTACTGTTCACTCATTCGACCGATTATGGAGTACGCTTGCCCTGTCTGGGGATACGCGTCACACTGGCATCTTCGCAAACTCCAGTCTGTGCAAAACCGAGCGCTTAAAAGGGCATTACACCTTCCCTTCCGCTTCCCCACTGCTGACCTCCACGAGGCAGCGGGACTACCTACGCTCCACGAGCGCTTCAAAGACCTGGCCGAAAGTTTCTACGAAAACACGGCCAGATCAGACAACAGACTTATCAAAAACTTGGGACAGTACGACTCAACACTTGACAGACACAGACGACCAAAAACCATAGTAACAAACTAAGACAGCCTATAAGGCAGCATAGAAACAATAAACACACTGCACCTTAAAATGACATACCACACAGCAAAGACAAACTACCGACACAGCATAGAGGAGGAAATGTCCCAGAGGACAATACCCTCCATCACATATGCTCTCCTCGAAAGCGAGGACAGCACAAATGCAGTAGTCCCGGTCGAGTTGTGGCAGCCGTAGCGCGCAGGTCACTGTTGCACGCGGCGCCCTGCTTCTGAGGGAGAGTTAGATAGGAGATCGTACTGCGCGCGGGTGGCAAATTGTCGTGTTGCTGTTTTGACGGCAAAAAAAGCAAATTGTCTAACCCTAGCGCGCAGTATGGTTAAGATGAGTAGCGTGGGACGTGACGTCGCGAGAGGTGGCAACTCGGCGACAGAAGAAGAAGTTTCCCCCGCTCCCGCCCTGTACATCAAGTGCAGGGAGGTCGAGTGGGTGGAACTATACGATAAGATGGGGCAGAGCTGCGAGAAGGAGGTCGTCGTCGAGTCCGTCGACTCCGACGCCACCATCGAGCTCCAGGCCGCTGACTGGAACGACTACAGGGCCCTGAAGGCCCTTGTAGCCGCCCACACGGTGGACGCCCCGGAAAGAAGAGGTGCGATGGGTCAAATGACTCGTCGCAAAGAAGTCACCAAGGCGCTCCTAAGGGGACTGCCTTGGATCCTCACGGAGCGAGCCGTGAAGGAAGGACTGCGCCGCCAAGGTTTTGTTGAGGCAACCGTCAGGTTGCACAACAAAACCAATAAGAAGAAACCGCCCCTGTTTATTGTCGCCACACCAGCGGCGGACAACGGAGCGGACATTCTGGACATCCGGAAGCTATTGGGCTTCAACGTGCAGCCGGAAACTCTCCCACCCCACCTGGACACGAAGCCACAGTGCTTCAAGTGCCAGGAGGAAGGGCATGTGGCAAAGCACTGCCGTAACGCCGCCAGGTGCGTCAGGTGCGGACGTCATCATGACACCCGCACCTGTAACAGCACCAAGGACGACAAACCGACGTGCGCCCGCTGCGGCGGTGAGCACGTCGCCAACTGGCGCGGATGTCAGGCCTTCAACGGCCGAAATCCCGCCACTGCAATAGAGACGGCGCCCCAGACCAAGAGGCGACGCCGCAGGAGGAGGAGGCGACAGCGTCCTGCAACCGCGGCGAGCATCGGAGGGGCAGCAGCGAGAGGAGGAGGCAACGCCGCGCGAACAACGGCGGCACCCGGAGGAGATTCGAGGACGGCCACCGCTCACGTGCGGCCGACCTCACCCACCGCCTGTGGCAAGGGCGGAGGAGGGGGACGGCAGCGCGACGCAGCGAGTGGGAAGACGGCGGCGACAGCTGGTCCCGACGTCGAGTCGGCCCTCCGGGAGGCGGAATCACGATTCCGCATGGTTCTCCACGCGGAGATGGAGGCCGCCTGCCTCACTCTACGTGAATCCCTTAGCCACAACACCAACAAGAAGGAGGCGCAGCACCAAGACGACAGGCTGGCAACAACAGCAGCACAGCCCAGTCGCGACCAGGCCACACAAACGGCCTGGCCTAAGAAGATGACAATAAGTCGAGCTGCACAGGCCTCGTTAGAAGGCAAGGGAGAAGCGGTTGCACGTCAGGACTCAAGCGTGCAGACCAAGGAGTTCGTCAACTTCAGGGCGGAACTTGTGAACGACGAACTCCTGGACGACGACAGCCCGCGAGACGAGTACCAGATGAGCTTCCTGCAAAGCAAGGAGCTCATGAGAAGAAAGGCGGAAGCCAGAGAAGAGGAGCACGGAAGAAGGCAAGAGGAGGAAGAGGCGGAGCGTGACAGAAGACGCGAAGCCGCCCTTGCCCGCCGTGAACGCCAGCGCCAACGCTGGCAACACGGCAAATAAAGATAAGACAAGTCACAACCAGCAGTTCTGGCCGGGTTTTGCAGGTTTTCCTTGGCCGCTAAGGTAAATACCGGAACTGTCCCCAACAAAGTCCTGCAAATAAATTCCCAATTGGGAGAACGCCCCCCCCCCCTTCTTTGCACCCCTGCGAGAAAAATAAAGAGTGCCACAACAGAATTAAGTATACCCCTTGGCTGAAAAGAGCTAAATGCACGCTCTATAACAGCCCGCCCTTCTCCATCCGAGAAGGGAATGAAAAGTGCAAAAAAAAAAAAAAAAAAAAAAAAAAAAAAAAAAAAAAAAAAGAGAGCTCGCACCGTAGCCGACTCGCTAGCGCCGGGTGAGGAGCTGGCGCTTGTGTTTTTTCGCTTGCTTGCTTTGAGGAGGAGGAAGGAAGAAGAATGACAGGCCGCGGCAAGGGAGGAAAGGGGCTGGGCAAGGGTGGCGCCAAGCGGCACCGCAAGGTGTTGCGCGACAACATCCAGGGCATCACGAAGCCCGCCATCCGCCGCCTGGCTCGCAGGGGCGGCGTGAAGCGCATCTCTGGTCTGATCTACGAGGAGACCCGCGGAGTGCTGAAGGTGTTCCTGGAGAACGTGATCCGCGACGCGGTGACGTACACTGAGCACGCCAAGCGCAAGACTGTGACGGCCATGGACGTGGTGTACGCCCTGAAGAGGCAGGGGCGCACCCTGTACGGTTTCGGCGGTTAGGCAGGCAGGCAGCCAGCCAGCCGGTGTGCTGTGCTGCGTTGTGGCCTTCCCGCGGCCGTGCCGTGCCCGTGCTTGGTGGGAGAGACGAAAACGGCCCTTTTCAGGGCCACCACACTGTTCGGAGATTGAAAAGTGCGAAAGAGTCTGTGTTGCCTGTGCGTGTTGTTGTTGTTGTTGCTGCTGCGCGTGCGTTAGTTTTTGAGTTTGACGCGATGGGCGCGGCTGAGTCCAGTGTGTGCGTGGTTTGTTGTTTGTTTGTGGCGTGGGCATAGGCGGGCGGGCCGGATCGATCGATCGATCGATCGGATCAGCTGTTTGGTTTTTTTTGTCTGTGCCACGCGCGCCCCTTTAATTGAAACATTATAATGCTAACAATGATCATCACATTATCGGTGTATTGATGTCGTTGTCGTTTGGAACGCGACTCTGTGCGTGCGCGGAGGGGTGCAGAAACAAAAAAGACAAAAAGAGAGAAACGACAAAATGTGTGCGCGTTCGGCCACACGGGCTGTGGACAAGATGGCGGACGTGCGCCGGCGCTGGCTGTGCAATGTATGTATGTGGACGTGTTGTGTAAAGTGCGGCGAGCACGGACGACGGAAACTTTGCTTTGGACGTAGGTTTGTGTGGTGGCCCTGAAAAGGGCCGATTGTTGTGAGCCGAGCCGGCAAGGCAAAGGCAGGCGCGTTTGCGTGCAGGGAGCACGCAAGCGCAGCGCCGCGCTCTCTGTTTAGGCCTTCTTCTCGGTCTTCTTTGGCAGCAGGACGGCCTGGATGTTGGGCAGGACACCACCCTGTGCGATGGTGACGCCCGACAAGAGCTTGTTGAGCTCCTCGTCGTTGCGGATGGCGAGCTGCAGGTGGCGCGGGATGATGCGCGTCTTCTTGTTGTCGCGGGCCGCGTTTCCGGCCAGCTCGAGCACCTCAGCCGCGAGGTACTCCATGACGGCGGCGAGGTAGACGGGCGCCCCGGCGCCGACGCGCTCGGCGTAGTTTCCCTTGCGCAGGAGGCGGTGGATTCTGCCGACCGGGAACTGGAGCCCAGCCCTGCTTGAGCGGGACTTTGACTTGCCCTTGACTTTGCCTCCCTTTCCGCGTCCGGACATGGCGTTTGGCTAGTTGAAACACGTAACGTAACGGTGCGAGCCGCAGCGAGTCGAGCAGCGGAGTGCGTGGCGGCGGGACTAGGGTGGGGGTCCCTTTATGGGCTCGGGTGCGGCGGCCGGTTGCGCGCGCGCCCCATTGGTCGGCGGCCGCAACAGGGCGAGCTGGTAAAGGTGGGGTGTTGCGGTAGCGGCGGGTGCCACTGTGTGGGGAGACGCTGACTAGAGCGGAGCGCTTGCTGCTTGCTGTTGTACGTTCGAGATGCCGCCCAAGACTAGCGGGAAGGCCGCCAAGAAGGCTGGCAAGGCGCAGAAGAACATTTCGAAGGGCGACAAGAAGAAGAAGCGCAAGAGGAAGGAGAGCTATGCCATCTACATCTACAAGGTGCTGAAGCAGGTGCACCCCGACACGGGCATCTCGTCGAAGGCGATGAGCATCATGAACAGCTTCGTGAACGACATTTTCGAGCGCATTGCGGCCGAGGCGTCTCGCCTGGCGCACTACAACAAGCGCTCGACCATCACGTCCCGCGAGATCCAGACGGCTGTGCGGCTCTTGCTGCCTGGCGAGCTGGCCAAGCACGCCGTGAGCGAGGGCACGAAGGCGGTGACCAAGTACACGAGCTCCAAGTGAGGGGGTTAAGGCTCTAGGGAGCTCCCCTCCGTTGCGAGAGCGGCAAAACGGCCCTTTTCAGGGCCACCAAATTGCCTTTGCGGGAAGAGCGGAATTGTTGTTTGTGTGAGGCGGCGCATAGCTACCCGGTTTGGTTGGTTGCGAAGCAGCTGGTGGTGGTTATGCGTGCTCGCGAGTCGTGGCGTGGTTGGTTGGTTGGTTGGTTGTTTGTCGACACACAGACAGGAGGTGTTGTCTGTGTCGCTGATTCCTTTCCTTTCTTTGTCTCTGTCTGCCCGGTTAGTCACGTGACTGCAATTGAAACCCCTCGCGATTGTTGGATGTCACCGTTAGGGCCGTCTGCGGGTTTGTTTGTTGTCACATCATACATACATGATGGCGAGGGTGAAATGTTGTGTTGCCGTCTACTATTCCCTTTGCTGTACGGCGTGGAGGTGTGTTGGTGACGTTTTAAAAAAAAAAAAAAAAATGGACGTGTCTTTACTAGTCATTAAGAAGACGCAAGAATTGTACGGGCGGGTGGGGTAGGCGACACGCACGGTGGTGTACCCATTTATTTGGCCCTTGATTTTGATAGCCGTTTCTGCAGTTGATTTGAATGATTGATTGTTGTGCGCACGCACGCCGGTGTCGTCATTCAAGGTGCACGTGTGTTCGGTTCAGTGACGGTAGACGACGACGGCCGTTGTTTGTTGTTATGGGCGTACACGCGGTTGTCTGTGTCCCCCGGTGAAATGGCCGGTTTGTCGGTGATGTGATCCGATCCGGCGGCCCTGAGTAGCTGTCTATGGGCATCATGGCAACGTGTCGGTCTGAACACCCGTCTCACTGTGGCACCGTCGGCGCTGCGAACGGTGACGAAAGGCTGACTGTGATCGGTCGGATGTCATGTCTTGTCTGGGCAGAACGTGTGGAATGAGCAAAAAAAAAAAAAAAAACTGTGGGGACGGAAACAATGGTGGAGGAGGGGAACGAAAATAATAAAACGAAACGAAACGAAGAAAAAGAAGAAGGAGAAGCAATCACCGGAAAACGAGACAGGGGAAAAACGGAGAGGCGCTGTCTAGAGCAACGGAACGTTCCCGTGCATTGCAGCCGCACTGACATGCGTTTACGGCGCGGCTGCAAGTGTCGGCCGTGGTGACGGCTGAATTGCATTGCCTTCCCGGATGCAACGTTCGCCCGATATGGCTCGGAGGAAGAATCTATGAGAGAGTGCCTTGCCCTTGCCGTTTCGTGTGCGGTGTAGCGAATGATGTGTGTGTGTGTGTAGTGGGGAATGGATGGTCGATAGCTGCCGTCACGGTCGAGATAACGCAGTCAAAGGTGTCGCGAAAAAGTGTGTTAGCCGTGGTTGGTTTGTGTGTTTGTTTTGTTTTGAAAGAGAAGGGACGAGAGAAAGAAGGTAGGTGGAGAGTGCGTTGCGTGTTGCGAACTGCGTCCGTGAATACGGCAGTATTTGGTGGTGGGCGTGCCCTTGCAGGTGGCCCGGAAGGCGTGTTCGTTTCGCGGTAGTGTGGACGGGTGAGGGGCACGCGTAACGCTGCGCTGCTGGCATATTCGGGAGATGGGAGGGGGCGAAAGGAGAAAGGAGACGCGGAGGGCGCGTGTGGGTGGTTCGCGCTGCGCTCGGCGGTTGTGTTTGTTTGTGCAACAAATGTGTTGCCGGGAGGGGGACCGTTGTTGTGGTGGTTGCGGTTGTAGCCTCCGACGCGGCTGGCAGTGAACAACGTGAGACGACGGATGCGTGGCTGGGGCGGCGCATGTCGCCGGTGCCATGCCTTTAGAGCCGCGTGGTCGGGGTGTGCGCACCGCGTGTCGTGTTGCGAGACATCACATGTGCTGCTGCGCACCGGTGGCGTGGCGTGGCGTGGCGTGGGGGCGAGGAGAGCGAGCCGCGCCAGTACCGCGCGGTGTGCTTGTGCGCCGGAGAATGGCACACTGCGCCTGCCCGTTGAGGAGGCTGATGGCCGTGGTGTGGTGGAAATGGAGCGCGTCGGACGTGTACCAATGAGAAAGAGAAACAAAGCAAGCAAGCAAGCAACCACGAACGAAAGGTGGAGGGCGGCATTGTGTCACATGTGGCGGTGGGGAAAAACGAAAAAAAAAAACAAAAAACAAAAAACAAAACAAACAACAAACAACAAACAAAGACGTTAAGAAAGAGGAGAAACAACAAAGACAATGAGTCGTGCGTTCGCGAGGGGGGTGGGTGTGCGTGCGTAACGCCGGTACGCGCAGTGCGGAGCCCAACGGCTGTGTCGTCGGCCGAATGGGTGCGGGAATAGAGGCCGCGTCGGCACGGAGAAGGAAGGACGCACGCGCGCTGCGGCGTTGGCGCGGTTTGCGGCTGGCGCCTTTGGTGGCAACGGCCAGGACAAGCAGCGGTGTATGGTGTTGTGCGGGGCGGACAGGGGCGGCGGTGGTGGACGGGGAGGAGGCGGTGGCGTGTGTGGTACGGCGAAAACGGGACGGACGGCCGGCGGATGTTGAGAGGCGCCGCCCGCGCACGCACGCAGACACACAGAAGGGAAGAGCGAGAAAGGAACAAATGGAGGGGGCGAATGTGGAGGTGCGGGGAGGGGGAGGCGGTGGTGTTTGTGGGCATGTGGTGGGAGAGAAGGGCGGGGGCGGAAGGACAGAGGCGCGAGGCGACAGCCTGTGCTTGTTGCTTGCTTTGCGTCTTTTTGTTTTTGTTTTTTTATTTTGTTTTTATCCTTTGGTCGCCTTGGAGCCTGTCGGTCCCGTCCGTGTGTGGCCACGCTGTGGGTGCGTGTATGTTTGTACGTTTCGTTTTTTGTCTTCTTCTGCAGCAGAGGCGGCCAGCAAATGCGTGCGGTTGGATGGATGGGCGGCCACGGCACGGCACGGCACGGCACCGCACCTGTGCCCAAGGAGGAGACGCTGGCGGCGGGCCACCCTCGGATGCGGCCGGCCGGGGCTGTGTGCGCCGCTGCAACAACAACGAGTAAACAAGACGAAGACGAAGCGGATGGCTGGTGAGTGCATTTCGGCGGTAGACAAGGCAGTGTGTGATGTGGCGTTGTGACGGGGGGGGGGGGGGGGGTGGTTTGCTCACGCGGCCTCGTTGTGTTGATGCGCAGGAAGACGAGATGCGGGCAGACGCGTACAGAGAGACGAGCCCGGTCTGCAGCAGGATGTGTGGCGCGCCGAGTGCAGAGCAGCGCGCGCCGGCTGGGCTGGGTTCGGCTGGGCCCGCCCGGCGGCGGGCCGCGCTGTTGTCGCGGACGTGAGCGCCCCCTGGCGGGTGGTCGGAGGCGGCGCGGTGGACGTGTGGCTGGTTGGCAGTGCACATTGCGAGTGGCTGGCTGGCTGGCTGGCTGGCTGGCGGGCGGTCGGCGGCGGCGGCGAGAAGAGAGAGGAGGTATGTGTTGCGGGCGCCTTTGCTGCGCTGCGTCGTTGCGTGCCTGGGCGTGCGCCTGTCGACTGTGTGTGACTGTGTTGGGCGTTGTGCCACGTACGTGTGCTCGGCCGAAGGCAGGCGTCGGAAAGAAGAGGGCGAAGGGCAGGAAAGTGGGTCGGTGTGCGTGCGTAGCCCGTGATGTGATGATGTCACGTCACGTCATGTGTTTGCGAAGCGGCTGCCGAGAGGTGTGTGGTAGCGAGCGGGAATGTGCGTTTGGTGGTTGCGGCGTGAGGTGAGGGTGGGAGAATATTGGGGCGGGCGGGCGGGCGGGCGGGCGGGCCGTTGTTGGTGGTTCCTCCTGTGGTTGTTTGTGCAGCTTTGATGGCAACGTGGAAGGACGCCGGTTTCGTGCCTTGCGTGTGGTTGTCGACGGTGACTGGTTGGGGTGTGCGCCGATGCACGTGCCATGTCGTTAGTATGTTTGGGTCGTGAGTGTTGTTTTTGGCTGTGTTGTTGTGTACGGGAAGGGGGGGGGGGGGGGAGAGGAGGAGGCGGGTGGATAGTGCGTGCAGTAGTGTCGTTGCGACGGGCGCGTCGGGTGGAGCTGTGCGTAGTGGCGGAAAGGTGTAGGTTGCGGGAAGGGAGCCCGTCGTGTGTCGTGTCGGTGTCGTTGACGGGGTCGCGTGCGTGCGTTGTGAAATCGAGTGTGGCGGGAAAGGAGCAGTGTGCCGCTGGCGTCGTGGCCGTTAGCAGAGGCTGTGCTTGTCCGTTTGTTACCTGTTGGACGCTTGGTGCGAGTTGTTTGCTGCTGTTGTTGTTGTTATCGTTGTCGTTTGTCGCCCCCGTCTCGCGGGTTGTTTTTGTTTTGTCGGCTGTGCTGTGTCGGCGAGCTGTTTTGCGGTGCGTGAATGTGTTGGTGCAAAAGTGGCGGCGTTATGGCTGCGCCCGCGACGAGCCGCGGGCGCGCCATTGATGATGTTCAAACACAGAGCGGCTGTGTGCAATGGGAGGCCTGCGTACGGGTAGCGGTGTTGTCGTACGTGCATCCGGCCCGGTGCGGAAAGCGCCGTTGCCGTTTGCCCCTTAGTTGCCAGCCATGTCGCGTGAGCGGCGGGTTGCCTCTGGTCGACGTGGTGCTCGGGTTTGTGGTTTTTGGTGCCCTTTGGCCGGTGGGTGGTGTTTAAATTTTGTTTTTGTGTGTGTGTGTGTGTGTGTGTGTGTGTGTGTGTGTGTGTGTGTTTTATATCTGCCTCCTGCTCGGTCTTGCGGCGGTTTGGTCGACGTCGTCTGTAGTTTTTGCGGCTTGCCGACGACCGACCGACACACCTTTGAAACCTACGTGTGGCGCCCGAAGGTGAACGTAACCTGACCGCGGACCTCTCGGCGCCTTAACCTAACCTAACCTCTAACCTAAGATGTCCGGCCGTAAAGGTAGGTGCGGCCACCTGACGCCTCACGTCCGAACGCTTAACCTAACTTTGACGCTTAACCTAACTGTAACCCTTAACCTAACCCACGTCCACCTAACCTAACCTCACCTTAGGGTGGTGTACACCGCGAATGCCTTAGGGCATGTTATGTTATATAGTCTTAGGTGGAGTCCACTATACGCAACAAGCGGCTACACGGGTAGCAGGGGTTGTGTGGCGTGGGCTGGGCGGTTCTGTTTAGGTTGGATGGCCCTTGGGCAAGTACGGAAAGGGCAACGGGCGCGGGGCAAGGTCAGGACATGCGGGGACCAAGCGGCAATCGGTATTGTAATTGTCAACTGTCGAAGCTCTGCGTTGGTAAAGTACCGGAACGTCAAGCGCTGATAGAAAGCGCCGAAGCTGCAATCGTTATAGGTACAGACGGTGCTTTAGAAAGGATAGCGTGCATGCAACCGGTGGTGGAGTGGTTCGTCGCTGTTAGTAGTAGTTTATCCTGTGTAGTGAAGTAGAAGTGGTGGACGGTTCCTGTGAACTATTGTGGGTGGAGGGTACACTCAACAGCCGAGCTAGGTTGATAATTGGCTCCTTTTACCGACCTCGCGACTCAGCAGCATTAGTGGCCGAACAAGTGAGAGAAAATGTGGACATACATTTTCCTTTCCGCAGCGTGTTACAGTCTTAGGTGGAGATTTCAATGTGCCAGATGTTCAGGACGGGTGGTAGGGACAGAGCATCGAGTGACAGTATACTGAGTGCACCATCCGAACGAAAAATGCCGCGAGCAATTAAACAGAGAGAGAACCGACTCGTGGAGATAACATCGTGGACCTACCGATGACAAACAGACCCCGAACTTGTCGACTCTGTATGTGCAGAACAGGGACCCAGTGAACAAGAGGCCGTTGCAGCATCGCTGAATATGGACGTTAGTAGGAATATACAAACAAAAAAACAAAAAAAAAAACAAAAAAAAAAAAAAAAAGGGAGGAAGGTTTATCTGTTTAGCAAGAGTAATAGAAGGCAGATTTGAGACTACCAGGCAGATGCAAACGCAAATGTCTGCTCCGACACTGACAATGTTGAGTGTTTATGGAGAAAGTGCAAGGCAATCGTAAAATGCGTCTTAGACAGGTACGTGCCGAGTAAAACTGCGAGGGATGGGAAAAACCCACCGCGGTACAACAACCAAAGTTTAGGAAACTATAGCGAAAGCAAAGAGAGCTTCACTCAAAGTTGAAACGCAGCCAAAACCTCTCAGACAAACAGACGCTAAACGATGTCCAAAGTTAGCGTAAGGAGGGCTATGCGTGAAGCGTCCGGTGAATGCGAAAGTACAATTCCATGTACCGACGTGACAGGAAATCAAATCAAATCCTAGGACGTTGTGGTCGTACGTTGAATCAGTAGTAAGCGGCTCGAAACAGAGGATGACACGCGTAAAGCTGTGAAATACTAAACACCTGTTTCCAAAAGCTGTGTCACGGAGGACGACCGCACTGCAGTTCCTTCTCGCACAAACGAAAAAATGGCTGACATCGAAATAAGTGTCCAAGGAGGAATAGAAAAGCAACTGGAATCACTCAACAGAGGAACGTCCACTGGACCCGACGGGATACCAATTCGATTCTACACAGAGTACGCGACAGAACCTCCTAACAGCCGTGTACCGCAAGTCTCTAGAGGAACGGAGGGTTCCAAATGATTGGAAAAGAGCACAGGTAGTCCCGGGCTTGAAGAAGGGTCGTCGAGCAGATGCGCAAAACTATAGGCCCTATATCTGTGACGTCGATCGGTTGTAGAATTTGAGAACATGTTTTATGCTCGAGTAGTAGCATGTCGTTTTTTGGAAACCCAGTGTCTACTATGTAGGAATCAACATGGATTCCGGAAACAGCGATCGTGTGAGACCCAACGCGCTTTATTTGTTCATGGGACCCAGAAAATATTAGATACAGGCTCCCAGGTAGATGCCATTTTGGTTGACATCCGGAAGGAGGGCGTTCGATACAGTTCCGCACTGTCGCCTGATAAACAAAGTAAGTGTCTGCAGAATGTCGGACCAAGTGTGTGGCTGGACTGAAGAGATTGTAGCAAACAGAACACAGCATGTTGTGTTATCAATGGAGAGACGTCTACAGACGTTAAAGTAACCTCTGGCGTGCCACAGGGGAGTGTTATGGGACCCATTGCTCTTCACACACAATGTATATAAATGACCTAGTAGATAGTGTCGGACGTTGCATGCGTCTTTTCGCGGATGATGCTGTAGTATACAGAGAAGTTGCAGCGAAAAATGCAGGACGATCTGCAGCGGATAGGCACGTGGTGCAGGGAGTGGCAACTGTCCCTTAACATGTATTGCGAATAATATAGAAAGAAGGACCCTTTATTGTATGATTGAGTATATGATAGCGGGACAAACCACTGGTAGCAGTTACGTCTGTAAAATATCTGGGAGTATGCGTGCGGAGTGATTGGGAGTGGGATGATCATCATATTAAAAAAAAAAACAAAAAAAAAAAACAAACAAAAGTAATTGTTGGTAAGGCGGGTACCAGGTTGCGATTTATTGGGAGAATGCGTAGCAAATGTCGTCCATCAACAAAGGAGGAGGTGGCTTACAAAACACCCGTTCGTTCGACCTATACGTGCGTGTTGCCCATCAGTGTGGGATCCGTACCAGGTCGCGTTGACGGAGGCGACGGAGACGATCCAACGTTTCGTCGCAGGGTCATTTGGTAACCGTGATAGCGTTACGGAGATGTTTAACAAACCCACGCGGCAGACTCTGCAATAGAGGCGCTCTGCATCGCGGTGTAGCTTGCTCGCCAGGTTTCGAGATATTGCGTTTCTGGATGGGGTATCGAATATATTGCGTATACCTCCCGAGGAGATCACGAATGGATGTGGTTAGAGAGATTCGAGCGCGCACGGAGGCGTTTTTTTTTTTTTTTTGCAGACTGTCGGTTCGTCCCGCGAACCATACGCGACTGGAACAGCAAAGGGAGGTAAATGACATTGGCACGTGAAGTGCCCTCCGCCACACACCGTTGGGTGGCTTGCGGAGTCTAAATGTTAGAGGTCGGCTGTCGGTGTGTGCTTTTGATGAAGGCAGATTCGGTGCGTCTGTAGTTGCGGATGGCGGTTAGCCACCCTCGCTGAAAGCGGCGAGGGGCGGCGGCGCCTCGGTTGGCCGGTGCCCATGTTGCGCAGGCGGCGCTCGTTTTTGTTTTGCGGCGGGCAATGTTGTGAGAAACGGGCGCGAATGTTGGCGGGCGAGGTGGCCCGACGGCCGCGGGCCGATCGGGAAACGGTGGGAGGGCGATGGGGCGGCGGAGGTGCGTTTGCACGGCCGTCATCGCCGCACGCCTCCGCTTGTGTGGCTGTGGCGGCGGCCGCGCTGGCCGGGCTGGCGCGGCGACGGTGCGCCAGTTTTGCCGAAGGTTTGGCCATTGTGGCGGGTCGTCGGCTGGGGCTGTGGGGGCGGCATTTGGGCGGGGGCGGCGATTCTCGGCGGGCCGAGCCAGGCTGTGGCGCGCGGTAGCTGCAGTTTGGCCGTGGTTTGCGGCGCTGCCGTGGCGACTGGTTGGCGACTGTGGTGTGGCCGTGTGTAGCCCCATCCTCGGTGGTTTGAATGGCGCGGGTGGTTGCGGCGCAGGTTTGGGGCTGGTCCGCACAGGCTGTCGGACGTTGGGCGGTAGGAAGCGCGGGAGGCGCGGCGCGGCGGCGCGCAGAGTGGCGGCCGCTCTCTCGGCCGTCCGCGCCCGCCCGCGACACTGGCTGGGCCTGGCGGCGCGGCGGCTATTCTCTGCCGTGCTCGCCGCTCTCTCGCTGTTCTGTTGTTGTGTGTACGCGCGTCGTCCGTCGAAATAATGGCAGATCAGGCGGCTACGAACGAGACTGCTGCGGCACCCGCCGCCACCGGCACGACGAAGAAGGCCAAGTCTGCGGCGTCTGCGAAGAAGCCGCGCGCCAAGCCTGCGCACCCGCGCACCTCTGAGATGGTGACGGCCGCCATCAAGAGTCTGAAGGAGCGCGGCGGCTCGTCGCTGCAGGCGATCAAGAAGTACATTGCCGCGCACTACAAGCTGGACGCGGAGAAGCTGGCGCCCTTTATCAAGAAGTACCTCAAGTCGGCCGTCGTGGCTGGCGAGCTGGTGCAGACGAAGGGGAAGGGCGCGTCCGGCTCTTTCAAGCTTGCCGGCGCCGGCGGCGGGGCGGCCGAGGGCGGCAAGGCCCGTGCCGGCGGTGCGAAGAAGAAGCGCGCCGCTCCGGCCAGCAAGGAGAAGAAGGGCGGCCGCGCGGCCGGCGCAAAGAAGGCTGGTGGCGTGAAGGCGGCGACCGGTCGGAAGGCGGGCGCCGCCAAGAAGGCGTCTGCGGCGTCGGCGGCTCCCGCGGGTGCGAAGAAGGCGGCTGCGGCCAAGCCGGCCAAGGCCAAGTCGCCGTCGAAGGCGAAGAAGGCCGCCAAGGTTCCGACGAAGAAGCCGAAGGCGCCGCGCCCGAAGAAGGCGACGACGCCGTCTAAGGCGAAGGCGTCGCCCAAGAAGAAGAAGTAAAGTAGTAACGTTAAAGAAAGGCAAGGGAGAGGGGTTGGCGCTTGACGCCGTCGTCCCCCACCGCCCTCCCCCGCGTCGTCTTAGTGGCGCGCGATGGCACGGCTGCGGCTGTCGCGCGGCCCAAAACGGCCCTTCTCAGGGCCATCAAAGGACGTCGGGAAGGCGTTGATTGTCGTGCATGCGCCGGTGTGGTTGGTTGGTTGGTTGTGTGTGACCCTTGTGGGTACTGTTTGCGTGCCGTGGTGGTTGGATTGTGGTGCCGGTGGCGGTAGGCGGCGGCGCGCGGTAGCGGAGCGGTTGTGGCCGTTTGTTGGTCTTTTTATTTTATTTTATTTGTTTTTGTTGTTGTTGTAGTTGTTTTTTTTTTTTTGCGGCGGCCGACGTTTGGTTGCTCATGTATGTTTCTGGAGACTCTTGTTTGTTTGTGTGTTTGCTTGCTTTGCGGATGTCGTGTCTTTTGTGTGTGTGTTGTGTCTCTCTCTGTCTCAAAGCGGCGGGGGGACGTGAGACGTGGAAGTGGCCGGCGGGAATTGGGAAGGCGCGGTGGCGTTGACGTTGTAGTGTAGCGTAGCGTGCGCGCGCCTCGGAGACGGCGGCGGCCAGCCACCCGTGGTGTGTGGTGACGTCGTCCGGCTGTTGTGTGTGTGTGTGTGTGTGTGTGTGTGTGTGTGTATTGTGAGGGATGGGAGTGACGTCGATTGTTGGCGAGAGCGGCTGTGGACGGGAGGGGAATTGGTTGTTGTTGTTTTGCGGGGCGGCAAGACCGACAAAAGTTTTGCTCGCGACGGAGAGATGTTAGTGGCCCTGAAAAGGGCCGTTTTTGTTGGGCGGGCGCGCGTGCGCGTGCGCGGCGCGGTTTCTAGGCGCGCTCGCCGCGGATGCGGCGCGCGAGCTGGATGTCCTTGGGCATGATGGTGACGCGCTTGGCGTGGATTGCGCACAGGTTGGTGTCTTCGAAGAGGCCGACGAGGTAGGCCTCGCTGGCCTCCTGCAGGGCCATGACTGCGGAGCTCTGGAAGCGCAGGTCGGTCTTGAAGTCCTGGGCGATCTCGCGCACTAGGCGCTGGAACGGCAGCTTGCGGATGAGCAGCTCTGTGCTCTTCTGGTAGCGCCTGATTTCCCGCAGGGCGACGGTGCCCGGCCTGTAGCGGTGGGGCTTCTTGACGCCGCCGGTGGCGGGCGCGCTCTTCCTCGCCGCCTTGGTGGCGAGCTGTTTGCGCGGCGCCTTTCCGCCGGTGGACTTGCGGGCCGTTTGCTTTGTGCGGGCCATAGCGGTTAGCGGCGTGGAGGTGCGTGCGGTACACGAAGCGTCCGGTGCTGCCTTGACAACGGGCCCGCGCTGCGTGGATTCTTCGCGAAGAGACTTCAGTCTTCGAGTAAGGCGGAGTTCGCAACATGTACATGTTTTGCCTCCTATTAAATTCTGGTGGTGCGTCTTCTTGAGTTGATTGGCTTCTGGTTGTTTCCACTCTGTTTTCTTCTTCAGTTACAGTCTATGCCGTAAGGAGCTGGGGCCAGCGTGTGTTGGCATTGCGCCGTATCTTCTGCCCCAGAGAGCGTATGTGCCGGTTCTCGGATTGCCGCGCCTGGTCGTAGAAGCGGCGGGCAACCATACGGACGTGGTCCTTCACTTTGCGGACCTCAGCGAGGTCGTGCAGCGGTCCAGATGGGAAGTCCCTCGGCAGGTGCAGCGCGAGGCGGAGAGCCCTGTTCTGCAGAGATTGTAGCTTCTTCATGTGGTCGTCTGCCGCATTCCCCCAGACGACAGCTGCGTAATCGAAGACAGGGCGGATTAGCGCCTTGTACAACGTGACGCCCAGTCGCGGAGGAAGAGTCGACGTCGGGTTGAGCAGGGGGTAGAGCTGGAGGAGTCGACCCCTTGCTTTGTTGACGACGCCCTTCACGTGCGGGCCCCAGGTGAGGCGGCGATCCATGGTGACCCCAAGATACTGCGCTGTCGGTCTCCAGTTGACAGGACTGCCTCCAACGACGAGTGGGGGCAGAGCGGCGGGGATGACGCGACGGGTTGCAATGAAAAATTGCGTCTTGGCGCCGTTGAACTGCAGTTTCCACTTGACGGCCCAGTCGGCTAGGGTGTCGACAGCGTGCTGCAACCTCTGGCGAAGTGTGTCCGCGCGCATACTTCGTGAGTAGAGCGCAGTATCGTCGGCGTACAACGCTAGGTGCACACGAGGGACCGTCGGCGTATCAGACGTGTAGAGCGTGTACAGAATCGGCCCCAAGACCGACCCTTGAGGCACGCCTGCTCTGATGGGACGGACTGTTGACAGGCCAGTTTCTGCGCGGACGTGAAAAGTCCGTCCATCGAGGAAGGACCGTAGCAGACGGATGTGGGATCCAGGGACCCCCATTTCGAGAAGTTTAAAGAGCAGCCCATCGTGCCAGACGCTGTCAAAGGCGCGCGAGACATCAAGGAAGACTGCTCCGAAGTATTCGCGCCTCTCCATGGAATCGAAGGCTTCTTCCGGCCCCGCGCCGCGCTTATATGCCCTCGGTGCGCGTGGTGGGGGGAGGGCGGGCCAGAGTCTATATAGGGGGGCGGCGGCAGAGAGCTCGCACCGTAGCCGACTCGCTAGCGCCGGGTGAGGAGCTGGCGCTTGTGTTTTTTCGCTTGCTTGCTTTGAGGAGGAGGAAGGAAGAAGAATGACAGGCCGCGGCAAGGGAGGAAAGGGGCTGGGCAAGGGTGGCGCCAAGCGGCACCGCAAGGTGTTGCGCGACAACATCCAGGGCATCACGAAGCCCGCCATCCGCCGCCTGGCTCGCAGGGGCGGCGTGAAGCGCATCTCTGGTCTGATCTACGAGGAGACCCGCGGAGTGCTGAAGGTGTTCCTGGAGAACGTGATCCGCGACGCGGTGACGTACACTGAGCACGCCAAGCGCAAGACTGTGACGGCCATGGACGTGGTGTACGCCCTGAAGAGGCAGGGGCGCACCCTGTACGGTTTCGGCGGTTAGGCAGGCAGGCAGCCAGCCAGCCGGTGTGCTGTGCTGCGTTGTGGCCTTCCCGCGGCCGTGCCGTGCCCGTGCTTGGTGGGAGAGACGAAAACGGCCCTTTTCAGGGCCACCACACTGTTCGGAGATTGAAAAGTGCGAAAGAGTCTGTGTTGCCTGTGCGTGTTGTTGTTGTTGTTGCTGCTGCGCGTGCGTTAGTTTTTGAGTTTGACGCGATGGGCGCGGCTGAGTCCAGTGTGTGCGTGGTTTGTTGTTTGTTTGTGGCGTGGGCATAGGCGGGCGGGCCGGATCGATCGATCGATCGATCGGATCAGCTGTTTGGTTTTTTTTGTCTGTGCCACGCGCGCCCCTTTAATTGAAACATTATAATGCTAACAATGATCATCACATTATCGGTGTATTGATGTCGTTGTCGTTTGGAACGCGACTCTGTGCGTGCGCGGAGGGGTGCAGAAACAAAAAAGACAAAAAGAGAGAAACGACAAAATGTGTGCGCGTTCGGCCACACGGGCTGTGGACAAGATGGCGGACGTGCGCCGGCGCTGGCTGTGCAATGTATGTATGTGGACGTGTTGTGTAAAGTGCGGCGAGCACGGACGACGGAAACTTTGCTTTGGACGTAGGTTTGTGTGGTGGCCCTGAAAAGGGCCGATTGTTGTGAGCCGAGCCGGCAAGGCAAAGGCAGGCGCGTTTGCGTGCAGGGAGCACGCAAGCGCAGCGCCGCGCTCTCTGTTTAGGCCTTCTTCTCGGTCTTCTTTGGCAGCAGGACGGCCTGGATGTTGGGCAGGACACCACCCTGTGCGATGGTGACGCCCGACAAGAGCTTGTTGAGCTCCTCGTCGTTGCGGATGGCGAGCTGCAGGTGGCGCGGGATGATGCGCGTCTTCTTGTTGTCGCGGGCCGCGTTTCCGGCCAGCTCGAGCACCTCAGCCGCGAGGTACTCCATGACGGCGGCGAGGTAGACGGGCGCCCCGGCGCCGACGCGCTCGGCGTAGTTTCCCTTGCGCAGGAGGCGGTGGATTCTGCCGACCGGGAACTGGAGCCCAGCCCTGCTTGAGCGGGACTTTGACTTGCCCTTGACTTTGCCTCCCTTTCCGCGTCCGGACATGGCGTTTGGCTAGTTGAAACACGTAACGTAACGGTGCGAGCCGCAGCGAGTCGAGCAGCGGAGTGCGTGGCGGCGGGACTAGGGTGGGGGTCCCTTTATGGGCTCGGGTGCGGCGGCCGGTTGCGCGCGCGCCCCATTGGTCGGCGGCCGCAACAGGGCGAGCTGGTAAAGGTGGGGTGTTGCGGTAGCGGCGGGTGCCACTGTGTGGGGAGACGCTGACTAGAGCGGAGCGCTTGCTGCTTGCTGTTGTACGTTCGAGATGCCGCCCAAGACTAGCGGGAAGGCCGCCAAGAAGGCTGGCAAGGCGCAGAAGAACATTTCGAAGGGCGACAAGAAGAAGAAGCGCAAGAGGAAGGAGAGCTATGCCATCTACATCTACAAGGTGCTGAAGCAGGTGCACCCCGACACGGGCATCTCGTCGAAGGCGATGAGCATCATGAACAGCTTCGTGAACGACATTTTCGAGCGCATTGCGGCCGAGGCGTCTCGCCTGGCGCACTACAACAAGCGCTCGACCATCACGTCCCGCGAGATCCAGACGGCTGTGCGGCTCTTGCTGCCTGGCGAGCTGGCCAAGCACGCCGTGAGCGAGGGCACGAAGGCGGTGACCAAGTACACGAGCTCCAAGTGAGGGGGTTAAGGCTCTAGGGAGCTCCCCTCCGTTGCGAGAGCGGCAAAACGGCCCTTTTCAGGGCCACCAAATTGCCTTTGCGGGAAGAGCGGAATTGTTGTTTGTGTGAGGCGGCGCATAGCTACCCGGTTTGGTTGGTTGCGAAGCAGCTGGTGGTGGTGGTGGTGGTGGTTATGCGTGCTCGCGAGTCGTGGCGTGGTTGGTTGGTTGGTTGGTTGTTTGTCGACACACAGACAGGAGGTGTTGTCTGTGTCGCTGATTCCTTTCCTTTCTTTGTCTCTGTCTGCCCGGTTAGTCACGTGACTGCAATTGAAACCCCTCGCGATTGTTGGATGTCACCGTTAGGGCCGTCTGCGGGTTTGTTTGTTGTCACATCATACATACATGATGGCGAGGGTGAAATGTTGTGTTGCCGTCTACTATTCCCTTTGCTGTACGGCGTGGAGGTGTGTTGGTGACGTTTTAAAAAAAAAAAAAAAATGGACGTGTCTTTACTAGTCATTAAGAAGACGCAAGAATTGTACGGGCGGGTGGGGTAGGCGACACGCACGGTGGTGTACCCATTTATTTGGCCCTTGATTTTGATAGCCGTTTCTGCAGTTGATTTGAATGATTGATTGTTGTGCGCACGCACGCCGGTGTCGTCATTCAAGGTGCACGTGTGTTCGGTTCAGTGACGGTAGACGACGACGGCCGTTGTTTGTTGTTATGGGCGTACACGCGGTTGTCTGTGTCCCCCGGTGAAATGGCCGGTTTGTCGGTGATGTGATCCGATCCGGCGGCCCTGAGTAGCTGTCTATGGGCATCATGGCAACGTGTCGGTCTGAACACCCGTCTCACTGTGGCACCGTCGGCGCTGCGAACGGTGACGAAAGGCTGACTGTGATCGGTCGGATGTCATGTCTTGTCTGGGCAGAACGTGTGGAATGAGCAAAAAAAAAAAAAAAAACTGTGGGGACGGAAACAATGGTGGAGGAGGGGAACGAAAATAATAAAACGAAACGAAACGAAGAAAAAGAAGAAGGAGAAGCAATCACCGGAAAACGAGACAGGGGAAAAACGGAGAGGCGCTGTCTAGAGCAACGGAACGTTCCCGTGCATTGCAGCCGCACTGACATGCGTTTACGGCGCGGCTGCAAGTGTCGGCCGTGGTGACGGCTGAATTGCATTGCCTTCCCGGATGCAACGTTCGCCCGATATGGCTCGGAGGAAGAATCTATGAGAGAGTGCCTTGCCCTTGCCGTTTCGTGTGCGGTGTAGCGAATGATGTGTGTGTGTGTGTAGTGGGGAATGGATGGTCGATAGCTGCCGTCACGGTCGAGATAACGCAGTCAAAGGTGTCGCGAAAAAGTGTGTTAGCCGTGGTTGGTTTGTGTGTTTGTTTTGTTTTTAAAGAGAAGGGACGAGAGAAAGAAGGTAGGTGGAGAGTGCGTTGCGTGTTGCGAACTGCGTCCGTGAATACGGCAGTATTTGGTGGTGGGCGTGCCCTTGCAGGTGGCCCGGAAGGCGTGTTCGTTTCGCGGTAGTGTGGACGGGTGAGGGGCACGCGTAACGCTGCGCTGCTGGCATATTCGGGAGATGGGAGGGGGCGAAAGGAGAAAGGAGACGCGGAGGGCGCGTGTGGGTGGTTCGCGCTGCGCTCGGCGGTTGTGTTTGTTTGTGCAACAAATGTGTTGCCGGGAGGGGGACCGTTGTTGTGGTGGTTGCGGTTGTAGCCTCCGACGCGGCTGGCAGTGAACAACGTGAGACGACGGATGCGTGGCTGGGGCGGCGCATGTCGCCGGTGCCATGCCTTTAGAGCCGCGTGGTCGGGGTGTGCGCACCGCGTGTCGTGTTGCGAGACATCACATGTGCTGCTGCGCACCGGTGGCGTGGCGTGGCGTGGCGTGGGGGCGAGGAGAGCGAGCCGCGCCAGTACCGCGCGGTGTGCTTGTGCGCCGGAGAATGGCACACTGCGCCTGCCCGTTGAGGAGGCTGATGGCCGTGGTGTGGTGGAAATGGAGCGCGTCGGACGTGTACCAATGAGAAAGAGAAACAAAGCAAGCAAGCAAGCAACCACGAACGAAAGGTGGAGGGCGGCATTGTGTCACATGTGGCGGTGGGGAAAAACGAAAAAAAAAACAAAAAACAAAAAACAAAACAAACAACAAACAACAAACAAAGACGTTAAGAAAGAGGAGAAACAACAAAGACAATGAGTCGTGCGTTCGCGAGGGGGGTGGGTGTGCGTGCGTAACGCCGGTACGCGCAGTGCGGAACCCAACGGCTGTGTCGTCGGCCGAATGGGTGCGGGAATAGAGGCCGCGTCGGCACGGAGAAGGAAGGACGCACGCGCGCTGCGGCGTTGGCGCGGTTTGCGGCTGGCGCCTTTGGTGGCAACGGCCAGGACAAGCAGCGGTGTATGGTGTTGTGCGGGGCGGACAGGGGCGGCGGTGGTGGACGGGGAGGAGGCGGTGGCGTGTGTGGTACGGCGAAAACGGGACGGACGGCCGGCGGATGTTGAGAGGCGCCGCCCGCGCACGCACGCAGACACACAGAAGGGAAGAGCGAGAAAGGAACAAATGGAGGGGGCGAATGTGGAGGTGCGGGGAGGGGGAGGCGGTGGTGTTTGTGGGCATGTGGTGGGAGAGAAGGGCGGGGGCGGAAGGACAGAGGCGCGAGGCGACAGCCTGTGCTTGTTGCTTGCTTTGCGTCTTTTTGTTTTTGTTTTTTTATTTTGTTTTTATCCTTTGGTCGCCTTGGAGCCTGTCGGTCCCGTCCGTGTGTGGCCACGCTGTGGGTGCGTGTATGTTTGTACGTTTCGTTTTTTGTCTTCTTCTGCAGCAGAGGCGGCCAGCAAATGCGTGCGGTTGGATGGATGGGCGGCCACGGCACGGCACGGCACGGCACCGCACCTGTGCCCAAGGAGGAGACGCTGGCGGCGGGCCACCCTCGGATGCGGCCGGCCGGGGCTGTGTGCGCCGCTGCAACAACAACGAGTAAACAAGACGAAGACGAAGCGGATGGCTGGTGAGTGCATTTCGGCGGTAGACAAGGCAGTGTGTGATGTGGCGTTGTGACGGGGGGGGGGGGGGGGGTGGTTTGCTCACGCGGCCTCGTTGTGTTGATGCGCAGGAAGACGAGATGCGGGCAGACGCGTACAGAGAGACGAGCCCGGTCTGCAGCAGGATGTGTGGCGCGCCGAGTGCAGAGCAGCGCGCGCCGGCTGGGCTGGGTTCGGCTGGGCCCGCCCGGCGGCGGGCCGCGCTGTTGTCGCGGACGTGAGCGCCCCCTGGCGGGTGGTCGGAGGCGGCGCGGTGGACGTGTGGCTGGTTGGCAGTGCACATTGCGAGTGGCTGGCTGGCTGGCTGGCTGGCTGGCTGGCGGGCGGTCGGCGGCGGCGGCGAGAAGAGAGAGGAGGTATGTGTTGCGGGCGCCTTTGCTGCGCTGCGTCGTTGCGTGCCTGGGCGTGCGCCTGTCGACTGTGTGTGACTGTGTTGGGCGTTGTGCCACGTACGTGTGCTCGGCCGAAGGCAGGCGTCGGAAAGAAGAGGGCGAAGGGCAGGAAAGTGGGTCGGTGTGCGTGCGTAGCCCGTGATGTGATGATGTCACGTCACGTCATGTGTTTGCGAAGCGGCTGCCGAGAGGTGTGTGGTAGCGAGCGGGAATGTGCGTTTGGTGGTTGCGGCGTGAGGTGAGGGTGGGAGAATATTGGGGCGGGCGGGCGGGCGGGCGGGCCGTTGTTGGTGGTTCCTCCTGTGGTTGTTTGTGCAGCTTTGATGGCAACGTGGAAGGACGCCGGTTTCGTGCCTTGCGTGTGGTTGTCGACGGTGACTGGTTGGGGTGTGCGCCGATGCACGTGCCATGTCGTTAGTATGTTTGGGTCGTGAGTGTTGTTTTTGGCTGTGTTGTTGTGTACGGGAAGGGGGGGGGGGGGAGAGGAGGAGGCGGGTGGATAGTGCGTGCAGTAGTGTCGTTGCGACGGGCGCGTCGGGTGGAGCTGTGCGTAGTGGCGGAAAGGTGTAGGTTGCGGGAAGGGAGCCCGTCGTGTGTCGTGTCGGTGTCGTTGACGGGGTCGCGTGCGTGCGTTGTGAAATCGAGTGTGGCGGGAAAGGAGCAGTGTGCCGCTGGCGTCGTGGCCGTTAGCAGAGGCTGTGCTTGTCCGTTTGTTACCTGTTGGACGCTTGGTGCGAGTTGTTTGCTGCTGTTGTTGTTGTTATCGTTGTCGTTTGTCGCCCCCGTCTCGCGGGTTGTTTTTGTTTTGTCGGCTGTGCTGTGTCGGCGAGCTGTTTTGCGGTGCGTGAATGTGTTGGTGCAAAAGTGGCGGCGTTATGGCTGCGCCCGCGACGAGCCGCGGGCGCGCCATTGATGATGTTCAAACACAGAGCGGCTGTGTGCAATGGGAGGCCTGCGTACGGGTAGCGGTGTTGTCGTACGTGCATCCGGCCCGGTGCGGAAAGCGCCGTTGCCGTTTGCCCCTTAGTTGCCAGCCATGTCGCGTGAGCGGCGGGTTGCCTCTGGTCGACGTGGTGCTCGGGTTTGTGGTTTTTGGTGCCCTTTGGCCGGTGGGTGGTGTTTAAATTTTGTTTTTGTGTGTGTGTGTGTGTGTGTGTGTGTGTGTGTGTGTGTGTTTTATATCTGCCTCCTGCTCGGTCTTGCGGCGGTTTGGTCGACGTCGTCTGTAGTTTTTGCGGCTTGCCGACGACCGACCGACACACCTTTGAAACCTACGTGTGGCGCCCGAAGGTGAACGTAACCTGACCGCGGACCTCTCGGCGCCTTAACCTAACCTAACCTCTAACCTAAGATGTCCGGCCGTAAAGGTAGGTGCGGCCACCTGACGCCTCACGTCCGAACGCTTAACCTAACTTTGACGCTTAACCTAACTGTAACCCTTAACCTAACCCACGTCCACCTAACCTAACCTCACCTTAGGGTGGTGTACACCGCGAATGCCTTAGGGCATGTTATGTTATATAGTCTTAGGTGGAGTCCACTATACGCAACAAGCGGCTACACGGGTAGCAGGGGTTGTGTGGCGTGGGCTGGGCGGTTCTGTTTAGGTTGGATGGCCCTTGGGCAAGTACGGAAAGGGCAACGGGCGCGGGGCAAGGTCAGGACATGCGGGGACCAAGCGGCAATCGGTATTGTAATTGTCAACTGTCGAAGCTCTGCGTTGGTAAAGTACCGGAACGTCAAGCGCTGATAGAAAGCGCCGAAGCTGCAATCGTTATAGGTACAGACGGTGCTTTAGAAAGGATAGCGTGCATGCAACCGGTGGTGGAGTGGTTCGTCGCTGTTAGTAGTAGTTTATCCTGTGTAGTGAAGTAGAAGTGGTGGACGGTTCCTGTGAACTATTGTGGGTGGAGGGTACACTCAACAGCCGAGCTAGGTTGATAATTGGCTCCTTTTACCGACCTCGCGACTCAGCAGCATTAGTGGCCGAACAAGTGAGAGAAAATGTGGACATACATTTTCCTTTCCGCAGCGTGTTACAGTCTTAGGTGGAGATTTCAATGTGCCAGATGTTCAGGACGGGTGGTAGGGACAGAGCATCGAGTGACAGTATACTGAGTGCACCATCCGAACGAAAAATGCCGCGAGCAATTAAACAGAGAGAGAACCGACTCGTGGAGATAACATCGTGGACCTACCGATGACAAACAGACCCCGAACTTGTCGACTCTGTATGTGCAGAACAGGGACCCAGTGAACAAGAGGCCGTTGCAGCATCGCTGAATATGGACGTTAGTAGGAATATACAAACAAAAAAACAAAAAAAAAAACAAAAAAAAAAAAAAAAGGGAGGAAGGTTTATCTGTTTAGCAAGAGTAATAGAAGGCAGATTTGAGACTACCAGGCAGATGCAAACGCAAATGTCTGCTCCGACACTGACAATGTTGAGTGTTTATGGAGAAAGTGCAAGGCAATCGTAAAATGCGTCTTAGACAGGTACGTGCCGAGTAAAACTGCGAGGGATGGGAAAAACCCACCGCGGTACAACAACCAAAGTTTAGGAAACTATAGCGAAAGCAAAGAGAGCTTCACTCAAAGTTGAAACGCAGCCAAAACCTCTCAGACAAACAGACGCTAAACGATGTCCAAAGTTAGCGTAAGGAGGGCTATGCGTGAAGCGTCCGGTGAATGCGAAAGTACAATTCCATGTACCGACGTGACAGGAAATCAAATCAAATCCTAGGACGTTGTGGTCGTACGTTGAATCAGTAGTAAGCGGCTCGAAACAGAGGATGACACGCGTAAAGCTGTGAAATACTAAACACCTGTTTCCAAAAGCTGTGTCACGGAGGACGACCGCACTGCAGTTCCTTCTCGCACAAACGAAAAAATGGCTGACATCGAAATAAGTGTCCAAGGAGGAATAGAAAAGCAACTGGAATCACTCAACAGAGGAACGTCCACTGGACCCGACGGGATACCAATTCGATTCTACACAGAGTACGCGACAGAACCTCCTAACAGCCGTGTACCGCAAGTCTCTAGAGGAACGGAGGGTTCCAAATGATTGGAAAAGAGCACAGGTAGTCCCGGGCTTGAAGAAGGGTCGTCGAGCAGATGCGCAAAACTATAGGCCCTATATCTGTGACGTCGATCGGTTGTAGAATTTGAGAACATGTTTTATGCTCGAGTAGTAGCATGTCGTTTTTTGGAAACCCAGTGTCTACTATGTAGGAATCAACATGGATTCCGGAAACAGCGATCGTGTGAGACCCAACGCGCTTTATTTGTTCATGGGACCCAGAAAATATTAGATACAGGCTCCCAGGTAGATGCCATTTTGGTTGACATCCGGAAGGAGGGCGTTCGATACAGTTCCGCACTGTCGCCTGATAAACAAAGTAAGTGTCTGCAGAATGTCGGACCAAGTGTGTGGCTGGACTGAAGAGATTGTAGCAAACAGAACACAGCATGTTGTGTTATCAATGGAGAGACGTCTACAGACGTTAAAGTAACCTCTGGCGTGCCACAGGGGAGTGTTATGGGACCCATTGCTCTTCACACACAATGTATATAAATGACCTAGTAGATAGTGTCGGACGTTGCATGCGTCTTTTCGCGGATGATGCTGTAGTATACAGAGAAGTTGCAGCGAAAAATGCAGGACGATCTGCAGCGGATAGGCACGTGGTGCAGGGAGTGGCAACTGTCCCTTAACATGTATTGCGAATAATATAGAAAGAAGGACCCTTTATTGTATGATTGAGTATATGATAGCGGGACAAACACTGGTAGCAGTTACGTCTGTAAAATATCTGGGAGTATGCGTGCGGAGTGATTGGGAGTGGGATGATCATCATATTAAAAAAAAAAAACAAAAAAAAAAAACAAACAAAAGTAATTGTTGGTAAGGCGGGTACCAGGTTGCGATTTATTGGGAGAATGCGTAGCAAATGTCGTCCATCAACAAAGGAGGAGGTGGCTTACAAAACACCCGTTCGTTCGACCTATACGTGCGTGTTGCCCATCAGTGTGGGATCCGTACCAGGTCGCGTTGACGGAGGCGACGGAGACGATCCAACGTTTCGTCGCAGGGTCATTTGGTAACCGTGATAGCGTTACGGAGATGTTTAACAAACCCACGCGGCAGACTCTGCAATAGAGGCGCTCTGCATCGCGGTGTAGCTTGCTCGCCAGGTTTCGAGATATTGCGTTTCTGGATGGGGTATCGAATATATTGCGTATACCTCCCGAGGAGATCACGAATGGATGTGGTTAGAGAGATTCGAGCGCGCACGGAGGCGTTTTTTTTTTTTTTTTGCAGACTGTCGGTTCGTCCCGCGAACCATACGCGACTGGAACAGCAAAGGGAGGTAAATGACATTGGCACGTGAAGTGCCCTCCGCCACACACCGTTGGGTGGCTTGCGGAGTCTAAATGTTAGAGGTCGGCTGTCGGTGTGTGCTTTTGATGAAGGCAGATTCGGTGCGTCTGTAGTTGCGGATGGCGGTTAGCCACCCTCGCTGAAAGCGGCGAGGGGCGGCGGCGCCTCGGTTGGCCGGTGCCCATGTTGCGCAGGCGGCGCTCGTTTTTGTTTTGCGGCGGGCAATGTTGTGAGAAACGGGCGCGAATGTTGGCGGGCGAGGTGGCCCGACGGCCGCGGGCCGATCGGGAAACGGTGGGAGGGCGATGGGGCGGCGGAGGTGCGTTTGCACGGCCGTCATCGCCGCACGCCTCCGCTTGTGTGGCTGTGGCGGCGGCCGCGCTGGCCGGGCTGGCGCGGCGACGGTGCGCCAGTTTTGCCGAAGGTTTGGCCATTGTGGCGGGTCGTCGGCTGGGGCTGTGGGGGCGGCATTTGGGCGGGGGCGGCGATTCTCGGCGGGCCGAGCCAGGCTGTGGCGCGCGGTAGCTGCAGTTTGGCCGTGGTTTGCGGCGCTGCCGTGGCGACTGGTTGGCGACTGTGGTGTGGCCGTGTGTAGCCCCATCCTCGGTGGTTTGAATGGCGCGGGTGGTTGCGGCGCAGGTTTGGGGCTGGTCCGCACAGGCTGTCGGACGTTGGGCGGTAGCAAGCGCGGGAGGCGCGGCGCGGCGGCGCGCAGAGTGGCGGCCGCTCTCTCGGCCGTCCGCGCCCGCCCGCGACACTGGCTGGGCCTGGCGGCGCGGCGGCTATTCTCTGCCGTGCTCGCCGCTCTCTCGCTGTTCTGTTGTTGTGTGTACGCGCGTCGTCCGTCGAAATAATGGCAGATCAGGCGGCTACGAACGAGACTGCTGCGGCACCCGCCGCCACCGGCACGACGAAGAAGGCCAAGTCTGCGGCGTCTGCGAAGAAGCCGCGCGCCAAGCCTGCGCACCCGCGCACCTCTGAGATGGTGACGGCCGCCATCAAGAGTCTGAAGGAGCGCGGCGGCTCGTCGCTGCAGGCGATCAAGAAGTACATTGCCGCGCACTACAAGCTGGACGCGGAGAAGCTGGCGCCCTTTATCAAGAAGTACCTCAAGTCGGCCGTCGTGGCTGGCGAGCTGGTGCAGACGAAGGGGAAGGGCGCGTCCGGCTCTTTCAAGCTTGCCGGCGCCGGCGGCGGGGCGGCCGAGGGCGGCAAGGCCCGTGCCGGCGGTGCGAAGAAGAAGCGCGCCGCTCCGGCCAGCAAGGAGAAGAAGGGCGGCCGCGCGGCCGGCGCAAAGAAGGCTGGTGGCGTGAAGGCGGCGACCGGTCGGAAGGCGGGCGCCGCCAAGAAGGCGTCTGCGGCGTCGGCGGCTCCCGCGGGTGCGAAGAAGGCGGCTGCGGCCAAGCCGGCCAAGGCCAAGTCGCCGTCGAAGGCGAAGAAGGCCGCCAAGGTTCCGACGAAGAAGCCGAAGGCGCCGCGCCCGAAGAAGGCGACGACGCCGTCTAAGGCGAAGGCGTCGCCCAAGAAGAAGAAGTAAAGTAGTAACGTTAAAGAAAGGCAAGGGAGAGGGGTTGGCGCTTGACGCCGTCGTCCCCCACCGCCCTCCCCCGCGTCGTCTTAGTGGCGCGCGATGGACGGCTGCGGCTGTCGCGCGGCCCAAAACGGCCCTTCTCAGGGCCATCAAAGGACGTCGGGAAGGCGTTGATTGTCGTGCATGCGCCGGTGTGGTTGGTTGGTTGGTTGTGTGTGACCCTTGTGGGTACTGTTTGCGTGCCGTGGTGGTTGGATTGTGGTGCCGGTGGCGGTAGGCGGCGGCGCGCGGTAGCGGAGCGGTTGTGGCCGTTTGTTGGTCTTTTTATTTTATTTTATTTGTTTTTGTTGTTGTTGTAGTTGTTTTTTTTTTTTTTTTTTGCGGCGGCCGACGTTTGGTTGCTCATGTATGTTTCTGGAGACTCTTGTTTGTTTGTGTGTTTGCTTGCTTTGCGGATGTCGTGTCTTTTGTGTGTGTGTTGTGTCTCTCTCTGTCTCAAAGCGGCGGGGGGACGTGAGACGTGGAAGTGGCCGGCGGGAATTGGGAAGGCGCGGTGGCGTTGACGTTGTAGTGTAGCGTAGCGTGCGCGCGCCTCGGAGACGGCGGCGGCCAGCCACCCGTGGTGTGTGGTGACGTCGTCCGGCTGTTGTGTGTGTGTGTGTGTGTGTGTGTGTGTGTGTGTGTGTGTATTGTGAGGGATGGGAGTGACGTCGATTGTTGGCGAGAGCGGCTGTGGACGGGAGGGGAATTGGTTGTTGTTGTTTTGCGGGGCGGCAAGACCGACAAAAGTTTTGCTCGCGACGGAGAGATGTTAGTGGCCCTGAAAAGGGCCGTTTTTGTTGGGCGGGCGCGCGTGCGCGTGCGCGGCGCGGTTTCTAGGCGCGCTCGCCGCGGATGCGGCGCGCGAGCTGGATGTCCTTGGGCATGATGGTGACGCGCTTGGCGTGGATTGCGCACAGGTTGGTGTCTTCGAAGAGGCCGACGAGGTAGGCCTCGCTGGCCTCCTGCAGGGCCATGACTGCGGAGCTCTGGAAGCGCAGGTCGGTCTTGAAGTCCTGGGCGATCTCGCGCACTAGGCGCTGGAACGGCAGCTTGCGGATGAGCAGCTCTGTGCTCTTCTGGTAGCGCCTGATTTCCCGCAGGGCGACGGTGCCCGGCCTGTAGCGGTGGGGCTTCTTGACGCCGCCGGTGGCGGGCGCGCTCTTCCTCGCCGCCTTGGTGGCGAGCTGTTTGCGCGGCGCCTTTCCGCCGGTGGACTTGCGGGCCGTTTGCTTTGTGCGGGCCATAGCGGTTAGCGGCGTGGAGGTGCGTGCGGTACACGAAGCGTCCGGTGCTGCCTTGACAACGGGCCCGCGCGCGCTTGCACCTTCTTCGTATGGGGAAGGTTCTTCTCTCCTCCCCGTCTTCTTGCAGTATGAGCTGTGGAGCTATTCCTGCGGACAAATCTGAGATACAGGTATATGGTGTACATACATACTAGAGTGGCTTCTTTGATTTTAACACTATTTAGGTGCTTTGCTATTATCTTCTATGCTTTGCAGCGGTTAATTTTTTTTTTTTTTTTTTTTTTTTTTTTTTTTTTTTTTTTTCCCATTCACACTCACATTCATCCTCACCACTTAATGTGATCTCTGGTCTCATTCATTCTGTCATTCATACTTTTACTCGCCCCCTGTTGGTGGCGACACTATGTTAGGGAGAATATTTACAATATTTACATTCTTATGTGGTGGGTTATTTACAATAATCGGGATGGGGATAACAGGATGGGTGTTGTCTTCTCTTGGTTCATCCCAGCAGCAGGTCCGGCCATCTGGTGTGGATGTTGCGATGTTCTCGGTGTCCGAGGGCGGAGATGAGCGGGTTGTCTGCTGCTGCTGTCCTCTCGTAGAATGTGTGTGCCGCTTGTCGGAACCTCTCGCGTAGGCGGGGGACCCCGGTGAGTTCGTGGAGCTCTTCAGTTGGGAAGTCCCACGGCAGGTGCAGGGCTCTCTTCAACGCCCTGTTCTGTACGCGCTGCAGACTGCCGATGTGTTGCTCTGCTGCGTTGCCCCACACTACTGCGGCGTACTCTAGGAGTGGCCGCACTAGTGCGAGGTAAAGTTTGATGCCCAGCTCCTGCGGCAGTGAGGAGGTGGGGTTGAGTATTGGGTACAGCATTCGGAGTCGGCCCATTGCCTTGTCTTTGATGTTCTGGACGTGGTCCTTCCACGTAAGGCGTCTGTCCAGTGTGACTCCTAGGTACAGTGCTGTTCTGCTCCAAGGGACTGCTGTACCGCGGACTTCTATCGGCTGCAAGTTCATTGGGAACTTTCTTCTGCAGATTGGTATTGCCTGAGTCTTTGTTCCATTGAACGCCAGGCGCCACTTCTTCGCCCAGTCGCAGAGGTTGTCGGTGGCTCGTTGGAGTCTGTGCCTGAGAACTCTGGTGCTTCTGCTGCGTGCATAGAGCGCGGTGTCGTCCGCATAGAGAGCTGTGTGGACGTTGGGTGTCTCTGGGATGTCGCTGGTGTAGATTGTGTATAGTACTGGGCCTAGTACACTCCCTTGCGGTACTCCAGCTAAGATGTTTCTTCTGGACGATTCTCCGTTTTGGACTCTTACATGGAACGTTCTTCCTTCTAGGTATGACTTTAGTAGCGTCACATGGGACACTGGGACTCCTCTGTCTAGCAGTTTGAACAGCAGGCCTTCATGCCATACCGAGTCAAACGCTCTGGAGACATCTAGGAATACTGCGCCGAAGAATTCCCTTCGTTCCATCGCTTCCATTGCTTCTTCTGTCACTCTGAGGAGCTGCTGCGTAGTCGAGTGTCCTGCTCGGAAGCCGAACTGCGTGTTGGGTAGTATCTGGTCTTCATTTACATGCCTTAGTAGTCTGACCAGATATAGGCGTTCGAATACTTTCGAGATCGCCGGTAGTAGGCTTATGGGCCTGTAGCTTGCTGGTTGAGTGGCGTCTTTTCCCGGTTTGGGTATCGGTACAACTATAGCATGTTTCCATGTTCTGGGGAACTTCTTTGTCCGCAGTATGGTGTTGAAGGATTTTGTTAATACTGCAGCTGCTTCGTCTGGCATCTCTTTTAGCATCTTGTTCGTGAGCAGGTCTATGCCTCCTGCTTTTCTTCCGTTTAGGTATCTGAGCTGTATTTTTACTTCCTCTGTTGTGATTTCCTGTATTTGGTCATCTTCTTCCTGGGCTTCCAGGAATCTGGGGAGACGGTTGTTCACCAGCTCGATGTGTTCCGGGTCACTGGGGTCTTCAATCGGTGTGAAGTTTTGTGCGAACACATCTGCGAGTGCGTCCGCTTTGCTGTTGGGTTCACACACCTTGTCGTTCGCCACTGTGAGTGGTGGTATTCTCTGGTAGTGGCTCAGGAGGTTCTTCGTGGTTTTCCAGGCCGTCCCATCTTCGATTCGGAGAGCTGATATCCTGGCTGCCCATTTTTGTATCCTGTGGGCTTCCACTGCGGCTTTTATTTCCCTCTGCAACCTGTTGACATGCCTCTTGGTTGCTGGGTTCCTCGTTCTGATCCACTCTCGGAAGAGCCTGTTCTTGTCGGCTATTGATGCTCTTATTTGCGGCGGGAGGTGGTGTGGTGTAGAGTCTTGTTCTTCTTCTCTTCTTACTGGTGTGGCGGCTACTGCTGCGTCTATGGCTTTTTCCGTCACGTATCGTATGGTTTCTTCTGCTCCGACTTCTTCTGGGTCAGGTGGGGTGGCGAGATCTTCAGCTAGCAGCTCTTTGTAGTTCTGCCATCTGGTGCCTTTTAGGTCGAGTCCGTCTTTTTGCGGGGCGAGTCCTTCCGGCGCGATGTCGTAGATGACTGGTATGTGGTCTGAGGCTAGTACATCTCGGGTGCTGGCATGAATGGCCAGAGGAAGTCCTTTTACCAGAGCTACATCTAGTATGTCTGGGTTGTAGTTTTGACGCCTCGGGTAGTGTGTCGGGCTGTTGGGCCCGATTATGGTTGCGTGTCTTCTTTCAGCGGCGTTCAGTAGCCTTCTGCCGCTGTTGTTGTTGACTCTCGAGTTCCATGCGTGGTTCTTTGCATTGTAGTCTCCTCCCGCGAAGATGTTCCCTGGGATGGAGAGGAGAGCTTCAATGTCCGCTGGGTCGAGAGTTCCGTTTCTGCGGGGCTGCCTGTAGACGGCGATGAAGTTGATTTTCCCGAATGTCGTGTCCACTGCTACTCCGTTCGCTTCCAGTGTGTTGAGGCGCGGAAGTTCTATAGGATGGTGTCGGAGCGATCTTCTTACGTAGATGGCCGTCCCTCCCTTGTGCGTCGGTCTGTCCTTCCTGTGGCAGTCATAGTTGGGTACTCCTACCCTGACTCCTGGTTTCAGGAATGTTTCACATATGAGACATATGTCCACGGCTTCGTCATATAAGAACTGACGGAATTCTCCTGCCTGGTGTGTTATTCCGTTGGCATTCCACACCGCGATTCTCAATCCCTGCGCGGGTCTATTTGCCATCTTGGTTCCTTGGGGCTGGGATTGTGTTTGCCATGTAGGTGGCTATCTTCTCTGTCACGCTCTTGAGCGTGACGATGGCTTCCATCATGACTGTCATGAGGGAGGCGATGTCTGCGGCTGTGGGTGCGTTTGGGGCCGCGTCTTCTCTGGCGTTGGCTTTTTGTTGTGCTTCTGCGCCTGCTGTGGTACTCTGCTGCTCGTGGTGGTCGGGGCCATGTTGTTCTTCTTCTATCCTCGGCCTCTTCTGTAGGTGGCGGCGGGGCATCGGTCGCGGTGCTTGTTTGGGCTCCGCCTGGTTTCTTGGTGCTGCTGTTTCCGGGTTCCTGCTGCGCTGGTGGGCTGCTGGGACGGCGCTGTGTGTGTCCCTTGGTTGGCGGCGGCGGCTCTTCACTGCGTCGGTGTAGCTCGTTCCCGGCCTTCTGTGTGTTGCCTCTTGTCTGGCCCGTGCTTCAAGCAGGGTCTTGCACCCGCCATAGCTCGCTGGGTGCGCTTCCCCGCAGTTGTAGCATTTGGCCCGTTCTTCTCGTGGGACAGGGCACTCGTCGCTGCGGTGGTCTCCCGCGCACCTGACGCACTTCTGCGGTCTGTCGCAGTAGCGGGCCACATGCCCGGGTTGGAGGCACCTGTAGCATTGTGCCTGCTTCTTCTTGGCCCTTGGATCTTCTACTGTTGTGTCGCAGGCGGCTATGGATTTGACGTTCCATATCGCTCTATTTTGGGCATTGTTCGTGGCAATTACTTCGAACAGTGGCATTGGTCTTCGCGTTCTTGGGGACTTCATTTTGGTCACCGATCTCGTTGTGAACCCCAGGTTTGTCAGTGCCTTTCTCATATTGTCTACTGTGAATGAGTGTGGCATTCCTCTTATTACCACTCTCAGTGGTTTGTCATTCCCTGACGAGTGGGTGTGGAACGGGATGCTCCTGCGTTTTAATTCTCGCAGGATCTTCACGTAGTCTTCCGCGTTTTTTGTCGTGATTTTGAGGGTGTCCCCTCCTGCTGATTTTACACGGAAGACGTGCGTCGTCGTCTCCTTCAAGCTTTCGTACAGCTCCATGTACGGGCCGCTGTATGTCGCTATGATGGGCGCGATCTTCGAGTTGTTTGTTGCCTGTGCGCTTCTTGCAGCTGCTTCTACTGGGTCTGGTTGAGCTTCTCCCAGCGTTGTGAAGCTGTTTGTTGTGGATACTGGGGCGGGGGCCGCCTGGTTGATGTGGGCTGCTGGTGCCGTCTTCTTGGGAAAGATGAATCCGTCGTCGGTGGGGCTGCGTGCGTCGCAGACCCTTTTGTCTGCGGATTCTTCTTCTTCTGTGTCGGCGACGTCCTGCGTCTTCCTTTTGCGGGAGATCGCCTCTTGGTCCATGGGCTCCGGTTCTGCTGCTGCAGGTGCTGCGTCCGGGACGTCTTCTTCCCCTCCGGCGTCGAGGTTGGGGTATAGCCCCTGTTCGTACCTGGAACTGTTGGGGGTGGTGACTGCATCTGCAGCGTCGTGGAGGGCAATCAGCAGTTCCTGCTGGTCTTCTAGGTGGTCGCTTGGGGATGGCGACGGGGGCGGGAGTTCGGAGTCTTCCCTACTTTCTGTGTACCTGACCATTTTTTGGGGCGTGTAGAAGTGTGGACAAAGAAGATAGTGCTAGCCTTTGCCTAGTGGCCGCGGGCTGGTCCCACCTGAAGGGGGCCCTGGACCACGTCGTTCCCTACTCTATCTGCCCTAGGTGGTTTTGCCTTCTTCCTGAAGAACGCAAATACCAACCGAAGAGAGTTTGCATGCAGGTGCACGCTAGGATGGGTGCCAACTTAGTTGGCGACAACGACAAGTTTGCTTTTCTCTTCTGTGGACCGAGGTCCCAGAGTGAGAACTGTTTCTTCTTTCTTCTGTAGATAGAGGGGCTCTTCCCTCTTCTTCCGGAGTCTCGGAGCTGCTGCTTCTTCTTCTTCTTCCTCTGGCTGGTAGCGAGAAGGCTGGTTGATGCTCCGCTTGCTTCACTACCTTTGTCCCATAGCTGGCTCTATTTGCGACGCAAGCGTCCTCTGGGGAGCGACCCCTGGGAGACAGGTGAGAAGGGCGGTGTCCCGCCGGCTTCTGACGCTGGCCGGGATGCTGCGGTCCTTTATACCTTCCGCTGTGGCGCGCTGGTGGCGCTCCTAGCGGCGGGCGGCGGAACTGCGGCGTCGTCTTCTGAGCGCAGGTGCTTGGGCGCGGACGTCCTAGGGAGCGTCCTGGCGTCTGTTGAGTTGGAGGTGTCGGCCAATCCGGAGACTGGTCGACGGCACGTCTTCACTATGCGGACTCTCAACTCGAACACGGGCCCGCGCGGCCCCGCGCCGCGCTTATATGCCCTCGGTGCGCGTGGTGGGGGGAGGGCGGGCCAGAGTCTATATAGGGGGGCGGCGGCAGAGAGCTCGCACCGTAGCCGACTCGCTAGCGCCGGGTGAGGAGCTGGCGCTTGTGTTTTTTCGCTTGCTTGCTTTGAGGAGGAGGAAGGAAGAAGAATGACAGGCCGCGGCAAGGGAGGAAAGGGGCTGGGCAAGGGTGGCGCCAAGCGGCACCGCAAGGTGTTGCGCGACAACATCCAGGGCATCACGAAGCCCGCCATCCGCCGCCTGGCTCGCAGGGGCGGCGTGAAGCGCATCTCTGGTCTGATCTACGAGGAGACCCGCGGAGTGCTGAAGGTGTTCCTGGAGAACGTGATCCGCGACGCGGTGACGTACACTGAGCACGCCAAGCGCAAGACTGTGACGGCCATGGACGTGGTGTACGCCCTGAAGAGGCAGGGGCGCACCCTGTACGGTTTCGGCGGTTAGGCAGGCAGGCAGCCAGCCAGCCGGTGTGCTGTGCTGCGTTGTGGCCTTCCCGCGGCCGTGCCGTGCCCGTGCTTGGTGGGAGAGACGAAAACGGCCCTTTTCAGGGCCACCACACTGTTCGGAGATTGAAAAGTGCGAAAGAGTCTGTGTTGCCTGTGCGTGTTGTTGTTGTTGTTGCTGCTGCGCGTGCGTTAGTTTTTGAGTTTGACGCGATGGGCGCGGCTGAGTCCAGTGTGTGCGTGGTTTGTTGTTTGTTTGTGGCGTGGGCATAGGCGGGCGGGCCGGATCGATCGATCGATCGATCGGATCAGCTGTTTGGTTTTTTTTGTCTGTGCCACGCGCGCCCCTTTAATTGAAACATTATAATGCTAACAATGATCATCACATTATCGGTGTATTGATGTCGTTGTCGTTTGGAACGCGACTCTGTGCGTGCGCGGAGGGGTGCAGAAACAAAAAAGACAAAAAGAGAGAAACGACAAAATGTGTGCGCGTTCGGCCACACGGGCTGTGGACAAGATGGCGGACGTGCGCCGGCGCTGGCTGTGCAATGTATGTATGTGGACGTGTTGTGTAAAGTGCGGCGAGCACGGACGACGGAAACTTTGCTTTGGACGTAGGTTTGTGTGGTGGCCCTGAAAAGGGCCGATTGTTGTGAGCCGAGCCGGCAAGGCAAAGGCAGGCGCGTTTGCGTGCAGGGAGCACGCAAGCGCAGCGCCGCGCTCTCTGTTTAGGCCTTCTTCTCGGTCTTCTTTGGCAGCAGGACGGCCTGGATGTTGGGCAGGACACCACCCTGTGCGATGGTGACGCCCGACAAGAGCTTGTTGAGCTCCTCGTCGTTGCGGATGGCGAGCTGCAGGTGGCGCGGGATGATGCGCGTCTTCTTGTTGTCGCGGGCCGCGTTTCCGGCCAGCTCGAGCACCTCAGCCGCGAGGTACTCCATGACGGCGGCGAGGTAGACGGGCGCCCCGGCGCCGACGCGCTCGGCGTAGTTTCCCTTGCGCAGGAGGCGGTGGATTCTGCCGACCGGGAACTGGAGCCCAGCCCTGCTTGAGCGGGACTTTGACTTGCCCTTGACTTTGCCTCCCTTTCCGCGTCCGGACATGGCGTTTGGCTAGTTGAAACACGTAACGTAACGGTGCGAGCCGCAGCGAGTCGAGCAGCGGAGTGCGTGGCGGCGGGACTAGGGTGGGGGTCCCTTTATGGGCTCGGGTGCGGCGGCCGGTTGCGCGCGCGCCCCATTGGTCGGCGGCCGCAACAGGGCGAGCTGGTAAAGGTGGGGTGTTGCGGTAGCGGCGGGTGCCACTGTGTGGGGAGACGCTGACTAGAGCGGAGCGCTTGCTGCTTGCTGTTGTACGTTCGAGATGCCGCCCAAGACTAGCGGGAAGGCCGCCAAGAAGGCTGGCAAGGCGCAGAAGAACATTTCGAAGGGCGACAAGAAGAAGAAGCGCAAGAGGAAGGAGAGCTATGCCATCTACATCTACAAGGTGCTGAAGCAGGTGCACCCCGACACGGGCATCTCGTCGAAGGCGATGAGCATCATGAACAGCTTCGTGAACGACATTTTCGAGCGCATTGCGGCCGAGGCGTCTCGCCTGGCGCACTACAACAAGCGCTCGACCATCACGTCCCGCGAGATCCAGACGGCTGTGCGGCTCTTGCTGCCTGGCGAGCTGGCCAAGCACGCCGTGAGCGAGGGCACGAAGGCGGTGACCAAGTACACGAGCTCCAAGTGAGGGGGTTAAGGCTCTAGGGAGCTCCCCTCCGTTGCGAGAGCGGCAAAACGGCCCTTTTCAGGGCCACCAAATTGCCTTTGCGGGAAGAGCGGAATTGTTGTTTGTGTGAGGCGGCGCATAGCTACCCGGTTTGGTTGGTTGCGAAGCAGCTGGTGGTGGTGGTGGTGGTGGTGGTTATGCGTGCTCGCGAGTCGTGGCGTGGTTGGTTGGTTGGTTGGTTGTTTGTCGACACACAGACAGGAGGTGTTGTCTGTGTCGCTGATTCCTTTCCTTTCTTTGTCTCTGTCTGCCCGGTTAGTCACGTGACTGCAATTGAAACCCCTCGCGATTGTTGGATGTCACCGTTAGGGCCGTCTGCGGGTTTGTTTGTTGTCACATCATACATACATGATGGCGAGGGTGAAATGTTGTGTTGCCGTCTACTATTCCCTTTGCTGTACGGCGTGGAGGTGTGTTGGTGACGTTTTAAAAAAAAAAAAAAAATGGACGTGTCTTTACTAGTCATTAAGAAGACGCAAGAATTGTACGGGCGGGTGGGGTAGGCGACACGCACGGTGGTGTACCCATTTATTTGGCCCTTGATTTTGATAGCCGTTTCTGCAGTTGATTTGAATGATTGATTGTTGTGCGCACGCACGCCGGTGTCGTCATTCAAGGTGCACGTGTGTTCGGTTCAGTGACGGTAGACGACGACGGCCGTTGTTTGTTGTTATGGGCGTACACGCGGTTGTCTGTGTCCCCCGGTGAAATGGCCGGTTTGTCGGTGATGTGATCCGATCCGGCGGCCCTGAGTAGCTGTCTATGGGCATCATGGCAACGTGTCGGTCTGAACACCCGTCTCACTGTGGCACCGTCGGCGCTGCGAACGGTGACGAAAGGCTGACTGTGATCGGTCGGATGTCATGTCTTGTCTGGGCAGAACGTGTGGAATGAGCAAAAAAAAAAAAAAAAACTGTGGGGACGGAAACAATGGTGGAGGAGGGGAACGAAAATAATAAAACGAAACGAAACGAAGAAAAAGAAGAAGGAGAAGCAATCACCGGAAAACGAGACAGGGGAAAAACGGAGAGGCGCTGTCTAGAGCAACGGAACGTTCCCGTGCATTGCAGCCGCACTGACATGCGTTTACGGCGCGGCTGCAAGTGTCGGCCGTGGTGACGGCTGAATTGCATTGCCTTCCCGGATGCAACGTTCGCCCGATATGGCTCGGAGGAAGAATCTATGAGAGAGTGCCTTGCCCTTGCCGTTTCGTGTGCGGTGTAGCGAATGATGTGTGTGTGTGTGTAGTGGGGAATGGATGGTCGATAGCTGCCGTCACGGTCGAGATAACGCAGTCAAAGGTGTCGCGAAAAAGTGTGTTAGCCGTGGTTGGTTTGTGTGTTTGTTTTGTTTTTAAAGAGAAGGGACGAGAGAAAGAAGGTAGGTGGAGAGTGCGTTGCGTGTTGCGAACTGCGTCCGTGAATACGGCAGTATTTGGTGGTGGGCGTGCCCTTGCAGGTGGCCCGGAAGGCGTGTTCGTTTCGCGGTAGTGTGGACGGGTGAGGGGCACGCGTAACGCTGCGCTGCTGGCATATTCGGGAGATGGGAGGGGGCGAAAGGAGAAAGGAGACGCGGAGGGCGCGTGTGGGTGGTTCGCGCTGCGCTCGGCGGTTGTGTTTGTTTGTGCAACAAATGTGTTGCCGGGAGGGGGACCGTTGTTGTGGTGGTTGCGGTTGTAGCCTCCGACGCGGCTGGCAGTGAACAACGTGAGACGACGGATGCGTGGCTGGGGCGGCGCATGTCGCCGGTGCCATGCCTTTAGAGCCGCGTGGTCGGGGTGTGCGCACCGCGTGTCGTGTTGCGAGACATCACATGTGCTGCTGCGCACCGGTGGCGTGGCGTGGCGTGGCGTGGGGGCGAGGAGAGCGAGCCGCGCCAGTACCGCGCGGTGTGCTTGTGCGCCGGAGAATGGCACACTGCGCCTGCCCGTTGAGGAGGCTGATGGCCGTGGTGTGGTGGAAATGGAGCGCGTCGGACGTGTACCAATGAGAAAGAGAAACAAAGCAAGCAAGCAAGCAACCACGAACGAAAGGTGGAGGGCGGCATTGTGTCACATGTGGCGGTGGGGAAAAACGAAAAAAAAAAACAAAAAACAAAAAACAAAACAAACAACAAACAACAAACAAAGACGTTAAGAAAGAGGAGAAACAACAAAGACAATGAGTCGTGCGTTCGCGAGGGGGGTGGGTGTGCGTGCGTAACGCCGGTACGCGCAGTGCGGAGCCCAACGGCTGTGTCGTCGGCCGAATGGGTGCGGGAATAGAGGCCGCGTCGGCACGGAGAAGGAAGGACGCACGCGCGCTGCGGCGTTGGCGCGGTTTGCGGCTGGCGCCTTTGGTGGCAACGGCCAGGACAAGCAGCGGTGTATGGTGTTGTGCGGGGCGGACAGGGGCGGCGGTGGTGGACGGGGAGGAGGCGGTGGCGTGTGTGGTACGGCGAAAACGGGACGGACGGCCGGCGGATGTTGAGAGGCGCCGCCCGCGCACGCACGCAGACACACAGAAGGGAAGAGCGAGAAAGGAACAAATGGAGGGGGCGAATGTGGAGGTGCGGGGAGGGGGAGGCGGTGGTGTTTGTGGGCATGTGGTGGGAGAGAAGGGCGGGGGCGGAAGGACAGAGGCGCGAGGCGACAGCCTGTGCTTGTTGCTTGCTTTGCGTCTTTTTGTTTTTGTTTTTTTATTTTGTTTTTATCCTTTGGTCGCCTTGGAGCCTGTCGGTCCCGTCCGTGTGTGGCCACGCTGTGGGTGCGTGTATGTTTGTACGTTTCGTTTTTTGTCTTCTTCTGCAGCAGAGGCGGCCAGCAAATGCGTGCGGTTGGATGGATGGGCGGCCACGGCACGGCACGGCACGGCACCGCACCTGTGCCCAAGGAGGAGACGCTGGCGGCGGGCCACCCTCGGATGCGGCCGGCCGGGGCTGTGTGCGCCGCTGCAACAACAACGAGTAAACAAGACGAAGACGAAGCGGATGGCTGGTGAGTGCATTTCGGCGGTAGACAAGGCAGTGTGTGATGTGGCGTTGTGACGGGGGGGGGGGGGGGGGTGGTTTGCTCACGCGGCCTCGTTGTGTTGATGCGCAGGAAGACGAGATGCGGGCAGACGCGTACAGAGAGACGAGCCCGGTCTGCAGCAGGATGTGTGGCGCGCCGAGTGCAGAGCAGCGCGCGCCGGCTGGGCTGGGTTCGGCTGGGCCCGCCCGGCGGCGGGCCGCGCTGTTGTCGCGGACGTGAGCGCCCCCTGGCGGGTGGTCGGAGGCGGCGCGGTGGACGTGTGGCTGGTTGGCAGTGCACATTGCGAGTGGCTGGCTGGCTGGCTGGCTGGCTGGCTGGCGGGCGGTCGGCGGCGGCGGCGAGAAGAGAGAGGAGGTATGTGTTGCGGGCGCCTTTGCTGCGCTGCGTCGTTGCGTGCCTGGGCGTGCGCCTGTCGACTGTGTGTGACTGTGTTGGGCGTTGTGCCACGTACGTGTGCTCGGCCGAAGGCAGGCGTCGGAAAGAAGAGGGCGAAGGGCAGGAAAGTGGGTCGGTGTGCGTGCGTAGCCCGTGATGTGATGATGTCACGTCACGTCATGTGTTTGCGAAGCGGCTGCCGAGAGGTGTGTGGTAGCGAGCGGGAATGTGCGTTTGGTGGTTGCGGCGTGAGGTGAGGGTGGGAGAATATTGGGGCGGGCGGGCGGGCGGGCGGGCCGTTGTTGGTGGTTCCTCCTGTGGTTGTTTGTGCAGCTTTGATGGCAACGTGGAAGGACGCCGGTTTCGTGCCTTGCGTGTGGTTGTCGACGGTGACTGGTTGGGGTGTGCGCCGATGCACGTGCCATGTCGTTAGTATGTTTGGGTCGTGAGTGTTGTTTTTGGCTGTGTTGTTGTGTACGGGAAGGGGGGGGGGGGGAGAGGAGGAGGCGGGTGGATAGTGCGTGCAGTAGTGTCGTTGCGACGGGCGCGTCGGGTGGAGCTGTGCGTAGTGGCGGAAAGGTGTAGGTTGCGGGAAGGGAGCCCGTCGTGTGTCGTGTCGGTGTCGTTGACGGGGTCGCGTGCGTGCGTTGTGAAATCGAGTGTGGCGGGAAAGGAGCAGTGTGCCGCTGGCGTCGTGGCCGTTAGCAGAGGCTGTGCTTGTCCGTTTGTTACCTGTTGGACGCTTGGTGCGAGTTGTTTGCTGCTGTTGTTGTTGTTATCGTTGTCGTTTGTCGCCCCCGTCTCGCGGGTTGTTTTTGTTTTGTCGGCTGTGCTGTGTCGGCGAGCTGTTTTGCGGTGCGTGAATGTGTTGGTGCAAAAGTGGCGGCGTTATGGCTGCGCCCGCGACGAGCCGCGGGCGCGCCATTGATGATGTTCAAACACAGAGCGGCTGTGTGCAATGGGAGGCCTGCGTACGGGTAGCGGTGTTGTCGTACGTGCATCCGGCCCGGTGCGGAAAGCGCCGTTGCCGTTTGCCCCTTAGTTGCCAGCCATGTCGCGTGAGCGGCGGGTTGCCTCTGGTCGACGTGGTGCTCGGGTTTGTGGTTTTTGGTGCCCTTTGGCCGGTGGGTGGTGTTTAAATTTTGTTTTTGTGTGTGTGTGTGTGTGTGTGTGTGTGTGTGTGTGTGTGTTTTATATCTGCCTCCTGCTCGGTCTTGCGGCGGTTTGGTCGACGTCGTCTGTAGTTTTTGCGGCTTGCCGACGACCGACCGACACACCTTTGAAACCTACGTGTGGCGCCCGAAGGTGAACGTAACCTGACCGCGGACCTCTCGGCGCCTTAACCTAACCTAACCTCTAACCTAAGATGTCCGGCCGTAAAGGTAGGTGCGGCCACCTGACGCCTCACGTCCGAACGCTTAACCTAACTTTGACGCTTAACCTAACTGTAACCCTTAACCTAACCCACGTCCACCTAACCTAACCTCACCTTAGGGTGGTGTACACCGCGAATGCCTTAGGGCATGTTATGTTATATAGTCTTAGGTGGAGTCCACTATACGCAACAAGCGGCTACACGGGTAGCAGGGGTTGTGTGGCGTGGGCTGGGCGGTTCTGTTTAGGTTGGATGGCCCTTGGGCAAGTACGGAAAGGGCAACGGGCGCGGGGCAAGGTCAGGACATGCGGGGACCAAGCGGCAATCGGTATTGTAATTGTCAACTGTCGAAGCTCTGCGTTGGTAAAGTACCGGAACGTCAAGCGCTGATAGAAAGCGCCGAAGCTGCAATCGTTATAGGTACAGACGGTGCTTTAGAAAGGATAGCGTGCATGCAACCGGTGGTGGAGTGGTTCGTCGCTGTTAGTAGTAGTTTATCCTGTGTAGTGAAGTAGAAGTGGTGGACGGTTCCTGTGAACTATTGTGGGTGGAGGGTACACTCAACAGCCGAGCTAGGTTGATAATTGGCTCCTTTTACCGACCTCGCGACTCAGCAGCATTAGTGGCTGAACAAGTGAGAGAAAATGTGGACATACATTTTCCTTTCCGCAGCGTGTTACAGTCTTAGGTGGAGATTTCAATGTGCCAGATGTTCAGGACGGGTGGTAGGGACAGAGCATCGAGTGACAGTATACTGAGTGCACCATCCGAACGAAAAATGCCGCGAGCAATTAAACAGAGAGAGAACCGACTCGTGGAGATAACATCGTGGACCTACCGATGACAAACAGACCCCGAACTTGTCGACTCTGTATGTGCAGAACAGGGACCCAGTGAACAAGAGGCCGTTGCAGCATCGCTGAATATGGACGTTAGTAGGAATATACAAACAAAAAAACAAAAAAAAAAACAAAAAAAAAAAAAAAAGGGAGGAAGGTTTATCTGTTTAGCAAGAGTAATAGAAGGCAGATTTGAGACTACCAGGCAGATGCAAACGCAAATGTCTGCTCCGACACTGACAATGTTGAGTGTTTATGGAGAAAGTGCAAGGCAATCGTAAAATGCGTCTTAGACAGGTACGTGCCGAGTAAAACTGCGAGGGATGGGAAAAACCCACCGCGGTACAACAACCAAAGTTTAGGAAACTATAGCGAAAGCAAAGAGAGCTTCACTCAAAGTTGAAACGCAGCCAAAACCTCTCAGACAAACAGACGCTAAACGATGTCCAAAGTTAGCGTAAGGAGGGCTATGCGTGAAGCGTCCGGTGAATGCGAAAGTACAATTCCATGTACCGACGTGACAGGAAATCAAATCAAATCCTAGGACGTTGTGGTCGTACGTTGAATCAGTAGTAAGCGGCTCGAAACAGAGGATGACACGCGTAAAGCTGTGAAATACTAAACACCTGTTTCCAAAAGCTGTGTCACGGAGGACGACCGCACTGCAGTTCCTTCTCGCACAAACGAAAAAATGGCTGACATCGAAATAAGTGTCCAAGGAGGAATAGAAAAGCAACTGGAATCACTCAACAGAGGAACGTCCACTGGACCCGACGGGATACCAATTCGATTCTACACAGAGTACGCGACAGAACCTCCTAACAGCCGTGTACCGCAAGTCTCTAGAGGAACGGAGGGTTCCAAATGATTGGAAAAGAGCACAGGTAGTCCCGGGCTTGAAGAAGGGTCGTCGAGCAGATGCGCAAAACTATAGGCCCTATATCTGTGACGTCGATCGGTTGTAGAATTTGAGAACATGTTTTATGCTCGAGTAGTAGCATGTCGTTTTTTGGAAACCCAGTGTCTACTATGTAGGAATCAACATGGATTCCGGAAACAGCGATCGTGTGAGACCCAACGCGCTTTATTTGTTCATGGGACCCAGAAAATATTAGATACAGGCTCCCAGGTAGATGCCATTTTGGTTGACATCCGGAAGGAGGGCGTTCGATACAGTTCCGCACTGTCGCCTGATAAACAAAGTAAGTGTCTGCAGAATGTCGGACCAAGTGTGTGGCTGGACTGAAGAGATTGTAGCAAACAGAACACAGCATGTTGTGTTATCAATGGAGAGACGTCTACAGACGTTAAAGTAACCTCTGGCGTGCCACAGGGGAGTGTTATGGGACCCATTGCTCTTCACACACAATGTATATAAATGACCTAGTAGATAGTGTCGGACGTTGCATGCGTCTTTTCGCGGATGATGCTGTAGTATACAGAGAAGTTGCAGCGAAAAATGCAGGACGATCTGCAGCGGATAGGCACGTGGTGCAGGGAGTGGCAACTGTCCCTTAACATGTATTGCGAATAATATAGAAAGAAGGACCCTTTATTGTATGATTGAGTATATGATAGCGGGACAAACACTGGTAGCAGTTACGTCTGTAAAATATCTGGGAGTATGCGTGCGGAGTGATTGGGAGTGGGATGATCATCATATTAAAAAAAAAAAACAAAAAAAAAAAACAAACAAAAGTAATTGTTGGTAAGGCGGGTACCAGGTTGCGATTTATTGGGAGAATGCGTAGCAAATGTCGTCCATCAACAAAGGAGGAGGTGGCTTACAAAACACCCGTTCGTTCGACCTATACGTGCGTGTTGCCCATCAGTGTGGGATCCGTACCAGGTCGCGTTGACGGAGGCGACGGAGACGATCCAACGTTTCGTCGCAGGGTCATTTGGTAACCGTGATAGCGTTACGGAGATGTTTAACAAACCCACGCGGCAGACTCTGCAATAGAGGCGCTCTGCATCGCGGTGTAGCTTGCTCGCCAGGTTTCGAGATATTGCGTTTCTGGATGGGGTATCGAATATATTGCGTATACCTCCCGAGGAGATCACGAATGGATGTGGTTAGAGAGATTCGAGCGCGCACGGAGGCGTTTTTTTTTTTTTTTTGCAGACTGTCGGTTCGTCCCGCGAACCATACGCGACTGGAACAGCAAAGGGAGGTAAATGACATTGGCACGTGAAGTGCCCTCCGCCACACACCGTTGGGTGGCTTGCGGAGTCTAAATGTTAGAGGTCGGCTGTCGGTGTGTGCTTTTGATGAAGGCAGATTCGGTGCGTCTGTAGTTGCGGATGGCGGTTAGCCACCCTCGCTGAAAGCGGCGAGGGGCGGCGGCGCCTCGGTTGGCCGGTGCCCATGTTGCGCAGGCGGCGCTCGTTTTTGTTTTGCGGCGGGCAATGTTGTGAGAAACGGGCGCGAATGTTGGCGGGCGAGGTGGCCCGACGGCCGCGGGCCGATCGGGAAACGGTGGGAGGGCGATGGGGCGGCGGAGGTGCGTTTGCACGGCCGTCATCGCCGCACGCCTCCGCTTGTGTGGCTGTGGCGGCGGCCGCGCTGGCCGGGCTGGCGCGGCGACGGTGCGCCAGTTTTGCCGAAGGTTTGGCCATTGTGGCGGGTCGTCGGCTGGGGCTGTGGGGGCGGCATTTGGGCGGGGGCGGCGATTCTCGGCGGGCCGAGCCAGGCTGTGGCGCGCGGTAGCTGCAGTTTGGCCGTGGTTTGCGGCGCTGCCGTGGCGACTGGTTGGCGACTGTGGTGTGGCCGTGTGTAGCCCCATCCTCGGTGGTTTGAATGGCGCGGGTGGTTGCGGCGCAGGTTTGGGGCTGGTCCGCACAGGCTGTCGGACGTTGGGCGGTAGCAAGCGCTCCGTCCACCTTCTTATTGCTAGTTCTTATAGCTATTTTTGCAGGTTTTACTTTTTAGCATTGCCTGCGTCTTCTGGGTGACATGTGTTAAAAATTTGTTCATCTTTATTGAGCTGTGTCTTGTGTGTTTGTGGGACGGGGGTGTGACTTTCTGGCTTTTTCGGGGTTTTATATTTTTACTTTTTGGAGCTTTTTTACTTCAGAGCCTGTTGTCCAGGCTGGATGTAGTCATTATGAGTCTTCTTTCTTGGTCAGCGGTCAAGTAATGCAATTGGTCTTCTGTATTTGTCCCGCGCCGGTTGTGGTTCCGTCAGTGCTCGTATTAGCGGATTGTCAGCGTCATGTGCCCGGTCGTAAAATCTTCGTGCTTGGTCTTTGTGTCGCTGTAATACTTCTTTTTCATCTGCCGCGTCTTGAAGAAATCGATGTGGAAATTGCGAATGTACATGAAATACTCGTCGTAGAATTTTGTTCTGCAGCGATTGTATTCGTTGTATGTGCGTCCTTGCCGCACAGCCCCATACTTCGCAGGCATAATCCATTACCGGTCTAATGTACATCCTGAAGATTAGGATGCCGTTCTCAATAGATAGGTCAGATGTCTCATTGATGAGTGGATACAGTGCGCCTGCGCGTTGGTTGATTTTTGCTCTGACGTCGTCAATTTGCAATTTCCATGTTAGACGTTTGTCGAGAATGACGCCGAGATACCGCGCTGATGTATCCCACGGCAGTTGCGTATCGTAAAGTCGGAGGTGACGAGCTGGCATTGTCTTCTTCCTAGTGAAAATCACTGCTTGTGTCTTCGTCGGGTTGAATGTGATGCGCCATTTTGCTGCCCATTGTTCAAGTGAGTTTAGCGCGCTCTGTAGCCGCGGCACCAAGACTTCTCTCCAGCGGCTGCGTGTGTATATCACAGTATCATCGGCGTAGATTGCTTTTTCTACTCGTGGTTGCGTCGGTATATCGGTCGTGAATAGTGAGTAGAGGATCGGCCCGAGGACCGAACCTTGGGGCACCCCGGCGTTGATTGGTCGTGGCGTCGATAGTGCGTCATCCATCCGGACAGCGAAGGTACGGGCTTGCAGATATGAGGCGAGGAGGCGAATGAATGGCTTCGGAAAATGAAGATGATGTAGTTTCCAGATAAGTCCTTTATGCCATACTGTGTCAAATGCCTTTGTTACGTCCAGTAAAACTGCTCCACAAAATTCTTTACGATTGAATGCTTCAATGATGTAATGTACAACTCGGAGAATTTGCTGGGTTGTGCTGTGGCCACTTCTAAATCCAAATTGTTCTTGAGGTAGTGCTTCTGTCCTGGTTATAATATTTTGTAGTCTGGCGAGAAATATGCGTTCGAACAGTTTACTGATGTGTGGTAACAGGCTGATTGGTCGGTAGTTCTGCGGTTGACGTCTGTCTTTTCCGGGTTTTGGTACGGCAACAACTATTGAATGCTTCCACTGTGATGGGTATGTTGATGTGGTGAAAATCCAGTTAAAGATGGCTGCAAGTCGTACAATCGCTGTCCACGGAAGTTGTTTAAGAACTCGTCCTTGTATGTCGTCAACGCCGGGGGCTTTGTTCGGCGGCAGCATCCTTATTGCAGCTTGAACTTCCCTTGGGCTGGTAGGTGTTATCCGGTTTTGCTCGTCTTCATCGTCGTCGTCGTCTGGCTCGTGGAGTAGCTCATCTGCCTCTCTTTCGATGCGTTCCACTCGCTGTTGGTCAACTCTGTCGTTTTGCGGTTGAAAGTTCCGTTCAAAATTGTCAGCAAGCATGTTTGCCTTGTCGTCTGGTCTGTATGCAGTCCTGTCTTGTGTCTGGAGCGGCGGTATTGGAGTCCTGCGATTTGTGAAAAACTTAATCATGTGCCAATGCATCGGATCGGGTGTGAAGGCGCGTAGTTTAGCTGCCCACTGCTGGTTTCTGTGATCGATGAGTGCGGCCTTGATGTCACGTCGTAACTGGTTAATTTGTCTCTTGAGCTGCGGATTTCTTGTAAGTCGCCATTCTCGGCATAATCGGTTGCGCCGTCGTATTGAATCAAGAATGTGTTGCGGCAGTCCGGGCGTCGGTACATGCGGCGGCTTAGGTGGCGGCGTCGAGAGGTTTAGTGCTTCTGTGATGGTGTCGGTAAAGTCAGTAATTGATTGCTCCGTAATGTCGTCATCGTCTTGTAGTACGTCTATAGAAAATGTCACATGTTCACGGAATAAGTCCCAGTTAGTGCGACGGAGATTGAGACGGCCTGGGTGCTGTATTGGTGCGACGTGAAGGGTGAAAATGACGGGTAGATGATTGGAATTTAAGGCATGCACTACTTCTGCTGTCATAAACTGTGGAATTCCTTTTGTGATGGCGATGTCAATTATGTCAGGTCGGCCGCGTGATGGATAGCACGTCGGCTCGTCTGGGCCACAGACGTACGCGTTTGCTTCTTCCGTTGCCTGTAATAGGAGGCGGCCACTCATATTGGTTACGAGAGAATTCCAGGCGGCATGTTTTGAATTTAGGTCACCGGCAATAAAAAGTCGGCCTGGCGTTCTTAACAATTCTCTTGCGTCATCAATGTCAAGAATGTTACGTGGGCTGCGATAAACGGAGATGAATTTGATTGGCCCATTCTGTGTCTCGACAATGATAGTCGTCGCTTCGATGTGGCGCGTGATTGGTGGAGGCGCTTCATGATGCGTGATAGAACGACGAATGAAAATAGCGGTGCCGCCGCCGTGCGTCAATCTGTCCGTCCGATAGCACTTATAATTTGGAATATTTGATCGAATTCCGGGCTTCAGAAAGGTTTCATTCACAAGACAGATGTCTATGTTATAGTCCGTAATAAATTGTTGTAGCTCAAGCAAGTCATTTGTCAGATTGTCCGCGTTGTACGTCATTATACGTAAATTGTCAAGTCGTGGCAGTCTAGGCATGTTGCATAGTCACGTCATTAGCTGCTATTTGCGGTCTTCTGAGCGTCGCCTCAATGGTGGCAGCGATGGTTTGCGGCAGCTGCGCAAGTGCTCTACTCACCTCTGCTAGGGTAGATGCAATTTGCACAAGCAGCACCTGTAGGTCAGGTTGTTCCGTCCGCGGTGGCAGGGACGGCTGTCTCGGTTGTGGTCCATATGCCGGCGGCACAGTTTGGCGCTGCGACGCCGGAATCGACGCAGACGCACGCGGCTGGAGGCCCCGTTTCAGAGCTTCCGCTGCCGTAAGCTCTGCGCGCAACCTGTTGGCGCGGTGCTGCATCGGTGTGGGCCAGCTGCTCGGGTCCACAGTCGGCGGTGGTGGAGGCGGCGGCAGTCGTTGCCGGCGCGGAGATGGCTTCAGTGGTGGCAGTCCCCTAAATCTGCGGCTTGCTTCTTTGTGCTTGGGGCACGTTCGGTAGTTAGCGGGATGAGCCCCGCCACAGAGCCCGCACGTCGGCGCTTCTTCTCTTGACCGTGTGCACTCGCGGCTGTCATGTCCCGCGCCGCACTTGACGCACACTGGTGGCATGGTGCAGTAGCGGGCGACATGGTTAAATCCTTGGCATCGATAGCACTGAATATGGCCGCGTGATCTTCTCAGTCGCTCAACTATCACCGATAGGTCGTAGATTCTGGTGAGCTGGAATATGCCTCGGTGTTCCGGCATGTCTGGTAGTACCACAACTCGGTGTCCAGTCAGTTGGTTTGTGCCTGGCATCTTATGATGTTCTATGAGCGTGGCAACATATCCAAGGTCTTCTAGCTCCTCTTTGAGTTCAGAATGCGTCACACTTGATGGTACTCCTTTGATCAATGTTTTTATGGTCGGTGGACGGACCGCTGGCGTCGTGTACATTGGGATCCCTTGCTCCCCAAGCTTTCCCACGACGTTTACATAATCTTCAGTGGTGTTTAACAGTAGCTTCAACGTCTCTCCGCCCGTCTGCCGCACTGTAAAGGCCGCCTTGCAGGTGGTCTTGAGCCATGTGTGTAGCTGCTTGTATGACTCTTTATACCTCAAAGTTATTGGTGGAATTTTCTTCGGTCCGGTAGGTGGTATTGGTTGACCGTCTGCTTCAATATTATCGTTGTTTCCAGGATCTGCAGGCGTGCTTTGCCGCCGCTGTTCTTCATCTCGATGTCGCTGTTTCGCGACTAAATCATCAGTTGCCGTGTCCAGTGACACCCCCGTCCCTCTTAGGGGCTCATACCGGTTCGTCACATCAAGTTCTCTGGCCACTATGGGCTGCTGCTGCCGCGCCTGCTTTTTCCGCGGCGGGATCTGGAAGTCTGCTGCGGCTGTGCTTCCGTGTTCTTGACGGCCGTCAGTTGAGCGGCTACGCTCTCCTCTTCGATGGTTTTTCCCGTCTCTTGAGGCTACAGGAGTCTCAGCTGGTCCCTCCTCATCTGGTAGCGCCGGTGTAGTATCCATATCTTGGTCCATAGTCATCTCCGACGCGAGGGTACTAATACTTCCCCTCGCGCCGGGTCGAGTCATCATAGAAGTGCCGGCTGATGGCGGGGCGGTCGACGGAGCAAGCCCCGTCAAACCGCGGCCGGCCGGCACAGGCGTTCCTGGTGCATGAGCACCAGACTCACGAGCACGATATCGCACGTCTACACTCTCCGACATCACGATTTCGAGTGGTAGCAAGCGCGGGAGGCGCGGCGCGGCGGCGCGCAGAGTGGCGGCCGCTCTCTCGGCCGTCCGCGCCCGCCCGCGACACTGGCTGGGCCTGGCGGCGCGGCGGCTATTCTCTGCCGTGCTCGCCGCTCTCTCGCTGTTCTGTTGTTGTGTGTACGCGCGTCGTCCGTCGAAATAATGGCAGATCAGGCGGCTACGAACGAGACTGCTGCGGCACCCGCCGCCACCGGCACGACGAAGAAGGCCAAGTCTGCGGCGTCTGCGAAGAAGCCGCGCGCCAAGCCTGCGCACCCGCGCACCTCTGAGATGGTGACGGCCGCCATCAAGAGTCTGAAGGAGCGCGGCGGCTCGTCGCTGCAGGCGATCAAGAAGTACATTGCCGCGCACTACAAGCTGGACGCGGAGAAGCTGGCGCCCTTTATCAAGAAGTACCTCAAGTCGGCCGTCGTGGCTGGCGAGCTGGTGCAGACGAAGGGGAAGGGCGCGTCCGGCTCTTTCAAGCTTGCCGGCGCCGGCGGCGGGGCGGCCGAGGGCGGCAAGGCCCGTGCCGGCGGTGCGAAGAAGAAGCGCGCCGCTCCGGCCAGCAAGGAGAAGAAGGGCGGCCGCGCGGCCGGCGCAAAGAAGGCTGGTGGCGTGAAGGCGGCGACCGGTCGGAAGGCGGGCGCCGCCAAGAAGGCGTCTGCGGCGTCGGCGGCTCCCGCGGGTGCGAAGAAGGCGGCTGCGGCCAAGCCGGCCAAGGCCAAGTCGCCGTCGAAGGCGAAGAAGGCCGCCAAGGTTCCGACGAAGAAGCCGAAGGCGCCGCGCCCGAAGAAGGCGACGACGCCGTCTAAGGCGAAGGCGTCGCCCAAGAAGAAGAAGTAAAGTAGTAACGTTAAAGAAAGGCAAGGGAGAGGGGTTGGCGCTTGACGCCGTCGTCCCCCACCGCCCTCCCCCGCGTCGTCTTAGTGGCGCGCGATGGCACGGCTGCGGCTGTCGCGCGGCCCAAAACGGCCCTTCTCAGGGCCATCAAAGGACGTCGGGAAGGCGTTGATTGTCGTGCATGCGCCGGTGTGGTTGGTTGGTTGGTTGTGTGTGACCCTTGTGGGTACTGTTTGCGTGCCGTGGTGGTTGGATTGTGGTGCCGGTGGCGGTAGGCGGCGGCGCGCGGTAGCGGAGCGGTTGTGGCCGTTTGTTGGTCTTTTTATTTTATTTTATTTGTTTTTGTTGTTGTTGTAGTTGTTTTTTTTTTTTTTTTGCGGCGGCCGACGTTTGGTTGCTCATGTATGTTTCTGGAGACTCTTGTTTGTTTGTGTGTTTGCTTGCTTTGCGGATGTCGTGTCTTTTGTGTGTGTGTTGTGTCTCTCTCTGTCTCAAAGCGGCGGGGGGACGTGAGACGTGGAAGTGGCCGGCGGGAATTGGGAAGGCGCGGTGGCGTTGACGTTGTAGTGTAGCGTAGCGTGCGCGCGCCTCGGAGACGGCGGCGGCCAGCCACCCGTGGTGTGTGGTGACGTCGTCCGGCTGTTGTGTGTGTGTGTGTGTGTGTGTGTGTGTGTGTGTATTGTGAGGGATGGGAGTGACGTCGATTGTTGGCGAGAGCGGCTGTGGACGGGAGGGGAATTGGTTGTTGTTGTTTTGCGGGGCGGCAAGACCGACAAAAGTTTTGCTCGCGACGGAGAGATGTTAGTGGCCCTGAAAAGGGCCGTTTTTGTTGGGCGGGCGCGCGTGCGCGTGCGCGGCGCGGTTTCTAGGCGCGCTCGCCGCGGATGCGGCGCGCGAGCTGGATGTCCTTGGGCATGATGGTGACGCGCTTGGCGTGGATTGCGCACAGGTTGGTGTCTTCGAAGAGGCCGACGAGGTAGGCCTCGCTGGCCTCCTGCAGGGCCATGACTGCGGAGCTCTGGAAGCGCAGGTCGGTCTTGAAGTCCTGGGCGATCTCGCGCACTAGGCGCTGGAACGGCAGCTTGCGGATGAGCAGCTCTGTGCTCTTCTGGTAGCGCCTGATTTCCCGCAGGGCGACGGTGCCCGGCCTGTAGCGGTGGGGCTTCTTGACGCCGCCGGTGGCGGGCGCGCTCTTCCTCGCCGCCTTGGTGGCGAGCTGTTTGCGCGGCGCCTTTCCGCCGGTGGACTTGCGGGCCGTTTGCTTTGTGCGGGCCATAGCGGTTAGCGGCGTGGAGGTGCGTGCGGTACACGAAGCGTCCGGTGCTGCCTTGACAACGGGCCCGCGCGGCCCCGAGGCCCGAGGCACAAGACGGAGGGATGGACCCTCTGCAGTGGGCGAAGTACTAGCGTAGCGAGACGCTTCTCCTTCTTCCTTGTGGTTTGGTGTGGAATGACTTGGCGGTTGGAATATTGGCTTGACTGTTGTGCAAATTTTTTTTTTTTTTTTTTTTTTTTTTTTTTTTTTTTTTTTTTTTTTGAAAGGTGAAAGGATAGTTAGAGAGATAGTGGAAGAAGCTGGAAAACGAATGGCCCCATTGACTGGCCGTGTTTTTTTTTTTTTTTTTTTTTTTTTTTTTTGAAAGACAAAAGGATAGTCAGAGGGACAGTGAGAGAAATGGAAAACGAACGGCCCAATTGACCGGCCGGGAAGTACAATGAGTGACAGAATAAAGGACAGGAGGAGGAACAGTGAGAGTGAGTGAAAGCGAAAGGCCATGATCAGGGCCTCCTCTTCTTGATAGCGGCGTCTTGACGGAGGCGGCAGTCAGTCATCAAATGGCGGAGTGGGGGGGGAAGAGAAAGAAGTAAGAGGGTGACAGATAAAGAAGTGGAAAAAGGAAGGGCCTACCAAGATTAGGCCAACATCGGGGGTAGTGTGGGAGGAAGGGGGGCGTGTTGGGGGAGCGAATGTCATGACATGTTGGGGGAATAAGCTATGGGGTGAGGGAGGTAATCGGCATGAGTTGAGGAGGCTGGTGCATGCAAGTTCATGGGGGCCGAAAGAGAAGGTCGGGCCAGTGCCCGCGCGGCCCCGCGCCGCGCTTATATGCCCTCGGTGCGCGTGGTGGGGGGAGGGCGGGCCAGAGTCTATATAGGGGGGGCGGCGGCAGAGAGCTCGCACAGAGAGCGGCCTGAGCTGGCGAGGTGAGCGCATCGCTGGTGTTGCGCGCTTCGCTTACTCGGCCGTTGAGAGCTCGTGAAGAGGTTTTCTGTGCTGTGGGCGCTGCGGAGAGCAAATTGTCGTGCGTTGTTTTGACAACGCGTGCAAATTGTCGTGTTCCGCGCCTCGCAGCATGGGAAAGAAGCGTGCGCAGAGGAAACCTGCCGCTACGAAGGGTCCTTCGGTTGTGCAACTCACCGAGTCTGCCGACCGTGCAAGGAACTCTCGAGAAGACGAGTCGCGGCCTGTCCCCCCTTTGTACGTCAAGTGCAAAGGCGGGTGGACAGCGCTGTTCGACACCATGACGAGCTGCGCTCAGAACGAGGTGGTCTACGAGTCTGTCGATACAGACTCGCTGATCTGCGTTCGAGCCGCAAACGTGGCCGACCACAGGGCGATCAAGGTCGCAGTGGCCGACCACATCGTCGACGCGCCGCCGGCGCGTGAGAAGGCACCTTCCGTAGGAAGGATGAAGACGACTAAGGCACTCCTCAGGGGGTTGCCTTGGTGCTGTGATGAGGCAGCGGTCCGGGAAGGGCTGCTGCGAGCCGGGTTTGGTAGTGTAGCCGCAAGGTTGCACAACCGAACCAACAGGAAGAGGGCGCCGCTCTATGCCGTGACCGTGCAAACGGTCGACGGCGGGAGTGACATCTTCGACTTGCGGAAGTTGCTGGGCTTCCCGGTTACGACAGAGGCTCTCCCGACCGCCATGGATCCTCAGCCCCAGTGCTTCAGGTGCCAGGGCGAGGGCCATGTTGCGAAGTATTGCCGCAACGCGGCGCGGTGCGTCAAGTGCTCAGGTGAGCACGACAGCCGCGCCTGCGACCGCGGCAGCAACGCTCTGCCGACTTGTGTCCGGTGTGGCGGCCCGCACGTCGCCAGTTGGCGCGGCTGTTCGGCTTTCTCAAGCCGCAGCCGTGCCGGGGGCGACGAAGCGGCCGCGGCCGCACCGACGCAGCAGCAGAAGAGAAGACGACGCCGGAAACGGCGTAGGGCGCAGAACAGCCCGGCGCAGCTGAGGGACGGCGCAGCAGCAGATCCACCTGCCAGGGGCAGGGACGGCCGCTCGGAAACGAGCAGCCAGGACGCAGCTCGCCTTCCTGCGAAGAGATGTGACCTCGAACTCGGCACCGCCGTGAAGGAGGCCACAGCAGCCCTCAAAGCCGTCATGGCGGCGGAGAGGGCTGCCTTCGCAGCCGCCGTGGCTGCAGAGAAGGAAGAGGCCTTGAGGCAACTGCGAGCAGTTTTCGCCCAAGGCCTCAGCGCAGTCGTACCTGCGAACAGTCCTGCGACCTCGCAGAAGGACGTTCGCGCGCCTATCCCAGCTCTTGTTCCAGCAGCAGCGCGGGTGAGAGGCGCAAAGAAGAAGAAGACAACCGCCGCCGCAGAGGAGCCGCTGGCGACGCCGACTGCAAGGGGTCGAGGAGCCAATAGGCCAGTCTTCATCGCAGAAGCGTCGCCGCCCTGCCGCGCCGAATTTCTATGTTACAGGGAGTAAGCCACTGCGGCCGGCCCAGGAGACTACAAGCGAGCCCAGCCGCAGCACCGGACTGCCCCAGCTGACAACCACGCAGTACATAGGTAACGTTGCACGATACCTCACGCTAACCCCCCTCACCTTGCATGCTCTGTCGCAGCTAGCAAGCCGCTACTGCCCTTACCACCCGTCCTACTGTCGCAGAGGTTTTTTTCCCTTGGCGCTGGCCTTGGCACTTTTTTTCCTCTGCTCTTAAAACCGCTACCCTTCGATCGTTTTCGACCACTACTATCTCCTGATGGACCATGTTAATGAGTAGTCTTACCCAGACGCATGGATAACATCACAGCCTGCATCCTGTGACGCCTGATTCAAAACTAACATGCTTACGGAGGTGACAGTAAAACTTTTGTGTTGGTCACCACGTTGGTGCGGGCGTGGAGGGGCCCCATCCTTTATAGAAAAAAAAAGAGAGCTCGCACCGTAGCCGACTCGCTAGCGCCGGGTGAGGAGCTGGCGCTTGTGTTTTTTCGCTTGCTTGCTTTGAGGAGGAGGAAGGAAGAAGAATGACAGGCCGCGGCAAGGGAGGAAAGGGGCTGGGCAAGGGTGGCGCCAAGCGGCACCGCAAGGTGTTGCGCGACAACATCCAGGGCATCACGAAGCCCGCCATCCGCCGCCTGGCTCGCAGGGGCGGCGTGAAGCGCATCTCTGGTCTGATCTACGAGGAGACCCGCGGAGTGCTGAAGGTGTTCCTGGAGAACGTGATCCGCGACGCGGTGACGTACACTGAGCACGCCAAGCGCAAGACTGTGACGGCCATGGACGTGGTGTACGCCCTGAAGAGGCAGGGGCGCACCCTGTACGGTTTCGGCGGTTAGGCAGGCAGGCAGCCAGCCAGCCGGTGTGCTGTGCTGCGTTGTGGCCTTCCCGCGGCCGTGCCGTGCCCGTGCTTGGTGGGAGAGACGAAAACGGCCCTTTTCAGGGCCACCACACTGTTCGGAGATTGAAAAGTGCGAAAGAGTCTGTGTTGCCTGTGCGTGTTGTTGTTGTTGTTGCTGCTGCGCGTGCGTTAGTTTTTGAGTTTGACGCGATGGGCGCGGCTGAGTCCAGTGTGTGCGTGGTTTGTTGTTTGTTTGTGGCGTGGGCATAGGCGGGCGGGCCGGATCGATCGATCGATCGATCGGATCAGCTGTTTGGTTTTTTTTGTCTGTGCCACGCGCGCCCCTTTAATTGAAACATTATAATGCTAACAATGATCATCACATTATCGGTGTATTGATGTCGTTGTCGTTTGGAACGCGACTCTGTGCGTGCGCGGAGGGGTGCAGAAACAAAAAAGACAAAAAGAGAGAAACGACAAAATGTGTGCGCGTTCGGCCACACGGGCTGTGGACAAGATGGCGGACGTGCGCCGGCGCTGGCTGTGCAATGTATGTATGTGGACGTGTTGTGTAAAGTGCGGCGAGCACGGACGACGGAAACTTTGCTTTGGACGTAGGTTTGTGTGGTGGCCCTGAAAAGGGCCGATTGTTGTGAGCCGAGCCGGCAAGGCAAAGGCAGGCGCGTTTGCGTGCAGGGAGCACGCAAGCGCAGCGCCGCGCTCTCTGTTTAGGCCTTCTTCTCGGTCTTCTTTGGCAGCAGGACGGCCTGGATGTTGGGCAGGACACCACCCTGTGCGATGGTGACGCCCGACAAGAGCTTGTTGAGCTCCTCGTCGTTGCGGATGGCGAGCTGCAGGTGGCGCGGGATGATGCGCGTCTTCTTGTTGTCGCGGGCCGCGTTTCCGGCCAGCTCGAGCACCTCAGCCGCGAGGTACTCCATGACGGCGGCGAGGTAGACGGGCGCCCCGGCGCCGACGCGCTCGGCGTAGTTTCCCTTGCGCAGGAGGCGGTGGATTCTGCCGACCGGGAACTGGAGCCCAGCCCTGCTTGAGCGGGACTTTGACTTGCCCTTGACTTTGCCTCCCTTTCCGCGTCCGGACATGGCGTTTGGCTAGTTGAAACACGTAACGTAACGGTGCGAGCCGCAGCGAGTCGAGCAGCGGAGTGCGTGGCGGCGGGACTAGGGTGGGGGTCCCTTTATGGGCTCGGGTGCGGCGGCCGGTTGCGCGCGCGCCCCATTGGTCGGCGGCCGCAACAGGGCGAGCTGGTAAAGGTGGGGTGTTGCGGTAGCGGCGGGTGCCACTGTGTGGGGAGACGCTGACTAGAGCGGAGCGCTTGCTGCTTGCTGTTGTACGTTCGAGATGCCGCCCAAGACTAGCGGGAAGGCCGCCAAGAAGGCTGGCAAGGCGCAGAAGAACATTTCGAAGGGCGACAAGAAGAAGAAGCGCAAGAGGAAGGAGAGCTATGCCATCTACATCTACAAGGTGCTGAAGCAGGTGCACCCCGACACGGGCATCTCGTCGAAGGCGATGAGCATCATGAACAGCTTCGTGAACGACATTTTCGAGCGCATTGCGGCCGAGGCGTCTCGCCTGGCGCACTACAACAAGCGCTCGACCATCACGTCCCGCGAGATCCAGACGGCTGTGCGGCTCTTGCTGCCTGGCGAGCTGGCCAAGCACGCCGTGAGCGAGGGCACGAAGGCGGTGACCAAGTACACGAGCTCCAAGTGAGGGGGTTAAGGCTCTAGGGAGCTCCCCTCCGTTGCGAGAGCGGCAAAACGGCCCTTTTCAGGGCCACCAAATTGCCTTTGCGGGAAGAGCGGAATTGTTGTTTGTGTGAGGCGGCGCATAGCTACCCGGTTTGGTTGGTTGCGAAGCAGCTGGTGGTGGTGGTGGTGGTGGTTATGCGTGCTCGCGAGTCGTGGCGTGGTTGGTTGGTTGGTTGGTTGTTTGTCGACACACAGACAGGAGGTGTTGTCTGTGTCGCTGATTCCTTTCCTTTCTTTGTCTCTGTCTGCCCGGTTAGTCACGTGACTGCAATTGAAACCCCTCGCGATTGTTGGATGTCACCGTTAGGGCCGTCTGCGGGTTTGTTTGTTGTCACATCATACATACATGATGGCGAGGGTGAAATGTTGTGTTGCCGTCTACTATTCCCTTTGCTGTACGGCGTGGAGGTGTGTTGGTGACGTTTTAAAAAAAAAAAAAAAAATGGACGTGTCTTTACTAGTCATTAAGAAGACGCAAGAATTGTACGGGCGGGTGGGGTAGGCGACACGCACGGTGGTGTACCCATTTATTTGGCCCTTGATTTTGATAGCCGTTTCTGCAGTTGATTTGAATGATTGATTGTTGTGCGCACGCACGCCGGTGTCGTCATTCAAGGTGCACGTGTGTTCGGTTCAGTGACGGTAGACGACGACGGCCGTTGTTTGTTGTTATGGGCGTACACGCGGTTGTCTGTGTCCCCCGGTGAAATGGCCGGTTTGTCGGTGATGTGATCCGATCCGGCGGCCCTGAGTAGCTGTCTATGGGCATCATGGCAACGTGTCGGTCTGAACACCCGTCTCACTGTGGCACCGTCGGCGCTGCGAACGGTGACGAAAGGCTGACTGTGATCGGTCGGATGTCATGTCTTGTCTGGGCAGAACGTGTGGAATGAGCAAAAAAAAAAAAAAAAACTGTGGGGACGGAAACAATGGTGGAGGAGGGGAACGAAAATAATAAAACGAAACGAAACGAAGAAAAAGAAGAAGGAGAAGCAATCACCGGAAAACGAGACAGGGGAAAAACGGAGAGGCGCTGTCTAGAGCAACGGAACGTTCCCGTGCATTGCAGCCGCACTGACATGCGTTTACGGCGCGGCTGCAAGTGTCGGCCGTGGTGACGGCTGAATTGCATTGCCTTCCCGGATGCAACGTTCGCCCGATATGGCTCGGAGGAAGAATCTATGAGAGAGTGCCTTGCCCTTGCCGTTTCGTGTGCGGTGTAGCGAATGATGTGTGTGTGTGTGTAGTGGGGAATGGATGGTCGATAGCTGCCGTCACGGTCGAGATAACGCAGTCAAAGGTGTCGCGAAAAAGTGTGTTAGCCGTGGTTGGTTTGTGTGTTTGTTTTGTTTTTAAAGAGAAGGGACGAGAGAAAGAAGGTAGGTGGAGAGTGCGTTGCGTGTTGCGAACTGCGTCCGTGAATACGGCAGTATTTGGTGGTGGGCGTGCCCTTGCAGGTGGCCCGGAAGGCGTGTTCGTTTCGCGGTAGTGTGGACGGGTGAGGGGCACGCGTAACGCTGCGCTGCTGGCATATTCGGGAGATGGGAGGGGGCGAAAGGAGAAAGGAGACGCGGAGGGCGCGTGTGGGTGGTTCGCGCTGCGCTCGGCGGTTGTGTTTGTTTGTGCAACAAATGTGTTGCCGGGAGGGGGACCGTTGTTGTGGTGGTTGCGGTTGTAGCCTCCGACGCGGCTGGCAGTGAACAACGTGAGACGACGGATGCGTGGCTGGGGCGGCGCATGTCGCCGGTGCCATGCCTTTAGAGCCGCGTGGTCGGGGTGTGCGCACCGCGTGTCGTGTTGCGAGACATCACATGTGCTGCTGCGCACCGGTGGCGTGGCGTGGCGTGGCGTGGGGGCGAGGAGAGCGAGCCGCGCCAGTACCGCGCGGTGTGCTTGTGCGCCGGAGAATGGCACACTGCGCCTGCCCGTTGAGGAGGCTGATGGCCGTGGTGTGGTGGAAATGGAGCGCGTCGGACGTGTACCAATGAGAAAGAGAAACAAAGCAAGCAAGCAAGCAACCACGAACGAAAGGTGGAGGGCGGCATTGTGTCACATGTGGCGGTGGGGAAAAACGAAAAAAAAAAACAAAAAACAAAAAACAAAACAAACAACAAACAACAAACAAAGACGTTAAGAAAGAGGAGAAACAACAAAGACAATGAGTCGTGCGTTCGCGAGGGGGGTGGGTGTGCGTGCGTAACGCCGGTACGCGCAGTGCGGAGCCCAACGGCTGTGTCGTCGGCCGAATGGGTGCGGGAATAGAGGCCGCGTCGGCACGGAGAAGGAAGGACGCACGCGCGCTGCGGCGTTGGCGCGGTTTGCGGCTGGCGCCTTTGGTGGCAACGGCCAGGACAAGCAGCGGTGTATGGTGTTGTGCGGGGCGGACAGGGGCGGCGGTGGTGGACGGGGAGGAGGCGGTGGCGTGTGTGGTACGGCGAAAACGGGACGGACGGCCGGCGGATGTTGAGAGGCGCCGCCCGCGCACGCACGCAGACACACAGAAGGGAAGAGCGAGAAAGGAACAAATGGAGGGGGCGAATGTGGAGGTGCGGGGAGGGGGAGGCGGTGGTGTTTGTGGGCATGTGGTGGGAGAGAAGGGCGGGGGCGGAAGGACAGAGGCGCGAGGCGACAGCCTGTGCTTGTTGCTTGCTTTGCGTCTTTTTGTTTTTGTTTTTTTATTTTGTTTTTATCCTTTGGTCGCCTTGGAGCCTGTCGGTCCCGTCCGTGTGTGGCCACGCTGTGGGTGCGTGTATGTTTGTACGTTTCGTTTTTTGTCTTCTTCTGCAGCAGAGGCGGCCAGCAAATGCGTGCGGTTGGATGGATGGGCGGCCACGGCACGGCACGGCACGGCACCGCACCTGTGCCCAAGGAGGAGACGCTGGCGGCGGGCCACCCTCGGATGCGGCCGGCCGGGGCTGTGTGCGCCGCTGCAACAACAACGAGTAAACAAGACGAAGACGAAGCGGATGGCTGGTGAGTGCATTTCGGCGGTAGACAAGGCAGTGTGTGATGTGGCGTTGTGACGGGGGGGGGGGGGGGGGTGGTTTGCTCACGCGGCCTCGTTGTGTTGATGCGCAGGAAGACGAGATGCGGGCAGACGCGTACAGAGAGACGAGCCCGGTCTGCAGCAGGATGTGTGGCGCGCCGAGTGCAGAGCAGCGCGCGCCGGCTGGGCTGGGTTCGGCTGGGCCCGCCCGGCGGCGGGCCGCGCTGTTGTCGCGGACGTGAGCGCCCCCTGGCGGGTGGTCGGAGGCGGCGCGGTGGACGTGTGGCTGGTTGGCAGTGCACATTGCGAGTGGCTGGCTGGCTGGCTGGCTGGCTGGCTGGCGGGCGGTCGGCGGCGGCGGCGAGAAGAGAGAGGAGGTATGTGTTGCGGGCGCCTTTGCTGCGCTGCGTCGTTGCGTGCCTGGGCGTGCGCCTGTCGACTGTGTGTGACTGTGTTGGGCGTTGTGCCACGTACGTGTGCTCGGCCGAAGGCAGGCGTCGGAAAGAAGAGGGCGAAGGGCAGGAAAGTGGGTCGGTGTGCGTGCGTAGCCCGTGATGTGATGATGTCACGTCACGTCATGTGTTTGCGAAGCGGCTGCCGAGAGGTGTGTGGTAGCGAGCGGGAATGTGCGTTTGGTGGTTGCGGCGTGAGGTGAGGGTGGGAGAATATTGGGGCGGGCGGGCGGGCGGGCGGGCCGTTGTTGGTGGTTCCTCCTGTGGTTGTTTGTGCAGCTTTGATGGCAACGTGGAAGGACGCCGGTTTCGTGCCTTGCGTGTGGTTGTCGACGGTGACTGGTTGGGGTGTGCGCCGATGCACGTGCCATGTCGTTAGTATGTTTGGGTCGTGAGTGTTGTTTTTGGCTGTGTTGTTGTGTACGGGAAGGGGGGGGGGGGGAGAGGAGGAGGCGGGTGGATAGTGCGTGCAGTAGTGTCGTTGCGACGGGCGCGTCGGGTGGAGCTGTGCGTAGTGGCGGAAAGGTGTAGGTTGCGGGAAGGGAGCCCGTCGTGTGTCGTGTCGGTGTCGTTGACGGGGTCGCGTGCGTGCGTTGTGAAATCGAGTGTGGCGGGAAAGGAGCAGTGTGCCGCTGGCGTCGTGGCCGTTAGCAGAGGCTGTGCTTGTCCGTTTGTTACCTGTTGGACGCTTGGTGCGAGTTGTTTGCTGCTGTTGTTGTTGTTATCGTTGTCGTTTGTCGCCCCCGTCTCGCGGGTTGTTTTTGTTTTGTCGGCTGTGCTGTGTCGGCGAGCTGTTTTGCGGTGCGTGAATGTGTTGGTGCAAAAGTGGCGGCGTTATGGCTGCGCCCGCGACGAGCCGCGGGCGCGCCATTGATGATGTTCAAACACAGAGCGGCTGTGTGCAATGGGAGGCCTGCGTACGGGTAGCGGTGTTGTCGTACGTGCATCCGGCCCGGTGCGGAAAGCGCCGTTGCCGTTTGCCCCTTAGTTGCCAGCCATGTCGCGTGAGCGGCGGGTTGCCTCTGGTCGACGTGGTGCTCGGGTTTGTGGTTTTTGGTGCCCTTTGGCCGGTGGGTGGTGTTTAAATTTTGTTTTTGTGTGTGTGTGTGTGTGTGTGTGTGTGTGTGTGTGTGTGTTTTATATCTGCCTCCTGCTCGGTCTTGCGGCGGTTTGGTCGACGTCGTCTGTAGTTTTTGCGGCTTGCCGACGACCGACCGACACACCTTTGAAACCTACGTGTGGCGCCCGAAGGTGAACGTAACCTGACCGCGGACCTCTCGGCGCCTTAACCTAACCTAACCTCTAACCTAAGATGTCCGGCCGTAAAGGTAGGTGCGGCCACCTGACGCCTCACGTCCGAACGCTTAACCTAACTTTGACGCTTAACCTAACTGTAACCCTTAACCTAACCCACGTCCACCTAACCTAACCTCACCTTAGGGTGGTGTACACCGCGAATGCCTTAGGGCATGTTATGTTATATAGTCTTAGGTGGAGTCCACTATACGCAACAAGCGGCTACACGGGTAGCAGGGGTTGTGTGGCGTGGGCTGGGCGGTTCTGTTTAGGTTGGATGGCCCTTGGGCAAGTACGGAAAGGGCAACGGGCGCGGGGCAAGGTCAGGACATGCGGGGACCAAGCGGCAATCGGTATTGTAATTGTCAACTGTCGAAGCTCTGCGTTGGTAAAGTACCGGAACGTCAAGCGCTGATAGAAAGCGCCGAAGCTGCAATCGTTATAGGTACAGACGGTGCTTTAGAAAGGATAGCGTGCATGCAACCGGTGGTGGAGTGGTTCGTCGCTGTTAGTAGTAGTTTATCCTGTGTAGTGAAGTAGAAGTGGTGGACGGTTCCTGTGAACTATTGTGGGTGGAGGGTACACTCAACAGCCGAGCTAGGTTGATAATTGGCTCCTTTTACCGACCTCGCGACTCAGCAGCATTAGTGGCCGAACAAGTGAGAGAAAATGTGGACATACATTTTCCTTTCCGCAGCGTGTTACAGTCTTAGGTGGAGATTTCAATGTGCCAGATGTTCAGGACGGGTGGTAGGGACAGAGCATCGAGTGACAGTATACTGAGTGCACCATCCGAACGAAAAATGCCGCGAGCAATTAAACAGAGAGAGAACCGACTCGTGGAGATAACATCGTGGACCTACCGATGACAAACAGACCCCGAACTTGTCGACTCTGTATGTGCAGAACAGGGACCCAGTGAACAAGAGGCCGTTGCAGCATCGCTGAATATGGACGTTAGTAGGAATATACAAACAAAAAAACAAAAAAAAAAACAAAAAAAAAAAAAAAAAGGGAGGAAGGTTTATCTGTTTAGCAAGAGTAATAGAAGGCAGATTTGAGACTACCAGGCAGATGCAAACGCAAATGTCTGCTCCGACACTGACAATGTTGAGTGTTTATGGAGAAAGTGCAAGGCAATCGTAAAATGCGTCTTAGACAGGTACGTGCCGAGTAAAACTGCGAGGGATGGGAAAAACCCACCGCGGTACAACAACCAAAGTTTAGGAAACTATAGCGAAAGCAAAGAGAGCTTCACTCAAAGTTGAAACGCAGCCAAAACCTCTCAGACAAACAGACGCTAAACGATGTCCAAAGTTAGCGTAAGGAGGGCTATGCGTGAAGCGTCCGGTGAATGCGAAAGTACAATTCCATGTACCGACGTGACAGGAAATCAAATCAAATCCTAGGACGTTGTGGTCGTACGTTGAATCAGTAGTAAGCGGCTCGAAACAGAGGATGACACGCGTAAAGCTGTGAAATACTAAACACCTGTTTCCAAAAGCTGTGTCACGGAGGACGACCGCACTGCAGTTCCTTCTCGCACAAACGAAAAAATGGCTGACATCGAAATAAGTGTCCAAGGAGGAATAGAAAAGCAACTGGAATCACTCAACAGAGGAACGTCCACTGGACCCGACGGGATACCAATTCGATTCTACACAGAGTACGCGACAGAACCTCCTAACAGCCGTGTACCGCAAGTCTCTAGAGGAACGGAGGGTTCCAAATGATTGGAAAAGAGCACAGGTAGTCCCGGGCTTGAAGAAGGGTCGTCGAGCAGATGCGCAAAACTATAGGCCCTATATCTGTGACGTCGATCGGTTGTAGAATTTGAGAACATGTTTTATGCTCGAGTAGTAGCATGTCGTTTTTTGGAAACCCAGTGTCTACTATGTAGGAATCAACATGGATTCCGGAAACAGCGATCGTGTGAGACCCAACGCGCTTTATTTGTTCATGGGACCCAGAAAATATTAGATACAGGCTCCCAGGTAGATGCCATTTTGGTTGACATCCGGAAGGAGGGCGTTCGATACAGTTCCGCACTGTCGCCTGATAAACAAAGTAAGTGTCTGCAGAATGTCGGACCAAGTGTGTGGCTGGACTGAAGAGATTGTAGCAAACAGAACACAGCATGTTGTGTTATCAATGGAGAGACGTCTACAGACGTTAAAGTAACCTCTGGCGTGCCACAGGGGAGTGTTATGGGACCCATTGCTCTTCACACACAATGTATATAAATGACCTAGTAGATAGTGTCGGACGTTGCATGCGTCTTTTCGCGGATGATGCTGTAGTATACAGAGAAGTTGCAGCGAAAAATGCAGGACGATCTGCAGCGGATAGGCACGTGGTGCAGGGAGTGGCAACTGTCCCTTAACATGTATTGCGAATAATATAGAAAGAAGGACCCTTTATTGTATGATTGAGTATATGATAGCGGGACAAACACTGGTAGCAGTTACGTCTGTAAAATATCTGGGAGTATGCGTGCGGAGTGATTGGGAGTGGGATGATCATCATATTAAAAAAAAAAAACAAAAAAAAAAAACAAACAAAAGTAATTGTTGGTAAGGCGGGTACCAGGTTGCGATTTATTGGGAGAATGCGTAGCAAATGTCGTCCATCAACAAAGGAGGAGGTGGCTTACAAAACACCCGTTCGTTCGACCTATACGTGCGTGTTGCCCATCAGTGTGGGATCCGTACCAGGTCGCGTTGACGGAGGCGACGGAGACGATCCAACGTTTCGTCGCAGGGTCATTTGGTAACCGTGATAGCGTTACGGAGATGTTTAACAAACCCACGCGGCAGACTCTGCAATAGAGGCGCTCTGCATCGCGGTGTAGCTTGCTCGCCAGGTTTCGAGATATTGCGTTTCTGGATGGGGTATCGAATATATTGCGTATACCTCCCGAGGAGATCACGAATGGATGTGGTTAGAGAGATTCGAGCGCGCACGGAGGCGTTTTTTTTTTTTTTTTGCAGACTGTCGGTTCGTCCCGCGAACCATACGCGACTGGAACAGCAAAGGGAGGTAAATGACATTGGCACGTGAAGTGCCCTCCGCCACACACCGTTGGGTGGCTTGCGGAGTCTAAATGTTAGAGGTCGGCTGTCGGTGTGTGCTTTTGATGAAGGCAGATTCGGTGCGTCTGTAGTTGCGGATGGCGGTTAGCCACCCTCGCTGAAAGCGGCGAGGGGCGGCGGCGCCTCGGTTGGCCGGTGCCCATGTTGCGCAGGCGGCGCTCGTTTTTGTTTTGCGGCGGGCAATGTTGTGAGAAACGGGCGCGAATGTTGGCGGGCGAGGTGGCCCGACGGCCGCGGGCCGATCGGGAAACGGTGGGAGGGCGATGGGGCGGCGGAGGTGCGTTTGCACGGCCGTCATCGCCGCACGCCTCCGCTTGTGTGGCTGTGGCGGCGGCCGCGCTGGCCGGGCTGGCGCGGCGACGGTGCGCCAGTTTTGCCGAAGGTTTGGCCATTGTGGCGGGTCGTCGGCTGGGGCTGTGGGGGCGGCATTTGGGCGGGGGCGGCGATTCTCGGCGGGCCGAGCCAGGCTGTGGCGCGCGGTAGCTGCAGTTTGGCCGTGGTTTGCGGCGCTGCCGTGGCGACTGGTTGGCGACTGTGGTGTGGCCGTGTGTAGCCCCATCCTCGGTGGTTTGAATGGCGCGGGTGGTTGCGGCGCAGGTTTGGGGCTGGTCCGCACAGGCTGTCGGACGTTGGGCGGTAGCAAGCGCGGGAGGCGCGGCGCGGCGGCGCGCAGAGTGGCGGCCGCTCTCTCGGCCGTCCGCGCCCGCCCGCGACACTGGCTGGGCCTGGCGGCGCGGCGGCTATTCTCTGCCGTGCTCGCCGCTCTCTCGCTGTTCTGTTGTTGTGTGTACGCGCGTCGTCCGTCGAAATAATGGCAGATCAGGCGGCTACGAACGAGACTGCTGCGGCACCCGCCGCCACCGGCACGACGAAGAAGGCCAAGTCTGCGGCGTCTGCGAAGAAGCCGCGCGCCAAGCCTGCGCACCCGCGCACCTCTGAGATGGTGACGGCCGCCATCAAGAGTCTGAAGGAGCGCGGCGGCTCGTCGCTGCAGGCGATCAAGAAGTACATTGCCGCGCACTACAAGCTGGACGCGGAGAAGCTGGCGCCCTTTATCAAGAAGTACCTCAAGTCGGCCGTCGTGGCTGGCGAGCTGGTGCAGACGAAGGGGAAGGGCGCGTCCGGCTCTTTCAAGCTTGCCGGCGCCGGCGGCGGGGCGGCCGAGGGCGGCAAGGCCCGTGCCGGCGGTGCGAAGAAGAAGCGCGCCGCTCCGGCCAGCAAGGAGAAGAAGGGCGGCCGCGCGGCCGGCGCAAAGAAGGCTGGTGGCGTGAAGGCGGCGACCGGTCGGAAGGCGGGCGCCGCCAAGAAGGCGTCTGCGGCGTCGGCGGCTCCCGCGGGTGCGAAGAAGGCGGCTGCGGCCAAGCCGGCCAAGGCCAAGTCGCCGTCGAAGGCGAAGAAGGCCGCCAAGGTTCCGACGAAGAAGCCGAAGGCGCCGCGCCCGAAGAAGGCGACGACGCCGTCTAAGGCGAAGGCGTCGCCCAAGAAGAAGAAGTAAAGTAGTAACGTTAAAGAAAGGCAAGGGAGAGGGGTTGGCGCTTGACGCCGTCGTCCCCCACCGCCCTCCCCCGCGTCGTCTTAGTGGCGCGCGATGGCACGGCTGCGGCTGTCGCGCGGCCCAAAACGGCCCTTCTCAGGGCCATCAAAGGACGTCGGGAAGGCGTTGATTGTCGTGCATGCGCCGGTGTGGTTGGTTGGTTGGTTGTGTGTGACCCTTGTGGGTACTGTTTGCGTGCCGTGGTGGTTGGATTGTGGTGCCGGTGGCGGTAGGCGGCGGCGCGCGGTAGCGGAGCGGTTGTGGCCGTTTGTTGGTCTTTTTATTTTATTTTATTTGTTTTTGTTGTTGTTGTAGTTGTTTTTTTTTTTTTTTGCGGCGGCCGACGTTTGGTTGCTCATGTATGTTTCTGGAGACTCTTGTTTGTTTGTGTGTTTGCTTGCTTTGCGGATGTCGTGTCTTTTGTGTGTGTGTTGTGTCTCTCTCTGTCTCAAAGCGGCGGGGGGACGTGAGACGTGGAAGTGGCCGGCGGGAATTGGGAAGGCGCGGTGGCGTTGACGTTGTAGTGTAGCGTAGCGTGCGCGCGCCTCGGAGACGGCGGCGGCCAGCCACCCGTGGTGTGTGGTGACGTCGTCCGGCTGTTGTGTGTGTGTGTGTGTGTGTGTGTGTGTGTGTGTATTGTGAGGGATGGGAGTGACGTCGATTGTTGGCGAGAGCGGCTGTGGACGGGAGGGGAATTGGTTGTTGTTGTTTTGCGGGGCGGCAAGACCGACAAAAGTTTTGCTCGCGACGGAGAGATGTTAGTGGCCCTGAAAAGGGCCGTTTTTGTTGGGCGGGCGCGCGTGCGCGTGCGCGGCGCGGTTTCTAGGCGCGCTCGCCGCGGATGCGGCGCGCGAGCTGGATGTCCTTGGGCATGATGGTGACGCGCTTGGCGTGGATTGCGCACAGGTTGGTGTCTTCGAAGAGGCCGACGAGGTAGGCCTCGCTGGCCTCCTGCAGGGCCATGACTGCGGAGCTCTGGAAGCGCAGGTCGGTCTTGAAGTCCTGGGCGATCTCGCGCACTAGGCGCTGGAACGGCAGCTTGCGGATGAGCAGCTCTGTGCTCTTCTGGTAGCGCCTGATTTCCCGCAGGGCGACGGTGCCCGGCCTGTAGCGGTGGGGCTTCTTGACGCCGCCGGTGGCGGGCGCGCTCTTCCTCGCCGCCTTGGTGGCGAGCTGTTTGCGCGGCGCCTTTCCGCCGGTGGACTTGCGGGCCGTTTGCTTTGTGCGGGCCATAGCGGTTAGCGGCGTGGAGGTGCGTGCGGTACACGAAGCGTCCGGTGCTGCCTTGACAACGGGCCCGCGCGGCCCCGCGCCGCGCTTATATGCCCTCGGTGCGCGTGGTGGGGGGAGGGCGGGCCAGAGTCTATATAGGGGGGCGGCGGCAGAGAGCTCGCACCGGACCACCAGTCTGCGCTGAGCCGCCGTAGCGACAGGACGCTCTGGCTCAACGCAGCTGCTATCGTCTCGCTCGCGCTATTGTTCTCGCGCGTCTTTGTCTGCGCACCTTTGTTAAGGTGCGTTGGTCAACGGCGTCCGCGTGGCAAAAGCAAAAGCTTGTCTCTCCTGCTGACTACTCGCACGCGGGTCGGTTAGCGGCAAAATTGTCGTGTTATCTGCTACTGGCTGTGGCACAAATCGATTCAGGAATCGATTTGCGTCACGCCTAGGGAACGTTAGGGCACGCCGTGATCCAGGACCCCCTTCACGTGGGACCAGTCCGCGATCACTAGAGTTAGAAATCTCCACCTTTTCTCTCTCAACTACAGGTGCCCCATGGACCCGAAAAATAGCTGCCTAACCGCCATGGAGGATTCCGCCCCGACAGATAGCGCTCTGTCGGCGGCAACTTTCGCCGCACTACCCGCCTCCGGCGATACCACGTCCACGGTCGACGCTTCTTGCGCCCCCTCAGGCTACCGCCCCATCTCTGGCGTCGAACTGTTTGCGATTATCAATCGCATGACAAAGCCAAAAACAGTCGAAGAACAAGAAGCCGCGGCAAAGGCGTACGTGATGTTCCAGCACTACGAGATAGCTGCCATCACGGGACAACAGCCGCAAATAGATTTCTCCATTCTGCCGGGTTTACTGCCGCGCTCGGCCATAGAAGAGGTGATTGTTCCGCCGGGAGCCCTGCCGGGTGTAGCAACTCAAGATGTTGCTGCTCCGGCGGAGGCGGCCCCGAGTGGTGTTGCGTCACCAGACTTGGCTACTGAAGAAGCCAGTGCGCTGCTGAACGCCCCAACGGACAATTCCAGTGAAGAGGCCGTTAGTGCGCCAGTCCCCGCCGTGCAGGGACTGACTGACAGCGACCACCCAAACCCTTCACGGCACCCAACAACGCCAGTTCTTCTAGATATCCCCGAAGCCAACCTGGGGACACTTCTATCGGCAGAAATGCCGATGGAAGTGCAACAGGCATCACGGAAACGTCCGGCTACCTCTGACTCCGAGGAACAAACCACAGCAACCGCGCCTGAAGGGCGCCAAACAAAAAAGAAGGCTGCTGCTGCAGACGCCCCCACAGCGCCCCCTGCAGCTGAGGAAGACGGCTTTGTCGTACCAAACCGGCGGCACACTGCCAAGCCCAAAAGGCTTGAAAAGGTGCTCCCCCCACCTCCAGCCACATCAAATCGGTTCGCAGAGGCAACCGAAGATGTCATGGAAGCGGAACCCGCCGCCCCAGCACGTAAACAGACTCGCCCCCCTCCAGTAGTCATGAAGTGGGACGATGAATTCATGGACTTCCGCCGCATGATTAAAGGAGTGGCGGAAATAAAGACATTCAAAGTGCAAGCGAATGACGTCTATAAGGTGTTTCCAACATCCATAGACGAGCACAAAAAGCTCATGGACTTTGTTAGGGGACAGGGACTCCATTGCTATACCCACAACACCGAGTCCCTGAAGCTACTAAAGGTGGTTATACGTCACCTGCCAATCAAGATGGACCCCACCCACCTTAAACACGAACTCGCGGAGTCGGGTTTCTCCGCGCGCACGGTAGAATTAATGACATCGCCGCGCACGCACAAAAAGATGCCGTTGTTCCTTGTCGTCCTAGTGGACAACGAGGACAACAGGAAAATCTTCCAACTCGACAAAATTGCGGACATCGACGTTTCAGTCGAACTACTCAAGGCCAAAGGCAAGAGGCTTCAGTGTTACTCTTGCCAAGGCCTAGACCATGTTGCACACAACTGCACCATGCCCGCGCGTTGCGTGAAGTGCGCAGGTGCACACCAAAGCCGTGATTGCGCAAAAAAGCGCGACGAACAGCCCAAATGCTGCAACTGCAGTGAACCGCATGTTGCCAGCTACAGGGGCTGTAACGCTTTCAAACCACGCAAGCGTGGCAAGGCTGCCAAAAAAGTGCAGCCAGGAGTCAGTTTTGCGTCCGTTGCCGGGAGACGGGCTGCTGAACAGCAGGCCCCGCCTCGCGGTGAACGCCGCCTACCCACCCGCAACCTGCAACCACCTACCATCCCACAGCCGGAACCCAGTGCTGCTGGGCTGCCCCCACCGCCCCCCCCGACCCGCGCCGAAAATGGACAGGCTGCCCCTGCTGCGCAGACACCCGTCGCAAAACAGTGCCAGCCTAGTACAGCCCCAGCGCCACCCGCCCCTGCGGCCGCGAGCGCTATCACCGAGGATCTGCAGACGCTACTGCAAACATTAAACGGAATCATGACACAACTGCCCAAGCTAGTCACCGCAGCTGCGACGGCCCTCCAGGCCATCGCCCAGCCCCCCAGTCATGGATAACGACCATACCCATGGCCTGACTATCTGCGTTTTCAACGCAAACAGTCTTGTACCGCAGCAGGGTGAATTTAGGGAATTTCTACACAACGAGGCAGTAGACATCTGCCTCGTCTGTGAAACATTCCTAAAACCCGGTGTGCACGTCAGGGTCGCAAATTACAGCTGCTACCGCACCGACCGCCCGACCCACGGCGGCGGAACGGCGGCGTATGTCAGGTCGTCTTTGCGGCACTACCCAGTGCAACTGCCACAACTCGAGCACATTGAAGCCACCGGCGTGACCGTCAACACGTCTGTCGGCAAGATCACCTTCGTGGCGGCATACCGGCCGCCGCGGGGTGTTCTGCAAGAGGCCGATTTCGACACCCTACTGGACATGGAGGGGAGGCTGTTCATCGGGGGGGACTTTAATGCAAAGTCCGCCCACTGGAACTCCCGCCTCACAAACGTCAGCGGGCGCCGACTTGAACGCGCCGCCCTCAGACACGGCGCCATCATTCTAGGGCCCTACGACCCAACCCACATCCCAGTGCGCGGACAACCAGACGTTCTCGACGTTGCTATACTGAGGGGGGTCGATCGGTTTACGACTGCCGAGACGAGGACGGCTTTGTCATCAGATCACCTGCCAGTGATCTTTGACATAGACGTCGTCGGCGCGGCGGTGCGGGCCGGTCGTCCATCCTTCAAAAAGATCAACGTCGAGCACTTCCAAACCGAGGTACGGGAGTACCTCACAGAGGCCCCTGATCCGGAGGAGGTGGGGGCGGAAGCCGCCATCACCTCCCTAAATCAGGCGCTCCTGCGAGCTGCAGAGACTGCCACACCTGGTCGCACTCGTCAGCCGCAAGATAGGTCGCGACGCCTCCCGCAAGAAATACGGGAGCTTATAGTGGCGAAAAACCACCTCTTCCGCGAGTGGCAAATAACGCGGCAGCCAGAAACGAAACGCCGCGTAAACCGCATGCGTCGTGCCATCACTGCGGCCGTCCGCGAACACCGCAACCAAGCATGGGCCGACCTTGTCGAGTCCCTCGACCCGGACGACGGCAGTGCATGGCGCGTCGTCAGAGGTTTTCTGCGCCGCAGGCAGCGCATTCCTCCCCTGAAACTCGGTCAGGACCACTTCTGCGAGCCGGACGCCAAGGCAAGTGTCCTAGCGGACACCTTTGAGGCAAACTTCCGACCCGTGGTAGATGACATTGACGTGGCCCACGTCCGTCTAGTGGAAGAACGTCTCCCAGTCTTCCTCGACGCACGAGAGGAGGGTGACAGCATACAGCCCATCACCGCCGAAGAAGTCGCACTGCAACTCCGATCGCTCAACGCCCGGAGGGCAGGTGGCATCGACGGCATCCCGAACTCACTCCTTAGGAATCTTCCTCAGGAGTATGAGCAATACCTGGCCACAGTCTTTAACGAAATCCTTGCCTCGGGTGTCTACCCCTCGGTGTGGAAACATGCCGAGGTGGTGGCCATCCCGAAACAGGACAAGGATCCCCGGTTGCCATCCAGCTACAGGCCAATCAGCCTCCTCCCATGTCTCTCGAAGGTTTTCGAGAGACTTTACGTGAGGCGACTTCTACAACACGTGGACCAGGAACGCATACTGCCAGACGAGCAGTTTGGTTTTCGTGGAGGTCACTCCACGACCCACCAGCTGCTCCGCCTCGTGGAACCAGCTATGAGGGCTCTGGAGACGAGGGAATACCTTGGGGCGGTATTCCTAGACGTCTCACGCGCCTTCGACTCCGTGTGGCATGACGGCCTCGTCTACAAGTTGTTTGTACTCGGGGTACCGACGTCGCACGGAGTGCTTCTCAGGTCCTACCTATCTGGCAGGACCTTCCACGTCCGGGCAGAACAGGGAAGGTCCACCAACAGACCCATACGTGCCGGCGTACCGCAGGGGTCGGTACTCGGCCCCATACTTTACTCGCTCTTCACCGCCGACGCTCCGCGTGTGGACGGAGTAGAGTTGGCCCTCTATGCGGACGACACTGCTCTGTTCACCCGGAGCATGAACGCGCATACCATGGGGCGTCGCCTCCAGCAAGGATGTGAAGCGCTTGGTGCTTGGGCCACCATGTGGCGCCTTAAATTTAACGCTGGCAAGAGCCAGGCGGTGGCGTTCACGAAGCGCAGAGTGCCGCCAAACCTAGAAGCCCTACACATCGCGGGAGGCCCCATCCCGTGGTCAAAAACAGCGACCTACCTCGGAGTGAGACTAGACCAGCGGCTCACCTGGGCCCCACACATCCAGTGGATCAGAGACAAGGCGATAGGGCGGCTTCGTGCACTCTATCCCTTGTTAAACCCGGAGTCCACATTGCCCTCACGTCACGGCATCACGCTGTACCTGACACTGGTACGCCCAGTGTTAGAGTACGCGGCCGTGGTGTGGGGCAATGCCGCCGACTCCTCCATACGAACGCTACAACGCGTACAAAACAAGGCGCTGAAGCTTGCGCTGGGCCTTCCCAAGTTCTACCCCACCACCTTTCTCCATGAAGACACGGGTATCCTGACGTTGCGGGACCGATTCCGAGTCCTAGCACGTCAGTTTTACCAAAAAGCGGGCCAATCCCGCAATCGGCTCATTCAGGGCTTGGGCCAGCAGCAACACCACCGACCAACTACCCGTTGGCCGGACCTGTTGCGGGAATAACCCTTCCCCCAACAACACCAGGACCCACGAGATGAACACCGAGAGGACCCCAACAACGGTTAGGAAGTCTTTTCTAAAACATCTATTCCAGGTTCTGCAGGAACAGCACACAAGTGCTTACCCTGCTCACACACGTGCCTCAGGTAGGCACGCCAGTAACGGAGTCGGAGTCGGAGTCGGAGCTCGCACCGTAGCCGACTCGCTAGCGCCGGGTGAGGAGCTGGCGCTTGTGTTTTTTCGCTTGCTTGCTTTGAGGAGGAGGAAGGAAGAAGAATGACAGGCCGCGGCAAGGGAGGAAAGGGGCTGGGCAAGGGTGGCGCCAAGCGGCACCGCAAGGTGTTGCGCGACAACATCCAGGGCATCACGAAGCCCGCCATCCGCCGCCTGGCTCGCAGGGGCGGCGTGAAGCGCATCTCTGGTCTGATCTACGAGGAGACCCGCGGAGTGCTGAAGGTGTTCCTGGAGAACGTGATCCGCGACGCGGTGACGTACACTGAGCACGCCAAGCGCAAGACTGTGACGGCCATGGACGTGGTGTACGCCCTGAAGAGGCAGGGGCGCACCCTGTACGGTTTCGGCGGTTAGGCAGGCAGGCAGCCAGCCAGCCGGTGTGCTGTGCTGCGTTGTGGCCTTCCCGCGGCCGTGCCGTGCCCGTGCTTGGTGGGAGAGACGAAAACGGCCCTTTTCAGGGCCACCACACTGTTCGGAGATTGAAAAGTGCGAAAGAGTCTGTGTTGCCTGTGCGTGTTGTTGTTGTTGTTGCTGCTGCGCGTGCGTTAGTTTTTGAGTTTGACGCGATGGGCGCGGCTGAGTCCAGTGTGTGCGTGGTTTGTTGTTTGTTTGTGGCGTGGGCATAGGCGGGCGGGCCGGATCGATCGATCGATCGATCGGATCAGCTGTTTGGTTTTTTTTGTCTGTGCCACGCGCGCCCCTTTAATTGAAACATTATAATGCTAACAATGATCATCACATTATCGGTGTATTGATGTCGTTGTCGTTTGGAACGCGACTCTGTGCGTGCGCGGAGGGGTGCAGAAACAAAAAAGACAAAAAGAGAGAAACGACAAAATGTGTGCGCGTTCGGCCACACGGGCTGTGGACAAGATGGCGGACGTGCGCCGGCGCTGGCTGTGCAATGTATGTATGTGGACGTGTTGTGTAAAGTGCGGCGAGCACGGACGACGGAAACTTTGCTTTGGACGTAGGTTTGTGTGGTGGCCCTGAAAAGGGCCGATTGTTGTGAGCCGAGCCGGCAAGGCAAAGGCAGGCGCGTTTGCGTGCAGGGAGCACGCAAGCGCAGCGCCGCGCTCTCTGTTTAGGCCTTCTTCTCGGTCTTCTTTGGCAGCAGGACGGCCTGGATGTTGGGCAGGACACCACCCTGTGCGATGGTGACGCCCGACAAGAGCTTGTTGAGCTCCTCGTCGTTGCGGATGGCGAGCTGCAGGTGGCGCGGGATGATGCGCGTCTTCTTGTTGTCGCGGGCCGCGTTTCCGGCCAGCTCGAGCACCTCAGCCGCGAGGTACTCCATGACGGCGGCGAGGTAGACGGGCGCCCCGGCGCCGACGCGCTCGGCGTAGTTTCCCTTGCGCAGGAGGCGGTGGATTCTGCCGACCGGGAACTGGAGCCCAGCCCTGCTTGAGCGGGACTTTGACTTGCCCTTGACTTTGCCTCCCTTTCCGCGTCCGGACATGGCGTTTGGCTAGTTGAAACACGTAACGTAACGGTGCGAGCCGCAGCGAGTCGAGCAGCGGAGTGCGTGGCGGCGGGACTAGGGTGGGGGTCCCTTTATGGGCTCGGGTGCGGCGGCCGGTTGCGCGCGCGCCCCATTGGTCGGCGGCCGCAACAGGGCGAGCTGGTAAAGGTGGGGTGTTGCGGTAGCGGCGGGTGCCACTGTGTGGGGAGACGCTGACTAGAGCGGAGCGCTTGCTGCTTGCTGTTGTACGTTCGAGATGCCGCCCAAGACTAGCGGGAAGGCCGCCAAGAAGGCTGGCAAGGCGCAGAAGAACATTTCGAAGGGCGACAAGAAGAAGAAGCGCAAGAGGAAGGAGAGCTATGCCATCTACATCTACAAGGTGCTGAAGCAGGTGCACCCCGACACGGGCATCTCGTCGAAGGCGATGAGCATCATGAACAGCTTCGTGAACGACATTTTCGAGCGCATTGCGGCCGAGGCGTCTCGCCTGGCGCACTACAACAAGCGCTCGACCATCACGTCCCGCGAGATCCAGACGGCTGTGCGGCTCTTGCTGCCTGGCGAGCTGGCCAAGCACGCCGTGAGCGAGGGCACGAAGGCGGTGACCAAGTACACGAGCTCCAAGTGAGGGGGTTAAGGCTCTAGGGAGCTCCCCTCCGTTGCGAGAGCGGCAAAACGGCCCTTTTCAGGGCCACCAAATTGCCTTTGCGGGAAGAGCGGAATTGTTGTTTGTGTGAGGCGGCGCATAGCTACCCGGTTTGGTTGGTTGCGAAGCAGCTGGTGGTGGTGGTGGTGGTGGTTATGCGTGCTCGCGAGTCGTGGCGTGGTTGGTTGGTTGGTTGGTTGTTTGTCGACACACAGACAGGAGGTGTTGTCTGTGTCGCTGATTCCTTTCCTTTCTTTGTCTCTGTCTGCCCGGTTAGTCACGTGACTGCAATTGAAACCCCTCGCGATTGTTGGATGTCACCGTTAGGGCCGTCTGCGGGTTTGTTTGTTGTCACATCATACATACATGATGGCGAGGGTGAAATGTTGTGTTGCCGTCTACTATTCCCTTTGCTGTACGGCGTGGAGGTGTGTTGGTGACGTTTTAAAAAAAAAAAAAAAAATGGACGTGTCTTTACTAGTCATTAAGAAGACGCAAGAATTGTACGGGCGGGTGGGGTAGGCGACACGCACGGTGGTGTACCCATTTATTTGGCCCTTGATTTTGATAGCCGTTTCTGCAGTTGATTTGAATGATTGATTGTTGTGCGCACGCACGCCGGTGTCGTCATTCAAGGTGCACGTGTGTTCGGTTCAGTGACGGTAGACGACGACGGCCGTTGTTTGTTGTTATGGGCGTACACGCGGTTGTCTGTGTCCCCCGGTGAAATGGCCGGTTTGTCGGTGATGTGATCCGATCCGGCGGCCCTGAGTAGCTGTCTATGGGCATCATGGCAACGTGTCGGTCTGAACACCCGTCTCACTGTGGCACCGTCGGCGCTGCGAACGGTGACGAAAGGCTGACTGTGATCGGTCGGATGTCATGTCTTGTCTGGGCAGAACGTGTGGAATGAGCAAAAAAAAAAAAAAAAACTGTGGGGACGGAAACAATGGTGGAGGAGGGGAACGAAAATAATAAAACGAAACGAAACGAAGAAAAAGAAGAAGGAGAAGCAATCACCGGAAAACGAGACAGGGGAAAAACGGAGAGGCGCTGTCTAGAGCAACGGAACGTTCCCGTGCATTGCAGCCGCACTGACATGCGTTTACGGCGCGGCTGCAAGTGTCGGCCGTGGTGACGGCTGAATTGCATTGCCTTCCCGGATGCAACGTTCGCCCGATATGGCTCGGAGGAAGAATCTATGAGAGAGTGCCTTGCCCTTGCCGTTTCGTGTGCGGTGTAGCGAATGATGTGTGTGTGTGTGTAGTGGGGAATGGATGGTCGATAGCTGCCGTCACGGTCGAGATAACGCAGTCAAAGGTGTCGCGAAAAAGTGTGTTAGCCGTGGTTGGTTTGTGTGTTTGTTTTGTTTTTAAAGAGAAGGGACGAGAGAAAGAAGGTAGGTGGAGAGTGCGTTGCGTGTTGCGAACTGCGTCCGTGAATACGGCAGTATTTGGTGGTGGGCGTGCCCTTGCAGGTGGCCCGGAAGGCGTGTTCGTTTCGCGGTAGTGTGGACGGGTGAGGGGCACGCGTAACGCTGCGCTGCTGGCATATTCGGGAGATGGGAGGGGGCGAAAGGAGAAAGGAGACGCGGAGGGCGCGTGTGGGTGGTTCGCGCTGCGCTCGGCGGTTGTGTTTGTTTGTGCAACAAATGTGTTGCCGGGAGGGGGACCGTTGTTGTGGTGGTTGCGGTTGTAGCCTCCGACGCGGCTGGCAGTGAACAACGTGAGACGACGGATGCGTGGCTGGGGCGGCGCATGTCGCCGGTGCCATGCCTTTAGAGCCGCGTGGTCGGGGTGTGCGCACCGCGTGTCGTGTTGCGAGACATCACATGTGCTGCTGCGCACCGGTGGCGTGGCGTGGCGTGGCGTGGGGGCGAGGAGAGCGAGCCGCGCCAGTACCGCGCGGTGTGCTTGTGCGCCGGAGAATGGCACACTGCGCCTGCCCGTTGAGGAGGCTGATGGCCGTGGTGTGGTGGAAATGGAGCGCGTCGGACGTGTACCAATGAGAAAGAGAAACAAAGCAAGCAAGCAAGCAACCACGAACGAAAGGTGGAGGGCGGCATTGTGTCACATGTGGCGGTGGGGAAAAACGAAAAAAAAAAACAAAAAACAAAAAACAAAACAAACAACAAACAACAAACAAAGACGTTAAGAAAGAGGAGAAACAACAAAGACAATGAGTCGTGCGTTCGCGAGGGGGGTGGGTGTGCGTGCGTAACGCCGGTACGCGCAGTGCGGAGCCCAACGGCTGTGTCGTCGGCCGAATGGGTGCGGGAATAGAGGCCGCGTCGGCACGGAGAAGGAAGGACGCACGCGCGCTGCGGCGTTGGCGCGGTTTGCGGCTGGCGCCTTTGGTGGCAACGGCCAGGACAAGCAGCGGTGTATGGTGTTGTGCGGGGCGGACAGGGGCGGCGGTGGTGGACGGGGAGGAGGCGGTGGCGTGTGTGGTACGGCGAAAACGGGACGGACGGCCGGCGGATGTTGAGAGGCGCCGCCCGCGCACGCACGCAGACACACAGAAGGGAAGAGCGAGAAAGGAACAAATGGAGGGGGCGAATGTGGAGGTGCGGGGAGGGGGAGGCGGTGGTGTTTGTGGGCATGTGGTGGGAGAGAAGGGCGGGGGCGGAAGGACAGAGGCGCGAGGCGACAGCCTGTGCTTGTTGCTTGCTTTGCGTCTTTTTGTTTTTGTTTTTTTATTTTGTTTTTATCCTTTGGTCGCCTTGGAGCCTGTCGGTCCCGTCCGTGTGTGGCCACGCTGTGGGTGCGTGTATGTTTGTACGTTTCGTTTTTTGTCTTCTTCTGCAGCAGAGGCGGCCAGCAAATGCGTGCGGTTGGATGGATGGGCGGCCACGGCACGGCACGGCACGGCACCGCACCTGTGCCCAAGGAGGAGACGCTGGCGGCGGGCCACCCTCGGATGCGGCCGGCCGGGGCTGTGTGCGCCGCTGCAACAACAACGAGTAAACAAGACGAAGACGAAGCGGATGGCTGGTGAGTGCATTTCGGCGGTAGACAAGGCAGTGTGTGATGTGGCGTTGTGACGGGGGGGGGGGGGGGGGTGGTTTGCTCACGCGGCCTCGTTGTGTTGATGCGCAGGAAGACGAGATGCGGGCAGACGCGTACAGAGAGACGAGCCCGGTCTGCAGCAGGATGTGTGGCGCGCCGAGTGCAGAGCAGCGCGCGCCGGCTGGGCTGGGTTCGGCTGGGCCCGCCCGGCGGCGGGCCGCGCTGTTGTCGCGGACGTGAGCGCCCCCTGGCGGGTGGTCGGAGGCGGCGCGGTGGACGTGTGGCTGGTTGGCAGTGCACATTGCGAGTGGCTGGCTGGCTGGCTGGCTGGCTGGCTGGCTGGCGGGCGGTCGGCGGCGGCGGCGAGAAGAGAGAGGAGGTATGTGTTGCGGGCGCCTTTGCTGCGCTGCGTCGTTGCGTGCCTGGGCGTGCGCCTGTCGACTGTGTGTGACTGTGTTGGGCGTTGTGCCACGTACGTGTGCTCGGCCGAAGGCAGGCGTCGGAAAGAAGAGGGCGAAGGGCAGGAAAGTGGGTCGGTGTGCGTGCGTAGCCCGTGATGTGATGATGTCACGTCACGTCATGTGTTTGCGAAGCGGCTGCCGAGAGGTGTGTGGTAGCGAGCGGGAATGTGCGTTTGGTGGTTGCGGCGTGAGGTGAGGGTGGGAGAATATTGGGGCGGGCGGGCGGGCGGGCGGGCGGCGTTGTTGGTGGTTCCTCCTGTGGTTGTTTGTGCAGCTTTGATGGCAACGTGGAAGGACGCCGGTTTCGTGCCTTGCGTGTGGTTGTCGACGGTGACTGGTTGGGGTGTGCGCCGATGCACGTGCCATGTCGTTAGTATGTTTGGGTCGTGAGTGTTGTTTTTGGCTGTGTTGTTGTGTACGGGAAGGGGGGGGGGGGGAGAGGAGGAGGCGGGTGGATAGTGCGTGCAGTAGTGTCGTTGCGACGGGCGCGTCGGGTGGAGCTGTGCGTAGTGGCGGAAAGGTGTAGGTTGCGGGAAGGGAGCCCGTCGTGTGTCGTGTCGGTGTCGTTGACGGGGTCGCGTGCGTGCGTTGTGAAATCGAGTGTGGCGGGAAAGGAGCAGTGTGCCGCTGGCGTCGTGGCCGTTAGCAGAGGCTGTGCTTGTCCGTTTGTTACCTGTTGGACGCTTGGTGCGAGTTGTTTGCTGCTGTTGTTGTTGTTATCGTTGTCGTTTGTCGCCCCCGTCTCGCGGGTTGTTTTTGTTTTGTCGGCTGTGCTGTGTCGGCGAGCTGTTTTGCGGTGCGTGAATGTGTTGGTGCAAAAGTGGCGGCGTTATGGCTGCGCCCGCGACGAGCCGCGGGCGCGCCATTGATGATGTTCAAACACAGAGCGGCTGTGTGCAATGGGAGGCCTGCGTACGGGTAGCGGTGTTGTCGTACGTGCATCCGGCCCGGTGCGGAAAGCGCCGTTGCCGTTTGCCCCTTAGTTGCCAGCCATGTCGCGTGAGCGGCGGGTTGCCTCTGGTCGACGTGGTGCTCGGGTTTGTGGTTTTTGGTGCCCTTTGGCCGGTGGGTGGTGTTTAAATTTTGTTTTTGTGTGTGTGTGTGTGTGTGTGTGTGTGTGTGTGTGTGTGTTTTATATCTGCCTCCTGCTCGGTCTTGCGGCGGTTTGGTCGACGTCGTCTGTAGTTTTTGCGGCTTGCCGACGACCGACCGACACACCTTTGAAACCTACGTGTGGCGCCCGAAGGTGAACGTAACCTGACCGCGGACCTCTCGGCGCCTTAACCTAACCTAACCTCTAACCTAAGATGTCCGGCCGTAAAGGTAGGTGCGGCCACCTGACGCCTCACGTCCGAACGCTTAACCTAACTTTGACGCTTAACCTAACTGTAACCCTTAACCTAACCCACGTCCACCTAACCTAACCTCACCTTAGGGTGGTGTACACCGCGAATGCCTTAGGGCATGTTATGTTATATAGTCTTAGGTGGAGTCCACTATACGCAACAAGCGGCTACACGGGTAGCAGGGGTTGTGTGGCGTGGGCTGGGCGGTTCTGTTTAGGTTGGATGGCCCTTGGGCAAGTACGGAAAGGGCAACGGGCGCGGGGCAAGGTCAGGACATGCGGGGACCAAGCGGCAATCGGTATTGTAATTGTCAACTGTCGAAGCTCTGCGTTGGTAAAGTACCGGAACGTCAAGCGCTGATAGAAAGCGCCGAAGCTGCAATCGTTATAGGTACAGACGGTGCTTTAGAAAGGATAGCGTGCATGCAACCGGTGGTGGAGTGGTTCGTCGCTGTTAGTAGTAGTTTATCCTGTGTAGTGAAGTAGAAGTGGTGGACGGTTCCTGTGAACTATTGTGGGTGGAGGGTACACTCAACAGCCGAGCTAGGTTGATAATTGGCTCCTTTTACCGACCTCGCGACTCAGCAGCATT